>NC_056745.1:1535497875-1535860375 GCF_019279795.1 Protopterus annectens | reverse complement strand
TTACATATTCATTTGTTTGTGTGTGTGTGTGTGTGTGTGTGTGTGTGTGTGTGTGTGTGTGTGTGTGTGTGTGTGTGTGTGTGTGCACGTGTGTGCGTGTGTTTAATATAATCTATTTATTCATTTGTTTCATTTATTTAGCATTTGTTGACTGGGAAACTCTGACTAGGACAGAGCCTAACATAATATAATACTATTAAATTAAAATAAAATGACTTCTCAGTGTACTGCATTTCTTTATGTCTTCTTTCTCTTTATGTTTTCTAATGAGGTTGATATAGTTTGCTGTATAATTTTATGGCATGGAATATGTTTCATTTCCATCTGTAAACAGCTGTGAAATCATTTATGTAATAATATTATAAAGTCTGACTAAATTAAGATGTCTAACTTTTTTTTCTGTCAGCCTGTTGGCTGAGTAATATGTTTTGATTAGCCCTGGGGCTTTGAAAAAATTTCAAAGTGAGGTACGCTGTACTTTTTGCTGAAGAGTGCATCATTATTGTCTTAGGCTGGTTATTAAATATGAAGAGGTTGCAAAATAATGATCCAACTCAGAATGTTTTGTATAGCACCGATAACCTTTTTGAGGCATGCATTTAGAGGACATTCACAGAGAACCTCGATATAAATTCAGATATCTTCCCTCTGGAAGATAACAGACAAAGATGGTGATCAAATGCTAATGCTATAAACTTTTTTTACTTATTGCACAGGATTCTATTTTAGTAGAATACTATTCAAGAAAATTATGTTATAATAATACAGTACTTTATAATGTCCCTCACTAGCTCAGTCTTGAACCCTGAACTGCTAGTAGGGCCAAATTAATTATAACATCATAGCTTTTTGTATCACTTTTATTCCTGATTTTTTTCTTATTTTCTTTTGTATTCTTCTTAATTTCAACAACTATACCAGATGGTGAAATGAATTATCATTCTTTTAGTGCTGACTTTGATGAGAAATCTATTTAGTATTGCAGCAGTGAGGGATGCTGATTTATTTGTAACATTATTGTAAATCAACATTTCTTTTATTTAAAGAGTTTAGATAAAACTACGCACCAAGTGGATGTGATCGTTTTCCATCTGTGATGCATTTTGTTCCAGAGATATGAAGGAACTACTGATTAAAAGTGAGCATGATGGCATTAATTCCCAGTGTGCCCCTTGGCAGTTTGCTCATTTACCATCGAGGTGAGAGCAGGTGGTGTCGTTTAGAATCACATGCATCATGTCTCAGTTGGCAGGGAAACAGCATTCACTTATGAAATACTCCTGCAATGAATCCAGCTAATTGTTCTCAAATACATGGTAATTTTATTTACATTTGCATATCACAGGGCAAGTGCAACAATGTGTCATCCAAGTTAATTTAACTTAGAGCTGAGTTCAGCAAAACTGATATATGCTTTCATGTCTTTTCAGAGCAAGACTATTCTGATAGACATTGTTTTTAATTAAAAATATATGATAGATTAGTAGTAAAGAGAGCAAAATGGCAGGTAAACCATCATCCTGTAAGCTTTGAATAACAGATCATACATTATTTATTCAAATGTGAGTTACTGTGACCATACAAATACATATAATATAAAATAAACCACCTTTATGTACAGTTTGGATAGAAAAGGACACTTTCTGATATGTTTTAATGAGTATTTCATACCAATTCCTTGATTATTGAACTGTCTGACGAGTAACATAATCATAGGTTCATAGGTTCATAGGTTCATAGGTTCATACTAGGCTATCTGCCCTAGGGCATTTATAAGCCTAGCCAGAGTATGTTTGGCTTTCACCACCCATTTTAAATTAATTTTGCTATGCCCTTTTTCGAGGTTAGTATACTGTGCCTCTGTCTAACAGTGACACAGAAGTGATACCCGGGGTAAACCTATGATCTCCCATCCACTCATCAAGATTCCTCTTGAAGAGAGTCAATGAGGGACTCTGCCTAACCTGAACTGGGATTTTATTCCATAGTGAAGGGAGCCTCTGGGTTATGAATCTGTCCCTCCAGCATGTCCTATTTATTTCAGTGCTGAGGTTCAAGTCTCTCGAGCATGTAGCTCAATGGGATTTGGATTTTTTGAGGTGCAGCATGTCCCTTAATTCCGGGTTGGACATGGCCTTATACGTCAGGCACAGGTCACCTCTGAGCAGGCGGTATGCCACTGAGTAGAGCTGGAGTTTCTTTAACCGGGCAGCATATGGCATCAGTTTGAGCCCTTTGATCCTCTTGGTGAGGTACTTTTGGGGTCTTTCCAGTTGCTGCAGGTGTTTGGTAAGGTACATCCCAAAAGGGGCATTGTACTCGATTATGGGCCTGATGAGGGATGAGTAAAGAGGCACGATGACCTCTCCTAATCTAGATGTTGATCCCTTCATGATTAGGTGGGCTATATAAAATGTTTTTCTAACCACTTTGGCCACGTGGTTGTCAAATGAGAGATTGCTATCAACTTGGGTCCCCAGGTCCCTAATGACTTATTCTGTACTTAATGGATTACCACCTATGTGGTAATTTGTGGGCACTTTGTTTTTGCCAAAGGGGATGACTATACACTTTTTGGCGTTTAGCTTGAGGCCATGGCTCTGGCACCAGTTGTCTGTTTCTATGAGGCCCTTTTGGAGGATGCTTGTGTCGGCTGGAGAGTCGATTATGGCACCCAGTTTGCAGTCATCTGCGAACTTGGACAGCCACAGTCCTTCTGTGTTGGCCTGTACTTCTGAAAAATATATACCAAACAAGAGAGGTCCCAGGACTGAGCCTTGTGGGACGCCACTTGTAACTGGTTTGGAGTCTGACATGGCTCCAGCAATTCTAACCATGTGGGTTCTGTCCTTGAGCCAGTTTGCAACCCATCTAGTGACATAGGGGTTTATATTTAAGCTGGTGAGCTTATCTATAATGCCTGAGTGGGGTATTGTATCGAAGGCTTTTGCGAGGTCCAGATAGGCTGTGTGGACCACCTTCCCTTCGTCAATGGCCTTGGTGACTGTTTCAAAGAAGTCAACCAGGTTTAAGAGGCAGGATCTGCCCTTAACAAAGCCAAACTGGGTAGGATCCAGTGTCTGTAGGTCCCCAATATCTTTATTTATGAGGTCCATGATGATCTTTTCCATAGCTTTGCAGACCAAGCTAGTCAGGCTTATGGGCGATAGTTTCCAGGGTCCGTTGAGACACCACCTTTGTGGAGAGGGACCACTGTTGCTGTACGCCACTCTTTGGGTACATATCCTGTAGTAAGGCTGAGATTGAACAGTAGTTTTATGTTTGGGTTTAGCTCTTCTTGGAGTTCATGTAGGGCGCAGCCTGGGCCACCGTCTGGTCCCATTGATGCTGTGTTTTTGCTTTGGAGAGGCGGCTCTCACCTGAGCATCTGAGATGTCAGGGAGGCAGCACTCTGCTGGGATAGATATTTGCCCTTTTGGTGGGGGGGAGTTTGCGCTGAACCTGTCAGCTAGGATGTTGGCAATGTCTGTGGGATCAGTGTATTTTTTGTCATTTTGGACTAATTCTGAGCATATCTGGGAATTCCCACCCAGGTTCCTAACATAACTAAAGAAAGCCTTGTGATTATCTTTAGTGTCCTGTGCAATTTTTCTCTCGAAGCTGGCCTTTGACGATTTTATGAGTGCCCTTAGTTTTTTGCTAATACTGATCAGAGATGCCTTCCCTTTTTGGGATTTTGCTCTATCATGTAGTAGCTTCCTCCTTCTATTGTATAGTTTGTTTATGGCTGGGGTCCACCAGACAGGTCGTCTGCCTTTGGAGGATTGGGTCTTGGTTTTATTTGGGATTGCAGAAATTCAGCTTAAGCTCAAAGTTACATTCATAATATTTTTCTATCATGTAGTATTAATGTGTGTGTGTGTGTGTGTGTGTGTGTGTGTGTGTGTGTTGCTGTTATTGTCTATTAATGTTTTACAGTTTATACAAACTGTGATACCAGTAAAGCAGTTAAAGTGTTGCAGTAGCAGTACTAACCACGGATGTTTTATGACTCCGTGGAGAATTATACCTTCTGTATTTAATTTTCACATGATAATATCAACCAGATTGCTATGAATGAAAAAAAATACAATAAAATAAAGTAAAAGCCTTAGGAAACCTACACCTTAATGAGGTAAATATAAAGGGAAAATTCCTTTCCAGTATAACCGATCAATATTACATTAATAAAAATATGGCAGAAAAATATTATAAATGTAACTTTGAGCTTAAGCTGAATTTCTGTTGCCAGACTACAGCACAGCATTGAGCTATAGCTGTTATGCTCTTTACTCACAAATCAGTGACAGTTCTAGAAATAGAATAGAACAAAAATAATAAATTCTGAATATATTTTTAAAATATTAGTATTATGCAGTTAGTTTCTAAAATATAAGAATAAGGATAGTATCTGTAGCCATTGCATTTAAGTGTAGTGGGTATTTGCAGGTTGAGAACAAAGGTGACCAAGGTGCTATTCAGAGACAGTAGCCGTGCCAAAGTGAATCAGTTAGAACATTTTTAAGAAAAATCTGATGAAAATAAAAGAAAAACAAAATGTAAAATAAGGAATATGATAAAAAAATGTGACTTTCTTATGTAAACAAGTGTCTTTGCCTGCGTTTTGTGATTTATATTCACTTTTGGATGTGTATCTGCCCCTGATGGGCTATAACAAACAAATTTCACACCTTTTATATTTACTTCTTGGTCTATAAAAATGCTCAGTTTTATATATGTGTGTGTGTGTGTGTGTGTGTGTGTGTGTGTGTGTGTGTGTGTGTGTGTGTGTGTGTGTGTGTGTGTGTGTGTGTGTATTGCTGTTATTGTCTATTTCCTTTGTTTCATGTACAAGGAATTAGAACAACCACTCCTGTGAATACATGTGATCTAAGTTTGAAAACTGACAGTAAGTTCTGTTTTGTCGACGCCCAACATTTAAATTATATTTGGAGGTTTCATATACACTGCCCCCCAAAGACAGCATTGCTGATAGACCCAGAGATTACGAGCAAGTCCTGGTATGTGATCTTGATTCTGAGTTACTCCAGTGATGGAGGCTAACGGATGCAGGGGAACCTCATGATAATGATAAGGACCTAACTGTGCTGCAGGACTTAGACCTTAACTGAGAGGTTCTACCAAGTGCTGTGGTAGTTTGTCAAGGTTTGACTGGCTTACTCTTTGGGGAATTCACATGAATGCATGCAGCACTTTCATGGGATAATGTGGTGTATGGCCTACTCACAAGGTCTATATTATATCATCGAACGTTTAGGTTGTTGAACACCTAAACGTCGACCCCTAATCACCAAAAGCTACAAACTGTGAACGACCAATTACAAGAATTTTTTTTTTACAGGGAAAAAATTTGCTTGGCCTGCGGAAAACAAAACATACTTTCAAACTCTAATCAAGTGGGGGGCTTCACCCCCACACCCCCCAATGCATAGGACTGTGCCCCCCCACACCCCCGCTAACTAAATATACCAATTCAGAGGTCGCTCTACATTGGGGAAAGGGCAAATTCCCAGATGAGGTCCAAGCAAAGTTTTTCCCTGTAAAAAAATTTGCGTAATTGGCTGTTCACAGTTTGTAGCTTTCAAAGAATTGGGGTTGACGTTTAGGTATTCGACAACCTAAACATTCACTGATATAATATAGAACCTACTCATATACCACATAAGAAGATACTCCCTCATTGAGGTTCATTACTGTCCCTAGTCTGTGTGTGGTAAGTCATGGTTAGTGGTCTATTGATGTTGAAATGGACAACACGTGTGTCACCATAATCCACATAAGGATTATCATAACATTGCCCCTGTCCTCTACCATCTCCATGTACTGGTGAATTTTCCATGTATACCCTGTAGCACTCTAACCAGCTTTACCTGTACCTCAGTGACAGTAGCCTGGGTGGGCTTGCACTATGCTACAGTATTTCTGCTTCTGGGAATACAAGACCTTGCATAAATCTGGACCTAACTGGGAACGATACCTTCAAATGGCACCCTTATGTGTAAGTATAGAGGTGGTATTTCTACCTCAAATGGGTTTTCTTTTCAGCAAGAGGTTCAGGCCATGCACAATTATGAGTTAAGCTACATGAGCTATACAATAAGTTGCCACTACAAGACAAACAAAGTGCTGCTTTGGCTGCCTTTAAGGCTAGTCTTGATGACTGAATGAGTAGACATAAATGTATATCAGGCTTATCACTTTAGGTCCAGCTCAGTTTGGGAGGTAAACAGTATTTAGTGCTGGACAAGAGTTGCAAGTCTGCTTAAAAGTTTATGTGGCTAGGCATCTCATGGATCCTGAGCTGTAATCTTTTTTCTAGTGTTATTCCTATGTTACTATGTGGTACCCCCCTGTTGTAATGTCATTTAATTCTGCTGAGTATGTGTCATTACCTCCTGAGTTCTCCACACACTGTGGTCTGGGGGGTGGGGGATTCTTCCAGCACATTTTGTGACTGTGTGCCACTGTTATGAGGCTGCGTCATGAGACTTGAGAATTATGGCATCATCATTCATAGTCATTATGTCATCAACATCAGCCTGATGTGCTACAGAACAGTGTGCATTTGTTTTTCCTGTGACTCTGTGAAGAGATGTATCATGTTGTGTTTAATGTTACTTTTGACATGTACAAATGAGTTTGTAGTAAAGGTATGATGTCTCTGCACTGACCATACTGTTTCCATTGAGTCTGTGCTACAGCTGCCACTGGTGGAGTATCCCTACCTGATGAAGAAACACTTATGAGTTGCATGTACACATATTACAGGTGAACCTAGCCTGTAATTAGCAAAGCCAACCAAGCAGTAAACTTCTGCATTGCCTGTTTGTGGATGCTGGTGGTGTCAGAATGTACTGGTGTAAGCTCAAATTTGAATTATTTAGGTGCAGTCTTCCTCAGCATCAGTCATGGCCCTTTATAGGGAGTAGTTAATCCTCATCCAGTGTTAAAGGTTGGGCTGTGGAAGGCCCACCTCTAATGTTTGAGTCAACTACTTTCTGTGTAACTTTTGTCCTGGCATATCCCATCATGGCGTTAGCTCTTTTCTTACACTCAGCCAAGGTGTGTTTCCTCCCCTGCATAGCATTTATGCCATCCACTACTCAACTTCACAGTTTAATTTGCTCTGCCCGCACTAGTCCACCTTTTCCAAACAGACATTTTCTATACATTTAAGTGCATCCATGAGGATGAGTTTTTCTTGGTCGTTTCTGCCTTGCTCCCTGATGCTGCAATATTTTTTTAACCTGAAAATACAAGCTTGCAAATCAGGGTTCCTATCATATGATCGAAGTCTTACAATTCTGAATCATTAAAGAACGAACTTTAATGATCGAAGTTGTAAAACTTCAAAGCATATAAGGGAGATCGTCATGGAGCGTGGAAAGGGAAGATTTCCCTTTACTGCACTGTAGTGCGATTTCGGAGTTGGTATATTTAGGTAGCGGGTGGGTGTTGCAGGGGGTCTTGCATAGAGATTTTTTTTTTTTTTTTACTGTTTTTACTTTTTTTTAATGTGTTCGAAGTTCCGAGACTTTGGTCATCAAAGTTCGAGCTTTAATGGTTCGAAGTTTTGGAACTTTGATCAGATGATATAGACCCACAAATGATTACACATTTGCAGTCTTTGTGAATACAATCATTTATGAGGAGTGCACTTCACTGAGGATATGAACAATAATGAAAACACAGTGAAATGTGGGTTCCTATCATATGGTCGAGACCATAAGTTCGAATTTGCAGAAGTTTACACGTTTCAAGCGGACATCTTCATAAGGGGAGGTTTCCATTTTGTTCAACGTAGTGAGATCTCGGAGTTGGTATATTTAAGTAGTGGGGGGTGCGGGGTGCAGGGGAGCTTGCTCCCCTTCTTACATCTGTTTATTTTGTTTTCTTTTCTTTATTTTGTTTTTTATCCATAGTTGAAGTTTTTTTAACTTTGAACAGGATGGTTCGAACATTCCATGTTCGAAGCTATTAAACTTTGACTATGTGATATAGACCAGTGAAACGTTACACTTTTTTTCTTTTCCATTCTACTGCTATCTCTGTTAAGCATTTATATCTTGTGTTATGTGTTAAACTGTATATATTGAATTCTAGGCTTATAAAGGCTTTGCTTTTAGAAATGTTGAAAATGCTAATCATTAAATAATTTTTCAATTACATGAAGGTAGTCTGTGGTGTAGACCTAAGCATTTCCATTACCAGACACCAGTGTGTACAATAACCGGCTCTGCACTTATGAAGGTAAAGAAGAGAACGCTAAATTTGGCAACTTACAAATCCCAAATATTTGCTAAAAGAAATACTCTGTGATTGCAACATTTTCTATCTTCTTAGTAAGTCAGAGGTTAATCCTGAATATGTCACAATGAACTTCACTGATAACCACATTTTCAATAATTTGAACTAAAGTTGCTTTTTATCAACCTTTTTATTTATTTATTTATTTATTTTATTTTACATTTGTTTACTGGGAAAGTCCGACTGGACACAGGTCCATTTTCAGTGGAGGACCGGGGAGAAAAGCTCCACATTACAATACATTACATGAGAGTAAAAAGAAGTAGAACATACAAAGATATGGCATATATACACATCAGGACAACATGCTGGTGATCCACAAACATACATATAGCATATATACACACAACAGGACATCATGTTAGTGATTAACATTTCTTACAGTAGACATTCAGAGGTACATTTTATTTTCTTTTGCAGTTATAAGTTTTGTAAGGTAAATGTATACGGGTTTGGAAGCTTTTAGAGGAGTAAATGTTTATACATAACTGTACCCTGACAAATTATCTTGGTATGAATTAGCCTGGTGAGTGGCATGAGCATAGCCAGTTACTTAGTGGGTTTTCAGGAGTTTTTTGAATTGACTAAAGGAAGTGGTAGACGTTATTTGGCTTTGTAGTGTGTTCCAGGTTTTGGGAATGGTGTTGGCAAAGAGGGACTTACCAGCTTCGTTTTTATGTTTGATGACAGTTATGAGGTTCTGCTTACTAGATCATAAGACTCTAGAGGGAATGTGGGGCTGAATTAAGTGCTGAAGTGGTGGAGTTATCTGAAGAAGGTAGTTTGTGCACTATAGAGAGTTGATTGAGCAGAAGTATATGAGGCAACTCAAGCCAGTTGAGTTGCCTAAGGCATAGACAGTGGTGGGACCTATATGAGGCTTCAGCAGCAAACTTGGCAATCTTGTTGTAGCAAGATTCCATTTTATTTAGATCAGTTTGGTGGAGATTGGTCAAGATGGGAGAGGCATAGAGGAGGGTGGATAGAAGATGAGTCCTTGCGATGGTTACTTTGGTGCGTTTTGTCATAAACTGTTAATTCCTGTAGAGGAGACCAAGTTTTTTATTAACTTTCTTAATGGTTTGTGCTATATGGATGTTGAACCTCAGGTTATTGTCTATTTCTACGCCTAGCAGTTTAGTGTGTGCGGTTGGACTGATTTGAATGTTTTCTTTGGAGCTAATGGTGACATTTTATTTAGGGGAGGAGCTCTGCCAGGGCTGAAAAGAATTAGTTTTTTTTTTTGGGGATTAAGTTTGATGTTAGTGAACCAAGTTTCGGCTAGGGTGAAGTTATTTTGTGTAAGGGTTTGCAGTTCACTAAGGGTAGGGGCTGCACATATGAGGGTGGTGTCATCTACATACTGTAGTATTGAGGCAGTGGGATGAAGAGATCTGATGTGTAAATAGTGAGAACAGCAATGGGCCAAGGATGGATCCTTGAGTGACTCCTATGGTTACTGGTAACAGGGAGGACAATTGGTCCTGCCATAGGACTGCTTGCTGGCAGGCAGTTAAGTAGCTGTTAAACCATGATATAGAGGATGAACTTATATTTTTGGTGGATAGGGTATCAAGAAGCAGACTGTGGTTTACCATGTCAAAGGCTTTTGATAGGTCTAAGAATATGGAAGAAACAAATATACCCTTGTTTCTGTGGTGGTTAACTATGTTGGTGAATGATAGTAGTGCTGTTGTGGTGCTATGGGAAGGTCTAAAGCCATGCTGGGATATAGAGAGTAGGTTGTTATTCTGGAGGTACTGTATTAGTTGAGTATGAACAACTCTTTCTAATATTTTGGATAAAGGTGATAAGATTGCTATTGGGCGATAGTTGGTGAGCTCTAAGGAGTTGCCTCCTTTGTGCAGTGGAATTATATATGATGTTTTCCATGAGGTGGGGACGTTGCATTCTGAGAGAGATCTGTTTATAAGAATAGAGACAGGATAAGCTATAGCTTCAGCTGAGATCTGAAGGAAGTCTGCTGGCAGCTTATCAGCTGCTAGAGTGGTTGGTTTAAGTTTACCAAGGAGTTTAAATATTGATATGGTGGATACAGAGTGGAGGTGAAAATTGGGGCTATTGTTTTGTATATAGGGGTGGGTTGGGGTAGTTATTGGTGTGGGGATGCTAGTACTATTTTGGGCATTGGCAAGGGTCTGGACTGTTTTGGTAAAGAATTTGTTAAACTGATTAGGAATTTTTAACAAATTATTTAATTTGTGCTCAACGTTGCCTTATACAGAAATGTGGAACAAAGTGGCATTCAGAATGGTGAACTTTAAACAGATGAGTGAAAGTTTGGTCAGGTTTACAAAGTTGTTATGCTTCATCATGCTCAGCTCTATGATTCACATCAAAGTGCATATGTGCAAGTTCATTTAGTGGCATAGCTCAGCTTGTATGACTGTGAATAAGACATGGAGTGCTCATGCAAATGCCTATGCAGTATGCATGCCTCAGGTTAAATGGTGCAGTACAAGTACACCTGAAAGTAACAAAGCATACTAACCAAGAACCAACCAATAAAACAACCAAGTCAAACCACTTATTTTATTAATATTGAGTGTTTTTGCCTGTACACAAATTAAATAAACCAACCTTCATCAGAATCTATTAAAAACAGCTCTAAAAGCTGTTTATATACAATTTTACAACGTTTGATAAAATAGAATGTGCTACAGTTTTTATGTATTCATAACACTCACTGACCTACATAATCAGGCATAAAGCCAGTACTCCCAACCCAACCTCTATCAGAAATGTCAGATCCAAAAAGAACTTTAACCCTGAACTATTCCAAATGGAACTAAGAGCATGCAATTGGTCTCCCTTAAAACTCCTCCCTTTAGAAGAAGCCATTAAATACTTTAACTCTAACTTCCTTGCCATTCTTAACCACCATGCTCCAACCAGACTAATTAGAATCAAAACCAGTTCAGCCCCATGGCTCTCAAAAGAAACCAAACACAAACTCCAACTCAGAAATAAACATTGGTCCAAATGGAAAATGACTAAAAATCCTGTAGACCAACAAACCTTTAGACAGTTAAGAAATGACACTAAGAAAGCTATACTCTCTGATAAAAGAAACTACTACTTCCAATTTCAACAAGCTAACCATAACAACCCACAACAATTCTGGGCTAACATTAACCAATTACTCCATCCAGGTTAATCTTCTTTACCATACCCTCAAAATATAGACCACATGGATCCCTTGCATGTAGCCAATACCTTTAATACCTTTTTTACTAATGCTATCCAAAGACTAGCTAGTCAGCTATCACCTAATAGCTTTACTTTACCTTCCTATGACTCCATCCCACCCCCTCCTTTTCATTTCCAACCTGTCCCAACAACATACATCCTAACCCTTATACAAAAACTTAAACCCTGCTCTCCCTCCGCAGACCGACTACCTGCTGAATATCTGCAACTATCAGCCAAAGCTATCGCCTACCCCATTTCCATTCTGATCAACAGAACTATTAGCAAAGGTCACATCCCCAGCATATGGAAAATATCCCAGATTATCCCCTTCCATAAAGGTGGACACTCTACTGAACTCTCAAACTACCGCCCCATTGCCCTCCTTTCTCCTTTGGCAAAGATCATGGAGAAATGCAAACATAGGCAATTACTTGACCACTTAATCCAAAATAACTTACTTTCCAGTTGTCGACATGGTTTCAGACCTTCACACAGCACTACCACTGCCCTCCTTTCCTTTACTGATTGCATTAACAAAAAATGCAACATTAATTATCTTTCCTCTGTACTATTTATTGACCTGTCTGAAGCATTTGACATGGTAAATCACCAGATTCTCACAAAAATACTCAAATCCCTGTCATTAGATGCACTTTCCATAAAATGGTTCTAGTCTTACCTAGATAAAAAACAACAGGCTGTACTATGGCACAATACTCAATCCACACTCCTGCCCGTTACACTTGGTGTCCCTCAAGGCTCCATCCTAGGACCTATCCTCTTCTCCATATTTATTAATGACCTCCATCTAGCCATCCCCCAGACCACATGCATACAATATGCTGATGACTCCACACTGATATGCTCAGCCACATCCACCTCTGAACTTCACTCTCTTATCCAGAAGGTATTTAACACAGTTGAACAATGGTTCACACAGCGTTGCCTTCTCTTGATCCCCAGTAAAACTAAACTCCTCCTCTTCAATCCTACTCACAAGTCCTCTCCTTTTAATTTCTCAGTTACATCCACCAATGGAACCATAATATCACCTGACCCAACCACCAAACTACTTGGCATCACCATAGACAATAATCTGAACTTTGATACCCATATCAACAATACTATAAACCCTTCCTTTCACCTACAGCCAAAACAACTTTAGCTCACACTCATCTAATCTCTACATTCCTCTATGCCTCATCCATTTTTACTAACCTTTCTAAAAATAACCTTAGCAAACTGGAAATGTCGTACAATAACATAGCCAGATTCGGTACAGGCAACCCATTTAGAACCCACCATTGCATCAACATAACGCAGCTAGGATGGCTAGAACTACAAAACCTGATTAAATTCCACCAACTAACCATTGCCCATAAGACTCTTTCTAAACCTTCCTGTACCCCTACACTATCTACCCTCATCACCCCCTATAAAACTCTGATGTCCTTACGTTCTTCTAACAAACTTCTTGTACATACCTCTAAACCTAACAACAGGGCTGGCAATTCTCTCTTCTCCAACGCTGTTGGAAAATCCTGGAATCTTTTCCCCAGTGACCTTTCCTCATTTGCCTCTTCATCAGTCTTCAAAAACAGACTAAAACTTTTCCTCGGAACACACTGGTTATGCCCTTGAACTACACCTGTCTAATCATCTATCTCTTCAAACTTGGCTCTGCCTACCCCATACTTCACATGAACTTCTAGACCTTCCTAGACCTTCCTTTTTTAACTATAAATACCATCTCCCTCTGAATTCATTATTGACAACCTCTGTGCTTACTTATTTTAGAGTTAACTCCTTTATTTATAGTACTATACAATACCCTGCTTCTTTATTTTATTTCTTTTTCATGCATTTTAACTGTATGTTATACTGCACCTGCATTTTGCACTGTCTATTATTTTTGCCCTCACTGAAACTTTTTTGTTAACCTGTAATATGCATTGTATATATCACTGTGGTTGTTATTTTACTATTTGTTGTTGTTTTCTTGTTTATGTCTTGGAGCTTATCTCCCCGTGCCTCTACTGAAAATGGACATATATCCAGCTAGACTAGCCCGGTCAACAAATGTAAAATAAAATAAATAAATAAATAAAATAAAGTACCGGGCTTATATTTTTGTTTTTAGGTTAGTTTGGAGTGATCGTTGTGTTCTGCAGGCATTAAAAAGAAGAATGTCATCAGAATATGTAGTAATGATAAGCTATGAGAGGTCTAATAAGATATTGCTAAAGAGTAAGAATAGGAATGTCCTAGGAAAGAATTTTGGGGAACACCAGTATTAGGGGTTGGTACATATGACAAGATATTACAGACAAAAATTTGGAATGTTCTATCTTTAAAATACTCATAGAACCAGGTTATTATATTGTCAGCAAAATTTAATTTCTTAAGTTTTGCAGCAGCGGACTATGGCTGACTCTCTTGAATGCTCTGGTAACATCAACAAATATACCCACTGATGAATGTTATTCATTAATGCTACTATAATGTTATCTGTGGGTGATAGTAAGGCTGTCATGATGTTGAATGATTTTCTGCAGGCATGCTGATTAACAGAGCACACCATAGCAGTTAATGCAAGGAGTTGCTTATGCATTATTTTTTTAACATATGCTTGAGCTGTGCGAGTGTTTGTAGCTTTGCAACGGAAATGATAGCATCATGTTTGAAGTCCAGTGGGACATAACTGGTTGAAAGAGATAAGATTTGTATCTAATTATATGAGGTTTCTCAATATGGGGTATTGCATATTTCATAAAAGTAGAATTAGGTTTGGTAACTTTGCAACCGGAGGTGTTTAGTTTGGAAAGCAGAGATTTTTTTTTTTAGCTGATAATGCTGAAAAGTAAAATGTGTTAGCATATTCAGCAAGATGGCAATAGAGTAAATCTTGTGTATATTATCTCTCTGAGAGTTATTGGCATACATAGAGAAACAATTGGCAATATCATGTATAGCTAAAAGAAGGAAATTCTTGTAGTTGTTAGTGAAGGTTGCCTGATTTTTTTTTTTTTTTGTATTGTTGGGCTTGAAGAAGTAGGTGTGGTCTGCCCAGGGAAGAATTTTAGCTCGTTGGTTTGCTTTTTTGCTTTTGTTTTGCAAAAAAATGCTTTGGCAGAATTAACTGCTATACTAGCTGACGTTCTAAGTGTTAGGAAGTCCAGGTGTACAATGCTAGTAGAGCAGTCTTGTTTCCCTCTTCTCCAGACAGAGTCTCTTTGCTTCAGTTTTTTGAATTATGTTATTATTAAGCCAGAAGCTTGCTTGAGTTCTGAACCTTCTGATGGTGTGGAAAAGAGTTTGCTGTCTCTGAACAAGGGCCCTGTAAAGAATGCTAATGCAAGAGTGGAGTACTGTAAGGTATAAAAGTGGGCCTAGTCTGTGTTAACTAGATAAGTGCTAAGTTGCTGAACTTTGTTTTCTTGAAAAGAACTTCCTAGATGTATTTGCAGAGAACCTTTTTTTTTTTTCTTGAACTATCAGGATGAGGTTTTTGGGCAGTCATCACAGATAGAGTTAGGTTGTATGTCAATATTGGTACATC
Source organism: Protopterus annectens (assembly GCF_019279795.1). Lineage (NCBI taxonomy): Eukaryota > Metazoa > Chordata > Ceratodontiformes > Protopteridae > Protopterus > Protopterus annectens. The sequence goes on along the minus strand of NC_056745.1, from coordinate 1,535,845,275 downwards.
AGTGTTTTTTTATATTGGATGGATTTTTTTAAGAGAAGTATAACTCCCCCATCATTTCCAGCACCTGCCTTGTTAATCAGAGTTTAGGCTGGAATTACTCTGAATATATGCGGATCGGCAACATTGTCTTTAGTCCAGAATTCTATTAGAGTTACAAAGTGAGATTGTTCTACTCTGAACCAGTATGGTCCACTTATTACTGATGGCACAATGGTCAATGCAGATGATCTTTATGGATTTATGGTTTATACTGATTTGTGGTGTTACAAATGATTGGTTATTTTTTAAAGCTTGTTGATTGTTGGTTGTGTTTAGACCAGAGTTCAGTTTAATGCTCCAGGACTGTATTATTTTCTGAGCTAAATAATAAAGTTTAGCAAGAAGTTCTTTGAATTCAGTTGTTGGGGTAGAAGGGTATGTTTTAATTAAGTGATTTTGTATATAGAATTGCCTTCTGGAGATGTACATTCAAATTTTAAGAAGCTCTTTGTAGTGAGTAGGAATAACAATCTGCTGAAAGTTGGTAGCAGGCACATCAAACATAGAGTTGGGTACATGAGATATAGGGATAGTGTCAGTAAGGCGAAGTGATATGCAGAGGTAAGAGCTAACATATTGAGGACAGGATAAAATGCAGGATGAGTGAGAGGTTATGAGGTTGTATGACCAAAGCTATAAGGATAAATGTCTCAGAAATATTAAATATTGCACCCACTTAAAGCAGACTACACACTTTTACGTTCAGTAACCCATTTCTTTTATTTTATTTTGTCTTATTTCCCTAACTGTTGAGCAGGTGCACTATAACCAGAAGACATATCAAAGTAGAGTGCTCACCTGAACTTGCTACTTTGTTTGTATGGTTTCACATCAAAGAAGGAAATAAAATATACCACTATAAAACAAAACTAGAATGAAATTGAAGAATTACATAATCACATATTTCAATCTGTGAGCCTTTCATTCTTACAACTATAGTAAGTGGTCAGTAATACATATTCAGTGAGATTTATGGAATTTTGCTACAGAAACTCATATACGTATTCACCATTGTTCAGGTAAATAAAGTGTTCCTAAGAAAAAATATTTTTAAGTGAAAACAGACCTCACCTTGAAACTGTAGTTGATATCTGCCATTACACAACTTAGTTACAGAATGTTTATAGAATTCCATTATAGAAAGTGATATAATTATTTAGTCATAGTAAAGTTAGTGCAGTATTCTTAGGGTGATTACCTTTGCATTGCAAAAAAAAAAAATATGGAAATGAATCAATACTTTGGACCATTCATTTTTACACTTCTTAAACACAGAAAGTTTCTCTAATTTCATTACAGAAATTAATACAATGTATTCTGTTGTGGTAAATTAAATGCAGTATTACTAAGGTGACTAATTTTGAAATGAAAACAGACCTGAACCTAAATCACTAGCTGTCACTATTTGCTCATGGTATTATAAAATGCAAGCTATACTTAGTGACTGACATTTTAACATTCATGAATAAAATTTTACTGCTGAGACTTTTGTCTCATAGAAATAAAGGCTTTTCTTTTTAACACTTATACGTCATTTTGTTGTTGTCATCTCTCTGTTCCCTGTCACTCTCTCTATTTTCTTTTCTTTCCTGCTTTTGTTCTGTTTTCTGCAGGTCCAAAAAAGGCCCATTGTTGCCTGACCTTAAGCCATCTAGGTGTGGGACTGTTCACCACTTCTACACACCTGAGCAGGGAACACTTCATAGTGTGGCAGTAGTGGTTCCATCCCAGTGTCACCCTGATATATGGCAGCCTGGCAGGATAGCAACATAGGTTTCAGAATCCAGTTGATGCTAGGGATGAGAGAACCATGAAGAAGTGATGTCCCCATAACAACCTCTCATCCAGCTGGTGCAAAACTCGCTGTCCAAGTCAGCTGTTACTATTGGGTTACTCCAACAAGATCCATCAAGGCAGGGGCATATTTGAGGTTTTCCAGAGCTGGATGACATCAAAGTCATGACTTCACCTTCCTTTTTGTATCAGTCCCCCCATCTGTGTGTTTTGTCTACTTCTTTCCACTGTTTGCCCACCACTCTGTTCCTGTCTGTCATTAATTTTTATGTAAAAATGCCCACCACTCTGTTCCTGTCTGTCATTAATTTTTATGTAAAAAACATTATTTAATACTTCCCTAACTCCCTCTTCTACATCCTATGCCCTTCTTCCTTCCTTAACTTTCCTTATTAATTGAAAAGTGTGGGAGGGGGCTATCCCAACCAAAAAAATATTACCCATAATCTCCCACCTCCTCCGGCAGAACCCTCTTAATGCATTCATGCTTGTTTCCTTTGCTTTCTTCTCTTTTTCTGACTGTTGTGTCATCCTCCTTATAAAAACACAACAAAGTGTGCACATAAGGATGGATACCAGAGTAAATGCATGTCTTCAAAAAGTCTTGATCAGCTGTGAGATAGAGGTTAACCAGAGCAAAATCTCACAGAAAGTTCTCATGAGAGCTACACAGCTTTGTGATCACTACTAACTGACAAAAAAATCATTCAATGGCATTTGTGAATTTACATACATAGAGACTTTACCATATATAACTAAATTTGTTTTATGTGAGCTTAGGCTGATTCAGTTATGAGAAACTGGATTGGGCATTCCTACAAAAAGCTGAGAAGTTCTAAAACCAACACTGCTTGCTTTCATTATCCTCATTTAAAGGCAGGCATGGTGGCACAATTCATAGATTCCCTTTATGCATCTACAAGGGGTGGAGCTATGAATATCACTCTATCTTATTCAGGTTGTGAAGAACTAAAACTTAGATTCCAAAATGGTGGTTGTCTGAATAGCACCCTCTCCACAGAGCTCTGTGACAACTTCTTCAATCTAACCTGTTTGTACAACTTTTGGTTGATAAAAAATTCAAGCTGAATAGGAGAGCAGCTAAAGTCTGAAGATTTATCCTTTGAATACACAAAACTTCCGAAATAGCAGTTATATATAGCTTTATCCGATATCAGCTTTCAGTTACATTCTGCACGTGGATTTTAGAGGCCTGGAGGCTTCAGCACCTTGGATAGCAGTCAGTATTTACATTATAAAATCTAAACAAGTCTGCGGTATTAAAATGCCTAAGAAAATAGAAGGCATGGATAAGCAAACATTCAAAACAAAATTGTCAGCAATAGCATCTCCTGAAAAGGAAACAACTACTAAAAGACAGAAAACAGTTAAGCAGCAACAAGACCAAATCAAAGACGGGACTAAACAGAGGGCTGAGAGCACCATCTATATGGATGACCTGAAGAACGCCCTTCTTCCATTACAAAATACATTCCAAAGCTTCTCAGAACAACTAAACACTTTTGGGGGCACAATCAATAAAACTGCAGAGAGATTGGACTTGGTGGAAGAAAGATCAAAGTCAATGAACTGGAAATTGTGCAGTTGAAGTCCGAACTACAAATTAAAGGCAAAACAATATCTGACATCCAAGCTAAATTACTTGATTTGGAGGCGAGAAGTAGAAGAAATAACCTAATCATCAGAGGTCTGCCTGAAAAGTCAATCAGAACCAGCTAATTCCCACTTTAAATCAAATATCTAGTTCATTACTTCAGTCAAGTGAATTACATTCTGACTGCACAATTGAAAGAGCACACCATGCATTATATAGAAATCAAGACTCCACATCACCGAGATCCATTTATGATAAACTACTCAACTTCCAAGATGTGCAAAACATTTTATATACTTACAAGAAACAAAAGCATTTCATGTGGAATTCATACAATATTTCTATCTCCCTAGACTTCCCTCAAGAAATAAAAGAAAAATGCCATACATTTTATCCTTTCTGTGCAGACCTTATCAAGCATAACATCAAATTCCAGACGCATTTTCCAAGCAATCTATCTTTCTACCACAAAAAAAAAATCAAATACACAATGTCCTCACCTAAAGAAGCTAAACAAATCTTTTCCAAGTGCTTTGGTAAAGCTCCGATTGAATAAAAATAGAAACTAAAAGAAAATAAGCTCTTTACAAATTCTGCATGTTGTTTTACCTTACTGGAGATTGTAATATGCTTTCTGGTTTCATTTAATCACTTTCAGCTTAATTTAACACCTTCCATTTTGTAATTGTATGAATTTAGGTCTATCAAGAAAATGATAAATAATTACGAGCCGGTGGCACTGTTTGTGCGATGAGGTGTTGCACAGGGGTCTCAGTTACTGTGACACCAACAGATTTTAAAAGCACAACATCCTTCTTGATCCAATGGATTCTCAGTCACTTCCTGTGGCTCCTTCCAATGCAAAGAATACCAGTGATGTTCTTGCAAATAGCTAGAAAGCTTCAGCGTCAAGTGCAATTTCGCTCTTAGCAGTAAGTCATGATTAGAAAGTATATTCTTTAGATTTCACCGGAGAGCCGCAATTGTGAAATCTGGCAACTCAAACTGTTTATGTAATTGCAATAGACTCCAGTACATGTGATACCAGCTTGGAAATCATTTATTATGGCTTTTTTGTCACCCCCTTTTAAGTCAGTATTATGCCAACCACTGGGAATAATACTGTATGTACCTAATTTTGTGATTACATTAGAGTTTAGCTTTTGATCAGCCCGGTCTACCCTTTATCATTACCAAACATCTAATGCCTTTCCCAGAAGCTGATATTTGTCAAAGTATCTGGAAAACAAAGTTACATTGATTGGGAAATTAATGTGGGAATCTTGGAACTTCATGAATATACATACTTTTATAACAATGATCAATAGTTGCAAAATAATATCCTGGAATGTTAGAGGTCTCCAGAACAAAAATAAAATAAATCTCTTAATGCACCTCATATTAAAAGCAGAAGCAAATATTTCATACTATAAAAATCCCATATGGTAGAGGATGATTGGATCAAAGAAAAAAGTAGGAAATTTATCAGTGGGTAGCAGTTCTAACTCCAGAGGGGTGGCAGTCATTATCAAAAACTCATTTAAACCTACTGTATTTGATAGATGTTCTGATAAAGAAGGTAGGTGGTGCTACTTCACATGTCTAGTCCCTCCAATCACAAATCCAATTCTGTTCTTAAACATATATGGCCCTTGTTCAGGACAAGAGCAATTTATTTTGAATATATATAACCTATTATTAAAATTTACAAATCACCACTTCATTATTGGGGGGATTGGAGTGCGGTAATTAATCCCAATATTGACCATTCTAATAAATCCAAACCCTACAACTTACAAGCCTCCCTTTCCTTGCTAGATCTAATTTCAGACTTTAATCTGATTAACCCTATATCTTTTGCAGAAGTCACACAGAATACCAATAATTACACATACTTTTCAAGGTGACATACCTCTTGGTCAAGATTAGACTATTTTTTTTTAATTTCTGAAATACTATTAAACTGGCAAATAAAATATATGGCCGAACCAAGATACTTTTCAGATCACTCTAAGACCATCTTGTTGATAAACTTTAATCAAAATTCATCCTCCCATAATAATAGATTTAACTGGTCATAGGTTCATAGGTTCATAGCTTAGTACTAAGCTAACTGCCCTTGTGAGCCATTTTAAGCCTAGCCAATTATCCCTTGTGGGACTCAAACCCTGCACCTTGTGTTTGTAAGGCAAACACCTTAACCATTAGGCCACCCTCCCAACCCCATGGTCCCTTAACAACAACATCTTACTCAACCAAGTAGTGAAAGAAGAAATAGTCTCTGCCCTACGAGAGTGTGCATACGATCCCAGAAACTCAAGTATATCATATGACATCCAATGGGCAACTTGTAAAACTATCCTCAGAGGCATATTCATCCAGAAATGTACATTTCAGATTTAGACAAGAAACTCCAAGAGAAACATTCATTAGATTTGGAAAATGTAATGATTAATAGACAAAGGGAATTATTCAACTTACATCAATTCAACTACTCCTTGCAAGAATTAAAGTGTATCGCTAAATTCTCTGAATGGATCCAAGCCCCTTCTAAAGCTCTAGCTAGATTGATTGAGAACAAACAATCCTCTCCCAGAATAACCTTCATTAGCTACCAAGGTAAATTATTTAAATCAGACTCCCAGATAATCAATCTATTTCATCAGATATTTTCGAATCAATATTCTAGTAATGATCACCAAACTTCTCCTTCAGAGATTGAAAATTATATTAATACCATCACTTTTCCGAAATTAAATGGTAATCAGAAAGAAATCCTATTAGCCCCTTTGACTCAATCAGAAATAATAGATGCCATTGATAGCCTCAAATCAGGAAAAGCCCCAGGCCCTGATGGCTATACCCCAGACTTTTATAAATCATTTAAAGTCTCATTGAATGGATAAAGGCCATTTTGAATAGATTCAAATCTGATTCCCAAAATATTACACAAATAATATTTACAGTATTTATTATGACTTATAAAGCCCTGTTTAAAACCTATAATCTATTGAACACTGCCACTGTAAAGGTATATTTGTGGCAATGAGTTTGCAATTTATATTTCTTTTAGTAGCCCTTATGCCTCCAGAGATATGAGCAGTTGTCTGAGATTTAAGGCTATAGCTTGAGTTTGTCAAACATTTCAGGATGCAATCATTGGGAGTTGAGTACAAACTGTAAGAGTGCCACTGGAGTAAATGTGTTAAATAAAAAACACAAGCTGTGACCTCATTTGCTAAATAACATAGGTTGACTCCCTGGAATTTCTGCTAGGTCTTGTTAAAGATATAATGTACCCTAGTGTTTTCTTTTAACATCCTTAATACCATATGAGTCCCAAAAACAAATTAGTACCCCTGCAGACTATCTATCAAATACTGCATTATTATATTTGGTGGTGAGGTGTACGGTGAAGAGAGAGGTGGCGAAGGCTAAGTATAAGTTGTATGGTGAGTTGTATGAAAGGTTGGACACTAAGGAGGGAGAAAAAGACCCATTCCAATTGGCTAGACAGAGGGACCAAGCTGGGAAAGATGTGCAGCAGGTTAGTGTGAAAAAGGATAATGAGGGAAATGTACTCACAAGCAAGGAGAGTGTTTTGAGAAGATGGAAAGAGTACTCTGAGGGGCTAATGAATGAAGAGAATGAGAGAGAAAGAAGGTTGGATGATGTGGGGATAGTGAATCAAGAAGTGCAATGGATTAGCAAGAAGAAAGTAAGGACAGCCATGAAGAGGATGAAGAATGAAAAGGCTGTTGGTCCAGGTGACATACCTGTGGAAGCATGGAAATATTTAAGAGAGATGGCAGTGTTTTTTTTAACCAGATTGTTTAATGAAATCTTGGAAAGTTAGAGGATGCCTGAGGAACAGAGAAGTGTATTGGTACCAATTTTTTAAAAATAAGGGTGATGTACAGAGCTGTAGTAACTACAGAGGGATAAAATTGATCAATCACAGCATGAAGTTATGGGAAAGAACAGTGGAAGCTAGGTTAAGAAGGGAGATGATGATTAGTGAGCAGCAGTATGGTTTCTTGTCAGGAAAGAGAACTACAGATGCAATGTTTGCACTGTGGGTGTTGATGGAAATGTATATAGAAGGTCAAAAGGAGCTGCATTGTGTCTGTGGACTTAGAGAAAGCATATGACAGGGTACCTAGAGAGGAGTTCTGGTACTGAATGAGGAAGTCGGGAGTGGCAGAGAAATATCTACGAGTGGTACAGGATATGTACGAGAGCAATGTGACAGTGGTGTGGTCTGGGTAGGAGTGACAGATGCATTCAAGGTGGAGGTGGGATATGCTCTGAGCCCTTTCTTATTTGCAATGGTGATGGACAGCTTGACAGACAAGATCAGACAGGAGTCCCCATGGACTATGATGTTTGTGGACGACATTTTGATTTGTAGTTAGAGTAGGGAACAGGATGAGGAGATCCTGGAGAGGTGCAAATATGCTCTAGAGAGGAATGAAGGTCAGCAGGACTAAGAAAGAATATATGTGTGTGAATAAGAGGGAGGATAGAGGAATGGTGAGGATGCAGGGAGTAAAGGTGGCGAAGGTGGAATTTAAATACTTTGGATCAATAGTTTGGAGTAACAGTGAGTTTGGAAGAAAGGTGAAGAAGAGAATTCAGGTAGGGGGGAGTGGATGGAGAAGAATGTCAGGAGTGATTTGTGACAGACGAGTATCAGTAAGAGTAAAAGGTAAGGTCTACAGGAAGGTAATGAGACCAGCTATGTTATATGGGTTGGAGACAGTGGCACTGATGAAAAGACAGGAGTCAGAGCTGGAGGTGGCAGAGTTAAAGATGTTAACATTTGCACTGGGTGTGAGAAGGATGGACAGGATTAGAAATTAGTATATTAGAGGGTCAGCTCAGGTTGGACAGTTTGGAGACAAAGACAGAGAGGCAAAATTTCATTGGTTGGGACGTGCTGAGGAGGGATGCTGGTTATATTGGGAAAAGGATGCTAAGGATGAAGCTGCCGGGTAAGAGTAAAAGAGGAAGGCCTAAGATAAGGTTTATGGATGTGGTGAAAGAGGACATGCAGGTGGTTGGTGTCACAGAGCAAGATGCAGAGGACAGGAAGAAATGGAAAAAAATGATCCACTGTGGTGACCTCTAATGGGAGCAGACGAAAGAAAAAGAAGAGGATTACTTATCAACAAGAAAAGCTTCAGGAGGATATCAATCCTCATACCGTGTTTCTGTTTGACATATAATTTGTGCTCTTATGTTATCCAATTGTCTTTTTATTTATTAATGTTTTTACCTCATAATTAAACAAATCTTGATTAACAGTCAAGTTATAAGCTCTGATGGCTTCAGCCATAACTGTGATACTAATAATATGTCTTGGATGCATTCCAGTGTAGTCTAACAAAGCAATACTTCATGGCAGTTTACAGTGGATGCCTGTCCTAATTGACTGCATGTCTGAATTTTTTTAAAAAAAAATCACATCAAGAAACTGATGGAATCTTGTTTGATAGCGGGTGTAAAAGAAGAAAAGTCAACTTTTCATTTTAATAACAAATGAACATATCAAGCTGACTGCAGCAGGGCTAGCCACCAGGCAGTGTAAACCTTGCCTCTGGATGATTGTCACTGTTGAAGTGACACCTAGACCCCATGAGTGAAAAATGGGAAAAAGAGGTTGTTGATGGATGGATGGCTATCAAGCTGTAGACAATTATATTATCATGCAATGTACAGATCATCAATGTATCTAAAAAAATGTTTTGTAGACAAAAATGTGCCTTCCAGTATGAAAAAAGATTTGAAAACTAAAGCAATCTCCATAGTCACAGTGCTAATCAGCTGGTAACTAACTAACTAACTAACTAAATCTAAGCATTCACATATACAACACATTACAGAGACACTTATAAACTGTATTTTCATACAGGAAAGACCTACACCTTTCATTACCCAGCTTGTAGAGTATCACCATATAAAAAGAAGTGATATCTAAGGTACAGAATGTATCATCAATTATACATATGCTTCTAACTTTCTTTATCAAAAGTGTGGAATATACATTAAAACTAGTCTTTCTTTTATCTCTGATTTGAATTCACAGCGTGGGAAAATGCGCAAAGGTTTGGCTTTTAAAATGATGGTGAAAACTATCTGTTAAAAAAGTGGGTCTACCATACTCCAAGATGTGTTAGAATATCAAATGTGTAACCTAACCTGGGATTCTGAACCTTTATATACAGTACTCATATAGGTACATGGGTTCATAAGAGTATACTAGGCTATCATCCACTATAGCCCTTAAAAGTCTAGCTATGCAACCCAAACATGACCCACTGACTGTCTCTGCCCATAAGAGACACATAAGTCAGACTAGTGGTGAATTTCTGATTACCTATCCATCGGTCTAGTTGCACTTAAATAGGGATAGAGAAGAACTCTGTTTCACAAGGGTGGGGAGCCCATTCCAGAGAATGGGAATGCTCTGAGAAACATATCTGTCTCTTCACATGTCCATTTTATGTTGCAAGCCAAATTTAAGTCTTTTAATCTAATAGTTCTGATGCTGTTTGTTTTGCAGATGTGCAAATGATTCATCAAACCAGGGTCCAGGAATGCCGTGTATGCCAGGCAAAGATCACCTCTCAGAAGTCTGTATGATACTGAGTAAAGGTAAAGGGCTTTGAGGCAATTGGCATATGATATTGTGTTGTATTCTTTTTGTAAGGAACCTATGTGGATGTTGCAGTCTGTGTCTGGTGAGGTACATATTGAAGGAGGCATTATAGTCTTTAATGGGCCCAATGAGGGCCAACTACAGTGGTATGATGACCTCCCTGAACCTAGATGCCATGCCCTTGCTTATAAGATGAGCAACACAGAAGGATTTTCTTACTATCTTGGACACATGTTGGTTGAAGGCAAGGTTATTATGTACATGTGTTCCCAGATCCTTGACTAGTGAATCAACTTTGAACGGTGTTTTATTGATGGCATAATTATCCATGGAGGCAGACTTCCCAAAAGGTAATATAATGCATTTCTTGGTATTGAGTTTTAACCCATAGCTTTGTCACCAACATTTGTCTGTAATAGACCTCTCTGAAGGGTTTTCTCATCGTGAGGCAATTCAATGACTGCTTCTAGTTTACAATCATCTGTGAACTTGGTTAGCCAGAGGCCTTTAATACTGGCCTTGACATCCATAAAAGTAGAAGCCAAAGAGGAAGGGGCCTAACATAGAGCCCTGGGGGATTCCACCAATGACCAGCCTCTTTGTGGAGGTGGTCTAAGAGATTTTAGCCTCCTGGGTCTGATCAGTGAGCCAGATCACTATCCATCACATTATAAAGGGATTTATGCCTACGTCTGTCAGTTTGTTGACAATGCCCAAGTTGGGCATTGTAGAAAATGCCTTAGCCAAATCTAGGTAGGCAGTATACACTGTTTTCCCTTCATCCATTGCCTTAGTGACCTTTTCATAGAAGTCCACCAGATTCAGTAAGCATGACCATCCATTGATGAAGTCAAATTGGGATGGATCCAGTGTCTGGCAGTCTCCAACATCCTTGTTGATAATTTCCATGATAATTCTTTCCATGGCATTGCAAATAAGACAAGTCAGACTAATGGGTCTGTAGCTTCCAGGATCTGTTGAAGGTCCTCCCTTATAGGTTCATAGGTGTGTACTAGGCTAATGGCCCTGGGGCCTTTACAAGCCTAGCCATAGGATTACCCTGGCATAGTGCCACCCGACCTTAGTTCCCAGTGCCTCTGTCGAGTAGAGCCACTGGTGTTATCCTCAGGGTGAATTTTCTGTTTCCCATCCACTCATCAAGATTTCTCTTGAAGAGGGTCAGCAAGGTGTTCTGCTTGACATGTATAGGAAGTCTGTTCTATAGCATGGGCAGTCTCTGGGTTATGAACCTGTCCCTCCAGCATGTTCTGTTAATTGTGGTAATGAGGTTGAGGTCTCTGGAGCGTGTGGTGCGAAGGGATTGGGATTTCTTCAGATGTAGCATTTCTAACAGAGCTGGGTCAGGCATGGCTTTGTAAGTCAAGTAGAGATCGCCTCTAAGTAGGTGATATGAGACAAAGAATAGTTGGAGTTTTTTTTAGTCTGTCCATATAGGACAAGTGTTTAAGGCCTAGGATCCTCTTTGTGAGGTACTTTTGGGGCATCTCCAGTTGTTGCAGGTGTCTAATGAGGTACATGCCAAATGGGGCATTGTACTCGATGATTGGCCTAATGAGAGAAGAGTAGAGGGAGACAATGACCTCTTTCTTCCTGAATGCAAAACCCTTAGTAATGAGATGTGCCACAAAGAAGGACTTTCTGACCACAGTGGCAATGTGGTGATCAAAAGAGAGGTTGCTGTCAACCTGTGTTCCCAGATCTCTTATAACGCCTTCTGTGTTCAGTGGACTACCATCAATATGGTAATTCATGGGAGCCAGGTTTTTCCCAAAGGGGATGATGACACACTTTTTGGCATTGAGCTTAAGGCCATGAAGGGGATGACCATCACAGTCCTCCAGTCACACTCCATTCATGTGGCATAAAGCCTCATTTAAGACTATAGTTATATAATGACTCCAGGGGTCCTGATAAATCATATTTTAGACTATTCAGGAGGCATCTGGGGATGTTATTGGACCCACTGAGTCCATGTTCTTGGCTTTAGTGAGTATGGCCAGTACATGCTCCCTAGTTATAGTTGGAGGGGTTATATTTGAGGTGACAGGAGGGTAAAGTTAGAATTGAATCTGTCAGCTAACAGGTTCACAATATCTTAAGATTCAGTGAATGAGGAATCGTTAACCATCAGTTCTGCACATTGCTGTGAGATTCCCTTGGGGTTTCTGACATAGCTATAGAAAGCCTTATGGTTATCTTTCACCTGGGAGGGTATCTTAAAATCAGAGTTGGATTTGTTTGATCTTAGTAGCACTCTTACTGTACTTTGATATGACAGTTTTTATCTTTATGGGAATATCCCTTCCTGATTTTTGCCATATTTTTTTTTCCTTTTATTTTATATCATGTTTAATTTGTGATGCCACCAGGGCAGTTTTTTTCTAAGGCTAGTTCTGGGCTTACTTCTGGTATGTACAGCAGCCTATATGCAGCTATTGACATGATTGTACAGAGTTTCTGAGAGCAATTGAACATGATTTGGTGTGTTCTCTGGGTTGGCAGGGGCAGGACATTTAGACAAACCATCACTTAATAACAGGTAATTTGCACTGGAATAGTTCCTACCTTTTACTGGTTTTAATGGGAATATGGAGTTGATTTTGAGTTTGAAAGTGACAGCGTTATGGTTGGCCTTATCAGGGAGGATGAGTCATTGGGGGTGCAGCATTATCCCATATTTGTGAGCAAGTGGTCCAGTATTTTGGAGCCTCTAGTAGACATATTCACTATTTGGTCAAGTATGTTTGTATTTTTGAAGTCCAGGAATCTCTATGCCTGTAGATTTGAAGCCTTGTAGAACTCCCAATCTGTAGAATGCTGATTAAAGTTTCCCATGAGTAGGGTATTAGTTTAGATGTTAAATGTCAACAGTAGGTCCAAGTATACATTGTGAGTTTTTTGGGATATGGAGGGTAACCTATAACTGACTAGGATACGGTACAGGATTTTGTCTGTGGTGACCTGCACATGGGGGTACTCTAGCACATCATCCTGTGTGACCACCCTAGTGGTATGTTTGTCATTTAAGTATATTGAAACACATCCAGCTTTAGCCCTTGTATGTGCAGCTACTGGCCTAAAACTGGAAGGTACTGAAAGCTTGCTCTGCCGGGGTACTCTCTACCACTTTAAACCATATCTCAGTAACTGCACAGTTATCCATATTCTCAACTGTGAGGAAGGCTTGGAGGGGACACAGTTTTTTATTTAGGCTCCTGGCATTGACAACTACACTGAGGTTCTGTTGAGTTGACTTTGCTTTAGATTGCAAGTCCTTTGGAATAAGGGCAAATTTACACTGAGAGCAACTATTTTTGAATCTGGAGCTTTATGAGCAAATTTAATTTTTGGCCCAGTATTTTGTATATATCATTACTTTTGACCATATTTGAACCAAAACTGTGTTGTAACACTAAGATTCTCTCAAAATGTCTATTATAATTGCATCCCTTTGCAGAATTGGTGTTAGATTCTTCTTTACTTATTTTAACTGTGATGGCACAGAACAGTGTGCATGTTTTTCCAGTCCCATTCCCAGAAGTGGTTTATATTTTTCATCCCATGTATTAGCGACATCTGCATTACTGTTTTGTATTAATATTTTTGTATATTCCCTCTCAATAACCATGTCTTCTAATTTTGTTTCTCATCTTCGAAAAGATCCTTGTTAGAAACCATTCTTGTGAGTCTTACAAACCATCCCCTTACTAAGTTTCTCTTGTAAAGACAGGGATGGAAACTATTATAATGTATTAAGTATTAGAACATATTGGCTTCCTGTATATTATAGATTCCAATCCACTGTTCATTTTAGTAGCTGTGGTGTTTTTTAACAACTATGTATATGTGTATATTAAAAGAATAAGTGTTTTGTAGGCATTCCATTTAGTATCTGCTATCACAAATAGGATAACTGTGGAAAAATAAAATCACACCATGTAAACTGTTGATACAAGACAGACATGTGACAGATATGAGAATCATAGGCTCTGCCTTGATTGTACACTGAAACATTGAATATTATACCCTGTGCGTGGCAACCAACTTTGAATCCCTTACTGTTGATATGCCAGCTACCCTGTTTCCAGGTGGGACCTTGACGACAATGTTGATACAGTCAATGGCTTCCCCTAAGCCTCAAAGAAATTGTTTTTTTCATAAAATATCCATGTGGTGTTGCTTCTCTCCTCTCTGGTGAATGGGAAACAGATATGTTCTTTCATGTGTTGTAGTAAGGTAGATGCCTGGGTACTAAAAGCATTTCACTCATTGATAGCTTTAAGGTCCCTGTAGCCAGTGTTCTAAAGCTATACATACTTTGGTGTCTACAGGGATGGGTACTCCATGCAGCCTAGAAAAATGCATATGATGCATGGTGCCAGGGTCCTCACAATAGTGGTCCCTTATGGAGGGCATACAATGTTAGGCATGGATGGACAACTCAACAGTGCCATGGACAATGGATTACAGTTTCACTGCTACCAACTGCAAGAACAGTGTGTGCATGTCTGTTAATGTGGTAGCTACGCCTAACATGTTTTCATGATTATTGTCTTGGAAGTCCAGAATTTTACTGTGAACAGTAACTCTACTAATTACATCTTGTATATGCCACACTTACTAATTTCTTAATCTCATCACCATATTGTTGTGTGTGTGTGTGTGTGTGTGTGTGTGTGTGTGTGTGTGTGTGTGTGTGTGTGTGTGTGTGTGTGTGTGTGTGTATAAACATAAACATAAAACCATTGATCTCTCACAGTGTTAACTTTTCCATAGCCACATGTCTATTAAAGAAATATCTAAGTTGCAAAGCAATTGAAAGGTTGATGGCTTATACAAATATTCACTGACTGATGAGACATCATAGATGGAGTTTGGGAACAGATTGTTTTATCTTGTTATTCCCTCTCCTCCTGTGTTTTTCATCCAGACCTACTGGTAGGCCAGTCGAGTAGTGTCTGGAACAGGCAGCTCTGAGGACTATATAGCTGTGGCAAGCTACAACCTGGGGGAGAAGAGCAGGGATTAGGATCAGAAAATGTATCACTAAAATAATCAAGGCAGGAAGAGGTAGGCAATTAGTAAAGGTTCTATATTCACAGGGGCCATCTATTCTGACATCTTTGTTTCAACAGGTAAAACAGACAAGTAATATGGCTGAGAATCTTGTCCATTTGAGCAACCACTGGATAGTGATGTGCCCTAAAGAGTAATAGTTAAGAGTAATAGAAATGATTGATTTCACAAGTGTTGCATAGTAGGTTGCATAAGTGCATTTCAGATATGGCCGTTGCCATAACAGATATATAAGAAATGTGTATAGTTAATTTTATAACAGCTAAATAAAATAGATATATTGCCTGGTTCAGCTGTTGATATGAATAAATACTCTGCATACATTCAGAAGAGTTAAGCAATTAATGCTTGTGGAATAATATGAATAGAATGTTCTTTTAACTTGTTATTTATCCTAAAGGTAAGGCCATGTAAAGTCTGCAGGTATGTTGCTTCAAGCCTGATCACCTGCTATTGTGCTGTTTTATTTGTGGCTTTATCTGCTGTTATTTTGGGTCTATATTAGAACATCGAAGTTTCAAAACTTCAAATGTTCTAATATCGACCTCTATTCAGCAAAAGCTGAAAATATCAAAGCAACAGAAAACCAAATTTTTTCCTAGGGAAAGAATTTGGTTGTCCGTTTCTGTTGCTTCAGTATTTTCAGCACTGTGGTGGAAAGTTACAGGTTGGGTTCAGGTAAGTGTGCGATTGAGTGCGGGTTAGATTAGTTAGGGTTAGGGTGCGGATTAGACATGTGTACGATTGTATGAACGTAAGGGTTAGGGCAGGTTAGGTGAGTTAGGGTTAGGGCGCGGGTTAGGTATGTGTGCGATTGTGTGGACGTGAGGGTTAGGGCAGGTTATGTGAGTTAGGGTTAGGGTGCGGGTCAGGTAAGTGTGCGATTGTGTGGATATGAGGGTTAGGGCGGGGTAGGTGAGTTAGGGTTAGGGTGCGGGTGAGGTGAGTGTGTGATAGTGACCGACCTTAGGGTTAAGGTTTGGGTTAAGGTAAGTGAATAATTAGTGGTTTGTGTATAGTTTAGTGTAGGGTTAGGTGTAAGATTTTAGGTGTATGTGTGTGGTTTGCTGTTTGTTTGGTGTGCTTGTGTTGTGTGTATGTGTTTTGGAACAGCAAATTTTTGCCTAGGGAAAAATTTGCTGTTCTGTATGTTCGATGTTTTCAGCTTTCGCTGAATAGGGGTTGATATTAGAACATTCGACGTTTTGAAACTTCGATGTTCTAATATAGACCTGTTATTTCACATTTGATTGTATGTTACTATTCAGCTTTTACCTATGGTTGGTGCTTTGGTAGTGGATTCGGGTTTTGAACTGTGCATATGGTAATGTATGAAGTACAAGCACATTGTTTTTCTGCAGGTAAGGAATCCCATTATGTTTGTGTGATTTATTGTTGAAGGTTTAATTGAGCATTCAGCTCACTGATAACAAAATTAGTATTAATCAAAATGTTTTGGTGATGGCTGAGCTTATGAGATTAGAGTGCAGTTGCATCATGGCACTGTCGTTATATTGAGCTCAACAATGAAAAAGGTTTGAGTGCTGGTGGGAGCAGACTTGGGGGTGGATGGGAGTGAGTGGCTGAAACCTAAGCTCTATACTGCCAGTGGTGTCCCAGATGGTTGGGAGGTTACAAATACACAGAAACAGTCATTTGTCTCCTGAAGAAAGCCATAGAGTTGGTCGCAAGGCTGTCATGGGATGATGGGTTAGGGCATGCTCCAAGGCAGTAGTATGATATTGCTCCAGCATCTTCAATCTCCTCACCAGCCCTGGTTATGGGTCAGGTAGAGTCCATAGAGGGTTAATGTGGGTTCACTTGACATAAGGAATAAGGACAATTGCTGATGGCAGCTGATGGTCAGCTGCAGGTAGCATGACATAGGATATCTACTCTCGGGTCCTAGTCTAAACATCGAAAGTATGCTTAATCAAAACGTACTTGATAGAATTCACTTTAGTGAAATTGCATTTTATCGAAAATGCACTTTTGCAAAAAAAAAAAAAAAAAAAAAAAAGGAGAAAAAACAACAACATGCTGTTTGCATGTAGATTTAGTTGTACATCAACATATAGTGTTGGTTGTACAACTAAGCAAACTGTTGCTTAGATCATGGTACACCTGGGATAAGGGAATATTCCCTTTTCCCCCACTGTAGTGCAATCTTGGATTGAGAATATTAAAGTAGGGGAGGGTGTGGGGGAGAATAGCCCCCACATGGGGGGTGCCCCCCTGCATAAATGTGAGTAGTGTTTCATTTGTGTATTTTTTTTTTTTTTTGAGAAAGTGCATTTTCGATAAAATGCACTTTCCTGATAGTGAGTTCGCTCATCTACGTTTCACTGAAACGTACTTTCGATGTTACAACATAGATCCCTACACTCACACAGGGAGAATGTTAAAGGATAATTTGATTACACGTGAGTTCTATAGAATGAATAAAAAAAGAAAACTATTAGCACTGCCTATACAGCTGTGACTTCATCGGGGGTGGGGAACACTGAGCAGCTTCTCATCTTCTCTCCGAAGTTTATTCCACTACCCAAGCATCCACATAATTTCATGGTGGAATCAGCTACTCCACACTGCAGGACAAGAAATCAGAGAATGCCAAAGAAAATGCCGTCATATCTTACTGTTGATAGTGCTATGATTAATGAATCACCAATAAGCAGTGATATTATGGTTCTGAACAACCATGGAGCCAGGGCTACCCATACAGGGGCACTGGGAGTATTGTTGTCACCATAATGATGGCAGTTAGGTCATTGCAGTGGTGGTGTCAGCTACTTCAAAATTAAATAAAGACAGCTGTGTGTGGACTGTAGAATAACCAACATGAGCAAGTATAACAGACAGAATTATGATATCTTTAATGTAGTTGTTTGGTTACACACATTGCAATATGTACAAATTGTACAGTTAAAGTTTACCAGTCTTCAGTGGGCTGATGGTCAACCCATAAGTTTTGCCAGATGATGAATATAATGGGCCTGATAAGAGGAAAGTGTTCACACCATAGTTTCTCTTTCAGCTACAATAGCTGTGCCATTATTCTGTTCTTTTTCACTGTTACCTTACCTCAGTGTTAGGCATAGCCACAGACATGTTCTTAAAATGCTTAAAAATAAAGCATAATAAAGTGGATGACCTTGTATTTGTCACTACTAATATTGCGTATAATTACTGGGTATACAAGCATTACTCAATCTTGCACTGGTGACCATCTTGATAATTTGTTTTTAAATTCTTTCTAAAATATAATGTGTGTGAAGTACTGAGAGAAACAGTAGCTACTGAGGCCACAGCTCACTTGAGAAGACATACCTCCTGGTGCTGTTTTGCTTTTTTTGCTAAAGTGACCATTAAATTTAGTCATATTTTGCACATACTGCTACTGTTTCATCAGTATTATTTTGTGCCAAAGCTTTGTTTTACACATTTACATTATATTTTAGTAGCAAAAGACTTTGGGTATGCATACCAAATTGCACAATACAGGCTAATCTATGTTACAGACACCTTTAACATTGTCACTTTGAATGGAGCAAATGCCAGAAAAGTAATTGTGGGGCAACTGACCCTGGAACAACATGTTAGGGTGGGCATGATTAGTAATTTTCAATGGAGTAATTTTGTTGTTTTTTTCTTGTTTGTTTTTTTTTTTTTTTTTTTTTTTTATGTTTGGGAGGTTCTTAGTTTGGGGTTGTAGGAGGTAACTGTTTGGGGCTACTCAGAGTGCCAGATGTTCTAACTAAAGCTGTGGTGCCTAACATACCATTGCAGTATAAGAAAGAAAAGCCTGCACAATAAGGTAAAACATGCAGGGTGGAAGAGGGACCTGGAATCTCAAGTTCATTAACTGGAACTGCCTCATTTAGGCTATCTCTGCTCAGTCAGTCACGGGCATGTCTAGTGTGCGTGAGGTTGTGCAGGTGGTGATCTCTCCTCATGCATGTCTAATGCATGAGGAGGTGACAGACATACATGATCATGTAACACTTGATGAAGGCTTCTATAGAGTAATTACAACCCTCCATCCATAAAATTAGTATGCCTCACCCTCAGGGAACATGCAGACAATCCGCACAATAACATAACGATAGTTATATATACAACCTTCCTCAGTTTCCATGCATGAAAAGTTAAACTGTGTTTGGCTGTGATATGCTTTCATGGCATAGGGTTACTTCTTGTATTGCTAGTTTTTCACTTCGGGGCCAATGCTTTTCAAAACCAACAGCTTCAATAGCCTAATGGTGCAGTAACTCAACGGAATTGGTAATATGGTTTCACTTCCTGCAGTTTTGCAATGCTACTTCTATTTGGGAGGAGAATGGGGTTAGCAGTGCAAATATAGACTTGCACACAGATATGCAAGTTTGGAAGATATGTATGCAAGAGGTCAAGTATGAAATGTGCAGTAGCACATATTTAGCTATATGCTTGCAAATGTGATAGCTTGGATTGGGAATCATGTAAAAAGGGGTAAGGTAATGAAGATTCTGCTCTGCATTTTCCCCTTCTTAATGCAGACTAATGAATTTATAAAGATAATGGTGCAAATTCAATAAAGCTTACATGGTCATTTTTTCCATGTGTGCATCCCTGTGCAATATGAACATGGGCACAGTGAATTTTAGATTCAGTAAACTCCGTGTAGTGGCATGCAATCACGAGCAGTCATGAGCAATAACAGAAACTTTCGTGGAATGCATATTTCAGCATAAATACCTGAAATTTACACTAATAAAGTGAAACAACATACTGCAGAGTCTGTGTCCATGTTGGTAGTGTACACAGAAATGTTCTGCATACAGGAGTTTACACAGAAACAAGGGCATGTAAAACTCAAGAAATAAGGACAGAATGCCCATGAAAAGGTAACAACACACATATTTTGGGCGATGTATACACTGTGGATATCCAAAAGCATCAGGGGTGTGTGTCAGATTAGTATATATTTTAAAAATAGTTTATCACATTTGCACAGTGCACCATTTGACACAAAAGGTTTTAAATTTGAATAACAGATACATCATTGCAAAGAGGAGTATAATATAGTGTCACAATAGGTATAGTAATACCACACCTTGTGTATTTAAAATCATGCTCCCATGCTGTTGCCAGCTTGCACAACAACTAACCATGTAGATTCCAGGCTGTCAGCAAGGTTATTATGCAAATGAGTGCAAAGAACAGTGGATTTGTTGAATCACAAAAAGCCGGAACTATGTAGGGCTGTTCACTTCGTCTAAGCTCCTACACTGTGTTTATGTTTCCCATGGATGTCTATGATATCAGGAGGGTGTGTCAGATAACTTTATTGTTTTTTTGGGTGTTTTGCACATGTTTGCACAGTGCTCTGCTTTGCATAAATGATTACGGCAATGCATGCCTTGTTTGCATGACCAGACCACCCATGTATCAGACATGAGCTAGACATCCAAAAATAGAAACTGGATGCATTCAATCAATATTGCTGAGCACTGCTTGACATTGCACAAACCAGGTAAGCAAGGCTGCGCTCCGATCATTTCCTTCATTTATAGGACTTTGCATAACTACTCCTGTGGTGACAGGTGTTAGGAGGTAGACTAGACTGCAGATGGTCCTGGGTTCAAGTACAGTGAATGGCAACTTTTCTCATACTATTCTGACATTGCAGCTTAAAGAAATAAAGTATAATTAGCATTTTCTGTACATTTAATGACAACAGGGATGAAAATATAAAGTTTTTACATGCCTTACCTTAATTATGCACAGCTGTGCTCTGCTACGTGGCAGTGAGCACAGCACTCTACTGCACACTGAAGCAGGACCTTTAAATCATGTTAATTATATTCTAAGCAGGTGAATTTCATCTTAATTAGCCTATCCAACATGGGGGACCTACTCAAAAAAATGTATAAAGCATGTATACAGCCTACATTCTGATTTCCCTCAATACTTAAACAACGTTGGAGTGCAGACTTGGAAGTTTTAACTAGATAATGCTAGTGGCTTTTGCAGCTATTCTACATCTGCATGTGCTAGAAGCTGAAGTCAGTGCTGCTGGTGTTGCTGACAAAAGGCCTAGGCAGATAAGGAGAACAGTGTTCAGGCCCAGGGTAACCTTCAGGGGCTACATGAGCTAGAGACTGAAGAGCGCTACAGGGTGGACAGGAACATATTACAAGAACTCTGAGCTCTGTTACTCTCTATTCAGAGAGAGAGCCAACTGAGGAAAACCCATCCCCAGTGGAAAGTAAGGCATGTGTAGCCCTTAGGATGACCAAGTTGGGACATGATAGGGATGTCACAGGCATCAACATCCAGGATGCTCCATTAGTTCCTGGATGCCATACTCATACATGCCAGTGAGCACATGTCATTTCTCCTTACCCCTGAGCAGAGGAACAGTGATATGCAATGGTTCTACCATGCAGTGTACAACCCTAAAGTACTGGCTGCCATAGATTGCACTCATTTACACATCAAGGCACCACCTGGTGAGTAGGGTAGAATCTACATTAACCGCAAGGGATATCACTCCATCAACTACCAAGTCATATGTAATGCCCAGGGGATTATCCTAAATGGGTGTGCTGGCAACCCTGTTGTTATCATGACTCCCATATCTGGCACACATCACAGCTGTACCAGATGTTTGCTAGGGGGGATATCCCACAGGACCATTTACTGGGACATACTGGCTATTCCCTGGAACAATGGATGATGACACACATCAGAAATGCACACATATCCATGGAAAAATGCTATAAGGAGTTACACACACAAACTAGGAACATTATAGAGCATCTGTTTGGGCTGCTGAAGTCATGGTTCCAGAGCCTAGATATATCTGGTTAAGTCTTGCATTATACTCCATGCACATGTGCACAGATATTTAGACTATGTGGTATGCTCCACAATCTGATCCTGCGGAAATAAATGCAGCAGGATCAGCAAGGGGAAGGGACACACATCCCTGCACCAATGCCTAGGTTACCACAACAACAGTCACAGTCAAAGAAGGATTGGAGGAGGAACCCCCAGCTGCTGTCCCTGTAGACATAGACATGCTCAGTTAGCCCTTGCTTTGACTTAGAGACAACACATAGCACATTCACTGACCACTTAGGGACCTAGGGACTAATACCATTCTCCTACTCACATACATAGATTGAAAATGATGCAAAGCAACTCACACAACCTGTACCTATTCATGTATTGACTGTGTACTGCTTGCATCAGACAGAGTCAGCCCTGAATTACAGTTGTGTCAACCACTGCATTTGCAAGGTAGGTCCTTAACGTACACTGCAGTCTTGTGGAGTATTATGCATATCCTTCATATCTTTGAACTTGGTACAGTATGCAAGTAAATAGTGGTGTATTTGTACATAAAATTAAGTAACGTGACTACTGACACTATTATACTAGTATGTGCATACTTGTAATTAGTAGGCCTCATGCATAAAACCTTAATACAGTTCTACTGCAGCAGATTACTGGTGCATCATTCAAGACAGAAGTTAGAAAGTGAGTTACACATTGCGGTTTCTGACTTCAGACTTGTCTGTATCCTAATGGTAGATGTAGTTTGTTCCCACACCCACCAGAACAGGTTTGTCCCCTTGTAACTGCCATAACAGCAACTCATCTATGCTGCCCCCAACTGATGGTAAATGGGTGTTTGTCACAATTATTATCCCCCACATTTCCAGGAAAATAATGTAGATTTGATCATACATTGTTTGTGTTAGATAACTCATGTATAGCAATGAACATTGTTATGCAGATGGTTGCATGATGAATGACCCCTGTTCTGCCAAGCTGCTTCTCTGGCCAAAAGGACAAAAGCAGCCATCCTGTCTGATGAAGCTGT
This sequence comes from Protopterus annectens, assembly GCF_019279795.1. Taxonomy (NCBI): domain Eukaryota; kingdom Metazoa; phylum Chordata; order Ceratodontiformes; family Protopteridae; genus Protopterus; species Protopterus annectens. The sequence goes on along the minus strand of NC_056745.1, from coordinate 1,535,822,196 downwards.
ACTGCTGTTGAGGGTCTGAATCCTGATATAAGTAGAGGTTTTAGATGTGTACTAGAAAAAGGTTGTGTTTTAGAGACTGTGACTCTGTGTCCCATATTGTTATCAACTTTGTTTTGTCTTCCACATTTGAGCGATGCTCTGCATGTTTAAAATCTTTGTGACAAGCCTTAGCCGGTTTGCACAGAGCTCAGAAGTTCAGAAACAATGAACGAGGAAATAGGATTTATGTCTGACTGCCAACCACAGACACCGGATACATTCAATCAATGCCATTAGTTACTGAGAAATCCCAGCCTGGATTAGGGATAGGAGTGGGCTGTGGTAGCAGGTATATGTTACATAATAGTGAAATTTAGATGTGAGCAATGCACCTCATGTTTGCATACTGCTGACCGACGCACAAACAGTATAAAAAGCCAAAGGTGCATGCGTGATCACTTACTTAACCATACCACAAATCTGATGCTTCTCACTCTATAGTACTCTCTCTCTCTCTCTCTCTATATATATATATATATATATATAGAGAGAGAGAGAGAGATGTAAACACACACACACACACACACACACATGCACACATATATATATGTGTGTGTGTGTGTGTGTGTGTGTGTGTGTGTGTGTGTGTGCGTGTGTGCGTGTGTGTGTGTGTGTGTGTTCTACATACTTATCAAGCCCTTAAAGTAGCAAATCAGAGCAAACCAACCAATAATGGGGGGCAAAGGCTCAAAAGGACAAACACTTTTTAAATATTGCACTTACAAACTTAGAAAGGTGATAGATTAGCAGTTGTTGCATTTTCATAAATTTTCTGAAGGATGTGACGTGTGAAATTCAGATGTCTGCCATTATTTAATAACCACATTTCTCAATGATTTGCCATTGATTTTCCAGAAAACCACAATATTTGTGAAACAAACTATAAATATGAGTCAAACACCTGACCAAAATGTGAAAATCTGGACAGTTGGTATGGTGCCCTATCATTCTCAGACACAAAATTTCCCCTAAGATTCCCTGGTGAAACATTACAAATTGATGGCACAGTATAAATATATGTGCATATATTGACATGCAATCACTTTGTTTCCCCACCAGCAATGAAACCAACAATCACAACAGCCTTGAGTCACCATCTGTTTTCACACACATATCATCCCCCATACAAGATGCAATATATGATGTTGTGTTCTCCCTCATGCACAGGGCCAATCAATGATGCTCATAGGCTTGCTCATACAAAGACAACAGACAAATAAGGTCAATAAGGGTATTGCTGTTAAATAACTAGGCTACTAAACAGTATTCATCTGGTAGGCTACTAACCTCAGATGACACTGCGAGGCAATGTGACCATGCAGGCCTCCCAAGCTGTTGTCAAGCATATGGCTTGGTGATGTCATCTAATATAAGCCGAACTGCAGTCCTATATAAATTAGACTTGTGTTGTGGCATGTGTGTTAAGTATCTTAATCTGTGGTTCATAAACTTAGATAGGTAGGAGTTCTAATCTCACTGCAGTCAACTGTGTATGTATATATAAATAAAAGTGGAAATGTATATCCCAATCCAACTTCACAAAATGGCATGGTTTCCATTGTTTTGGTGCATGTACAAATATCCAGTCAAGGCAGGCCCCAAAATTATTGTTGCCCAAGTGGCCTGCTGATGTCATCTACCATAAAATAGCTTGCCATCCTGTCAAATTCAGACTTGTGCTATGGTGTGTGCATTAAGTACTCAGATCTGTACTCTGTAAAGTTAGATAGGTAGGGGTTTTGGTCTCACTGCAGTCGACTGTGTGTGCGTGTGTGTGTGTGTGTGTGTGTGTGTGTGTGTGTGTGTGTGTGTGTGTGTGTGTGTGTGTGTGTGTGTGTGTGTGTGTAGTGTGTGTGTGTGAATAAAAGTGGAAGCATGTATCTGTCATGATTAGCCCCCATTTTCTCCATGGGGTCGGCATATCATGTTAATTATTGCCATCTCTCTTGATTCAGTGCCACAATCCTGCCTTCTTCAACACTAATTCCTGACTGTTGCAGATCTTCTTTCACACAATCTGTCCACCTCTTTGCTGGATGTTGCTGTTTCCTCTTACCTTCTTCCTGTCTGTCCAAATCTTCTTCACCAGATTGTATTCTGTATTTCTGCATGTGTCTGAACCACTGTAATCTGTTCTGTTTGATCTTTTCTGCAATTAGAGCTAATTTGGCATTTGCTCTTATGTCCTCATTTCTTTGTCTGTATCACAGTGTGCATCCTACCACTCTTCTCAGGCACTTCATTTCCATCACCTTTGCTCTGCCTTTAATACCCAATTTTCTGTACCATATAGTAGTACTGTTTGCACCAATGTCTTGTACACCTTAATTTTCAGCTTCTTTGGGCTTTTTATGTCATAGACTACACCTGACCCTCTAAGCCAGTAGGCTGCTCTTCCAAATATTTGAAGCTATTTACTTGTTCCACTATCTTCCATTCTATCTCAATTCTGATTTCCCCAATTTGGTGCCATTACTACTGTCTTATTTGGGCTTAGTTTCATGCCATGCACCTTCAGTTTTGCATTCCATTCCCCTATCCTTTGCTGAAGTTCTTGCTCAGATTCTGCCTGTAATGCCACATTGTCTGCATACAGTAACTTTGTTGATCTGTTTAGTAATGTAATCCATCACCAGTATGAACAGCAGTGGGCTCAGGACTGAGCCGTAGTGTACACCCACTCTAACTGGGATCCCCTCTGTGAGGTGGGACACTGTTCTTGCTTGAGTCATTGGGTCCTTATACATAGCCTGCACTAATTCTACCAATGTTTCTGGGATTTTGAACCATCGCAGTACTGCCAAGATCAGCTTTTTTGGGACCTTGTCATATGCTTTCTCCAAGTCTAGGAATGGTCAGTTGGACTCTTCCCTTATCTCTAGCTTCTTCTCAAGTATCTGTCTCACTGCAAACATCAGATCAGTTGTGCTGCACACTGATCTGAATCTAAACTGCTCATCTCCCATCTTACATTCTACTACTTTTTATATCTGTTTATCAATCATCTTCTCCAGAACTTTCATGCAATGTGATAGGAGTTTGATGCCTCAGTACTACCCACAGTTGTGGATGTCCCCTTTGTTCTTGCACACTGGCATGAGTATGCTTATTCTCCAGTCATCTGGGATATGCTTTTCTCTCCACACTGCTGTGAGTATCCTCAGGAGCCATTTCTCCCCAATCTCACCCAGCATCTTTATCATATCTTCTCTGACCTCATCTGAGCCTGCTGCTTTCCCTGATTTCATTTTCCTTAGTGTTATTCTTACTTCGTCTAAGGTATGCTCCTCTTCTCTCATTGTAGGCTGTTTTTGGGGTAGTACAGCTTCTGTGGGATTTTCTTCATTCAGAAGCTGCTGTAAATACTCCTTCCGTCTGCCATTGCTGTCCTGTGGACTGGTGAGCAGGTTGTTGCTGGCATCCCTTATGATGGGTGCCTGACTGTCTTCTTTATTTTTCTATCTTTGCCTTGCAACCTGATATAGTTTTGATGTGCCACCTACTGAGCCCCTTTCAAGAAGTTAGTAGAGTGCCTCAGATGGCCTATTATTTGCTATTGCAACTCATTTCTTAGCTTCTTTGTTAGCCAACCAGTATTCCTTCCTTGTCTGGTCAGTCTTTTCTATCTCTCATTTTTTTTCCTGCACTCCTTCTTTCTTTTGATCACTTCCTGGACTTCTACATTCCACCACCAGCTTTCTTTATGTACCTTATTTCCATACGTGGCTAAACAGTCCTAACAAAGGTTGTTTTGAGGTGCTGGCATTCTTCTTCAACTTCACCTATTTCTTCCTCTTCTTGGGGTGCTAGAGTCCTGGATAATTCCTTGAACTGTTTTACTTTCTCTCCAGTCAACTTCCAGTTCTTCAGCTTAGTCTCTGTTGACCTTAGAGCCTTCTCTGGCCACTGCTTGCAGCTGATTGTGGCAACCAGTGTTTTATGCTGTGGGCCAGCTGTTTCACTGGGGATGACTTTGCAATCATGGATTCTAACCCAGTGTCTTTTCCTTACTAGGAGGAAATCTACCCGAGTTGCATGTTGGCTACTGTTGTATGTGATCTTCTGACTCTCTCTCTTTCTGAACTATGTATTGGCTACTGTCAAGCCATTTGCTGTATAGAATGATGTATCCTTCTTTATTCCTGCTGCCCCAGTGTTGTGGAACCAGGTAGTCCTTATATCCTGTTCTGTCTGTCCTGATACATGCATTGAAGTCACCTACTCTCAACACCAATTCACACTGTCCTGCTTTATCTAGTAGGTCCTGCAACTCCTGTCTAAATATACTCTTTTCCTCACTATCACAACCCTGCTGTGGGGCATAAGAATACTGCCTTATCATTACAATGTAGTCTGATTGCCATGAGTCTGTCATTAATTCTGATATCCCTCACTGCCTTCTGAAGCCTCTCTTTCACCACAATTCCCACGCCATTTCTAGCCTGTCCCCCTCCTCAGTAGCAGACTCCAGATCCCAAGTGAAGTGGCTTTACTGCACTGCCCTTCCATCTTGTCTCCTGGATACATAGAATATCCAGTCTCCTCCGTATCATCGTGTCATCCACTTCCAAGCCGTATCCTATCAGTGAACCTGCATTAAGTGTAGCAATTCTCAGTTCATGTTTGTCAGGTTGATTGGTTTTATGTCCAGCTTTCACTCAACAGTGCTATCCCAGGTAAACCAGGCTGGGCAACTAGACACTGGCCATCTGGTAACTTATTGACCTTGAGCTGCTGGGCTTTATGGTGGGCACACACTGACCAGTAGGGGAACATACACCCCTCCCACTGTTAGCATGGATGCTTGGCATAGGTCGGAGTAGGCCAGGTCCTCAACCCACTTATCACCGGTAACTACCCATGCTCATTTTGGCAACATTAGCCAACATGACCAAATCAACTAGAGCCATATTTTACAACATTGAGTTGATAGTCCTGCCATGGTGTGCAGTCTGTGATCTATGTTGTCCTGTCTTGAGGATACTGTGCACCACAGTAAATTCCCAAAGCGGTTGATCCCACAGAGACTCAGGAGAGCATGCAAACTCCAAACAGGTATTGGTCAGATGTCAGGATTGAATCTTGCACCTTGTGCATGGGACAAAGACCTTAATCATTATGCCAACTATGCATCCCACACTAAGTTCTAAAATGGTATGATTTTGCACTGTTTTGGTGCTTGCACAAACACCCAGTCGAGGCAGGCCTCCAACCACTTGTCCTCCATGTGGCCTGCTGATGTCATCTACCATACGATCATCTGCAGTCCTACTAAAATTGGACTTGTGTTGTGATGCATAAATTAAGTGCTTTGATCTCTACTTCATAAACTTACATCAGTAAGGGTTCAATTCTCACTGCAGTCAACTGTGCTTCTATGTGTGTGAGCTGTTGGTGGATGTTGCAAAGAGCATTTTACAGCAGCCTAAGGGGCACTGTCCTTTTGTGCTCAAAACACACTGCCGATGTCATCTGCTATATCAGATGATTGGATATGTATATGCGACAATAGACCATAGTCACATACTGGCCTTACAGATGGGTAGATGTCACCTCATCCTATATAAGACAGACAGCAGTGACATTACTGTTATTGCATGTACAAACATCATGACATCTATTTGCAATGGTGATGGACAGGTTGACGCATTAGATCAAATAGGAGTTCCCGTGGACTATGTTTTTTGCAGATAATATCGTGGTCTGTTCTGAGAGTAGGGTACAGGCGTATGAGACCCTAGAGAGGTAGAGATATGCTTTACAGAGGAGAGGAATGAAGGCCAGCAGGACTAAGACAGAATATATGTGTGTAAATGAGAGGGAGGATAGAGGAATGGTTAGAATGCAGGGAATACCGTTGGTGAAGGCATATGATGTGAAATATTCTGGACCAACAGTTCAGAGTAATGGTGAGTGTGGTAGATGGGTATATAAGAGAGAGCATGCATGGTGGTGTGTGTGGAGAAGAGTGTCAGTAGTGATCTTTGATAGACAGATGCCAATAACACTGATATGGAGGGTCTACAAGTTGGTAGTGAGGCCAGCTATGTCATATGGGTCACAGATGGTGCCACTGACAAAATGGAAGGAGTCTTAGCAGGTGTTAGCAGAGTACCAGTTGTTACAGTTTACATTGTGTGTGGTGAGGATGGACAGGAGCAATAACCATATATTACAGTGTCAGCTCAGGTTATATGGTTTGGAGATGAAGACAGAGTGGTGGGATCATGTTGGTTTGGACATGTCCTGAGGAGTGATGCTTGGTATATTGGCGGGAAGGATGCTAAGGATTTAGCTGCCAGGTAAGAGGAAAATAGGAAGGCCTAAGATAAGGTGCATGGATGTGGTAATAGAGTACATGCAGGTGGCTGATGTGCCAGAGCAAGATGCAGAGGATAGTTAGAAATGGAAGAAGAACATATGCTGTGGTGAGCCCTAATGGCCTTGTCCAAAAGAATAGGCTGAAGAAGATGACATCTCTATTTGGAGAAACAACTTGTGGCATGAGTGTACAGTAGGATTATCTAATTGATGGTTACTGTGTCTGGACTCAGTTTGTCCTTTAACAGCGTGTCTTTGTATTACCTGCTCTAGATCATGTACAAAGGCTGTAACACTTTGCCCTCACACATGCAGAAATGTCAGTACACTTGCTTTCAAATACAATCTGCTGCTGCTATCAATAATATAGGTATTGATCCACCTTATAAAGGACATCATAATATACACCCAATAGTTTTGTCACCTGAAAATGGCAGTCAGATTACATATACCCCTCCTGTTTGCATTATCTATGCAGACACCAGACTCAAACCCCCTATTATTAACTATCATTTCCACTCTGTTTTCCCTGCTAGCATACTTGACATAATTTCCTGAATAGCCTGTATCTCCTACACCACCACTGAATTACAAAGTTCAAGTGATTCACATATAGTAGGGATCTGGAATCAGTGTTCTATAGGTTCCAGATGGGTAACACTAGAAAGGTTGTATACTCACACAGCTTAACTCCTACTCATAATTTGTGCCCTACACAAATTGACATGTGCAGAGGTACTCCACACATACCAACATAACAGCAGACACATTCTAAACACAATCAGGCTACAAGCAGACAATGCACCGTAGACATATCATCACCACTGTCTCACAACAGAAGTGCTCAAGGCAATGGGCATGTATTCCAAAGGTTTTCATAATAGTTGACTGTATAGTGAGATGTACAGATGTCCTACTCAACAGCTTAAAAAGGATACATTTAGTGTCAGCTGTGTGTCAAACATCATCACAGCACACATGCAATCAAGACTCTCAGCAACATGTCCCACTCTTATACCAGCATACATCATGCTGGTATGCACAACAAGAGATGTAAATATATGAAATATATGAACACAGACATAACTGAGCTATCTAAATATGGGTCCCAGCTAGATATGTCCCTATGTTTTAGCAGCATTAAAGCCTTGCCTAGGAATATACCACTATAAAAAGACCAACAGATTCACTGAACTTGCCTAAGTTTCTGGTGTCGTAGTACGGTGATATAGTACCTGTCAGTGTGGAATGACATGGTAAATTTACTTACCTTAAACTTACAAACTGGGATTCACTAAAAACTCTTCCCCTAGATGAAGCCCTAGAAGTCTTCAATACTACCTTCCTTAAAATCCTAAACTCCCAAGCCCCACCTCGAACAAAACGAATAAAACACAACTCTGCTCCTTGGCTAACTAAGGACACTAAAACTCTAATGCTACAAAGAGACAAAACTTGGAAACTATACAATAAAAATAAAAACCCAGCTTCATTCTTTCAATTTAAGCAACTATGCAATCTTACTAAAAAACTTATAAAAGATAAAAAATCATACTACAACAAACTACAGTCTACCCTCGCAAACAATCCCTAAAAATTCTGGAATTCCATCAATTCCCTCTTACACCCAGGTACTAAATCCAATCCCTGTCCAGACAACAATAAGACTGACACAGACATTGCAACCCTCTTCAACTCCTTCTTTACCAGCTCCATAGCTGATCTGACTAAATCCTTCTCCTCTTCCACCCCCAGCCCAAACCCAAAGCCTTCTTCACCATCCTCCCCTCACTCCTGCTCCCATAAACCCCCTCCCACTTTTATTCTACAACCCGTGTCTACCACCAGTATCAAAAAACTTCTTTCCAAACTCAAACCATGCTCCAATGCCCCCGATAATATCCCATCACTTTTTCTCAAGCTCGCAGCAGATGGCATCGCCATACCTATCAGCATTCTCATCAATAGATCCATCCAAGAATCCTATATTCCCAAACTTTGGCGAGCTGCCCACATTCTGCCCATTCATAAAGGAGGCACAAATAATAGCATTTCTAACTTCCGCCCAATAGCCATTCTTTCCCCAATTTCAAAAGTCCTTGAAAAATGTATCCACCGGCAACTCATGCCTCACCTCCTCAATAACCAACTCCTCACTCCTACTCAACATGGGTTTCGGCCTGGCCACAGTACCATAACTGCTCTCCTTTCTTTCCTAGACATTGTCAACCATGCCCGTGACTCTGAAGATATTGTCTCCACTGTTCTTCTTGACCTTTCCAAGGCATTCGACACAATATCCCACACACTCCTTCTCAACCAACTTTCTAACCTTAATCTCTCCCACAATTCCCTTTCTTGGTTCAAAAGTTATCTCTCAGATAGATCCCAAGCTGTGAAATGGAATACAGGTACCTCGAACTTCTTAGTACCTCAGGGTTCTATACTCGGACCTCTGCTCTTTAATGTCTTTATCAATGATCTCCACTCTGCAATTCCTCATTCTCAAATTGTACAATATGCAGACGACTCCACTGTTATCTGCTCAGCCCCTAGCCTTCCCGAGCTCCAAGCCAAAACCCAATTGGCCTTCTCAACCACAGAAAATTGGATGCTTCAAAACCATCTTTCCCTTAATGCCAATAAATCCCATATCATTCTCTTCTCCCCCTCAAAAGCTCTGCCTCTTGATAAGCCATCCTTCAAAATCTCCAGCCTCTCCCAGTCCCCAATAGAAGTTGTTAGTAGTGCAAAATTACTCGGAGTTACCATTGATGAACACCTGAAATTTAATACTCATATTCACCTAAACATAAAAAAAAACCATCAGAAGCTCGGTATGCTTTACAGAAATGCTAACTTTCTTTCTTTAGCTACAAGACAAACACTCGCCACTACCTACCTTCTCCCTTCTCTATTGTATGGTGCTCCTCTTCTAACCAACCTCACCGCTTCTATCTCCTCAAAACTTGAAAGTTGCTACTACAAAATCGCCAAATTAAGCTACTAACTCCACTCATTCTACACACCATTGCATCTGCCTCCGTAGTCTCCAATGGCTAGAACTCCGTAATCACCTGGATTACCTCCAACTTACTACTGCACACAAACTAATTTTCAAACCCACTGCTTGCCCTGCATTATCTAACATCTTGCCCTTCTACACTCCTCTCAGGCCCCTAAGATCTAGTCACCAAAATCTTATTTCAGTATACAAACCCAAACGACCTCCTGGCCACCTCCTACTTTCTTATACTACAGCAAAAATGGAACTTGCTTCCTTCCATTCTAAGAGTCACTACAAGCTATGAACAATTCAAATCTCTTCTCCATTCTCACCTCTTCCAAAACTGGAAATGTAATTGTATACTTCCTACCTAGATCTTAATATATCTCAGTTCCAATTTCCCCCCTCTGGTCCCTCTTCTTCAAACTCTCTCCTCAGCTCCCCTCCCTCTACTTCTTTATCTCCTCTCTCTCCCCTGCTTAAACTCTTATTTATTCCTTTTATATCTTCTCCTCCCCACTGCCTACATGCATGTCTAGTCTCACAAATGTATCTTTTGCCTTTTTCATAACATGTACTTTTAGACTCTAACCTAAAATGTATCTTAGTCTAACTGTTCTTTTTTTTATCTTCCTCCTGGCATCTCTTCTCCTTTAAATTCTTTGCATCTCCTTCAATTCTCCTCTGTTTTACTTCTCTTGCATTCAAGATCTATGTATAATTTCTTTTTTATCTCTCTCTTCTATGCTAACAATACAGTCACATAAAAAATATTAATTTCTTATGTATACTGCCAAATGTACTATGTTTTTGAAATTGTTAAAGGTGTTATCCTGCTATAACACAGAGTGTTATGTGTATAATGTATTATTATTATGGAGCTTTTCTCCCCGGGCCTCCACTGAAAACGGGCTTTCGGGCCCAGTGGACTTCCCCGGTTATCAAACTGGAAATAAATAAATAAACAAATAGTGCACGCTGCTTTGACAGACATAAGGTACCTGACTGCACCATAATCCCTTTATTAGGAAAGGTCACAAAAGCAGAATAACCAATGTGAACATGTACACCTCCATCAAAGTGAGGGCCGTGCTGCAAACCCCAGGAGTTCACATCTGAAGCCTCACTCTCTGTAAGCATTCTTCACAGTGAAGATGTTGATGTCAGTGCAGTCACAGAAACCTGGTTGAAGGCAGCTGTATGTACTTTACCCTTGCAAGGCGACAATGCCATTCAAAGATCCATACAGCAAATGAAAGTTGTGTGTACCACAGGAGGTGTCGTATCTAGTTACATTCAAGATCAGTATGCCTCAAGACTGTTTAGAGAAGATAACTATATGTAGTTATTCTACATCTAACTTTCTGTGGATAGGAAACCCCATCCTGTTAATGGCATTAGTAGGTCACCGTCCATCCACACAGCCTATATATTACTACATGGGACAATTAAAGTAGAGCAAAAAAACCCAGGCAGGGTTGAGTGGAAGTAGGCATCCATTGATCTGGATGATTATAGGACAACAATCTCACCTGCACAATACTACCTGGTGTTTGTGAACTGAAATGCCAAAGAAGAAAGAGTGCAATACCCCACAAGGTTATCTCATATTCCAGACCTGCACCTTAACAATATGAGTGAGCAGATGTATAGGGCCTGCACTGTTAATCCAACCATAATTAACTATGTTTTTAGGTAGATATAGCTACTGAACTCTCCAAAGGAGGAGGCAGGCAAACAATCATCATCCAAGGTAACTACACACTCCTAAGGGGCAGTCTAAAATACTTCCAAGACAAAATTTCCACAAAGGTCATTGACAGCTATAGTACCTTACACTCTGGTGCCCTGTCTACACATTTACACAAATGTGTACATACATATGTGCCTGATAGGTTCAAACAAAGATCCTCTGGAAAATACATACCATACCAGTGTATGGCTATCATAACTACATTACACAGTAAGTGAAAGAAGCTGCTGCTTACAAATACAACATTGAGAAACCAGTGGTGGAAGGCCACTCTCCTCAACATAAACATGCAAATAAGACACATTCAAGAACCCACACAGAGCAGCCATGCTAAGACATTACAAAACAACATATCCATGGATAAACATTGTGCTTGAGGGCTTTCCTCATGTATATCTGAAAACTGATATAACTCAGATGTATTGGGATTAAATTGTGTATGGTAGCACACACACTGAAACACTGTAACTTCCAAACCTACAAGCAGACACCTTAGGCTGAACACTGTCCCCCCTGCCACCACCACACATAGTACAAGCCATATGTGTGCAACATCACCTCCGAGCTGTGGTAACTACAATGAAAAAGTTATCATTGCCTCTCCAAGACTAGGAACATAGTCTTCATGGGACCAGATGGAATACAGTGACCATTTTCCAACCACATATGGGATGATTGACAAAATGCAAGTGTAATTATAGAACCATAACATTATGCAACCTCTGCCGTAAGGCATTGGATACAATTTGCATGCATCTCAGAGACAAGTAAACAGGTGACCTCTAAACACTAGATGTGTTCCAGTTAAGTGTTCCCAAGGGAATTTTGTGGCTGCAAAACCTGTTGGAATTCAACACTATGATCAGAGATATAGAAAATGTCAGAGCTGTGCACACATCCGATTGTAACTTGGCCAAGACCTTCATCACAATCCATTTGTTGTCAGTGGGAAACTAACTGAGGTGAATAACAAATCCTATGTTATCAGTTAGTTTGCAGATGGGATCACAGATCAAGACAATTCAATCATAGTGTGGGATTTTACCTCAAGCAGCAGACATGCCACCTGTTTGATAACAGATGTGTCAAAGATGTGGCCCCTCATGTTTGAGTATACATCTCAGAAGTCCTGATAAAAACAGAGGGTCTGTAGCAATAATTATTGCTGATAAAGCCATGGGTGTTACATGAAATGCACAGGAATGAATCAGCATACCCTGTGGTAATAATAAATCAGTCAGACCTCTCAACCATCCTGAATAACTCGTTTTTTACCGAGCTTTGGGATCCCAATAATGGAGTGTCACGATTCCCGAGTGCCCCCCTCCATTATTTCTGATTTTTCTGATCTATGTTTTAAATTTTCGTGCTTTCGGAGGTGATGTCATCACGTGTGCGATGACGCCAGCTCCATCGGCATGCCACGTGTCTGTGTTTGAATAGTAGGACAGGTAAGAAGCCACGTCTAAGATTTACTTCTGCCATTTTCAGGCAGATCAGGAGTTATGGCAGGGCAGGATTACTTTGCAGAGCTGCCATTTTACTCATGCAAAGCTGAACACAGGAGGATTAGTTTGCAGAGCCGCTGTTCTGGAATTACTCTGTTGTTTGGGCCAGAACACAGGATTACACTGTAAGCAAATGCAATGCACTTTTAACTGCAGAGCTCTGTGTGTGTGTGTGTGTGTGTGTGTGTGTGTGTGTGTGTGTGTGTGTGTGTGTGTGTGTGTGTGTGTGTGTGTGTGCGTGTGTGTGTGTGTGTGTGTGTGTGTGTGCGTGTGTGTGCGTGTGTGTGTGTGTGTGTGTGTGTGTGTGTGTGTGTGCGTGTGTGTGCGTGTGTGTGCGTGTGGTGCGTGTGTGTGTGTGTGTGTGTGTGTGTGTGTGTGTGTGTGTGTGTGTGTGTGTGTGTGTGTGTAGTCCAGCATCCAAACTAAGGATAACATATTCAACTTTGTTAGCGAAACAATCCAGCACTCCAACTTTGTTAGCAAAACAGTCCATTTCTTTGCCTTGTTGTACGATGGGATTGTTCCACTGATAAAGGTGGATACATTATATTTAGTTTGGATCTCTTGTGTATGTGTGAGTGCATATGCATGTTTATCATCAAATGTTTAATACTGTTAAAGATGTTATAGGATGCTTTTTGTTACTTTCAGGTTATGAGGATGCTTAGTCCATGGATGACTTTATTTTTCTTTAACATAAGTAATTAAGATGTTAGATTCTTGAAGCAAGTCCTAAGCTTAACATTTTGTCATAAAGCTTTATATTTAGGTTATTAGCAGCCCAATAGTGTGCATAAAATACTGAAGAAAATGATATCTCTGCATCCTGAAAGCAGAAATTCAGATTAAGTATTTGAAATAGGGATGAAGTGTCACCAGTATGATACTGTAAAACAGCTTTTGCCATTCTTCTGTGCAGGTAGTTTATGAAACTATATGGTACAATTCAGTAAAGTGGAGAAATTGCCGACAGACTTGGGCATATCATTTTTATTCCATTAAATGAACTTAAATTAAATGTGTAACTTAATTGCCTTGGTGTAAAAGATGCAGGTACATTTGTTTTGGACATGTAATTGCAGGCTTCATGAATGCAGTTAGATTTCTCTATTTTTATTACTTTGTGAGGTACTCTGCCTTCTGCACAGTCCATGCTTTGGCATGCCTTAGAACAGGATAAAAAGCAACGGTAAGTAAAGCTTTACTTTCACAATTTTGGGGGGTATTTTTGGAACATAACAGAACTCTTTCTGAGGTGGTCCTTTTTTAACATTTCCCCTTGATGTGTTCCTCTCCTCCCTTTTAAATTGTCAACCCGTCTGTATACTGAAAAAAGTATGTGCTGTATTTGTTTTAACTTCCTTTTTTTTACTGAATTTGTTGTCACTTTGCTTCAGTTTGTTGTGTAATTTTTCACTAATACTTGCAATAAAAAAGCTTTGCTTTGAAATCTGATGACTGTTCTTGTGTTCTATTTGCATATTTTTATTAACCAGTTTTCACTAATACGTTCAATAAAATGCTTTGCCTTAGAATTTGGTGACTATTCTTATGTTTTCTTTACATTATATTGTTTCTTTAATGGTACTTTTCTGTTTATCTGTATAACTAATGTTATAGTCATACATGTGTAGTTCATGTTTAAGGGAGCAAATGTTTTACAAAATTCTATTTTTGGTTTCATGTAGCATTTTGATGATGTGCATGATTTGTAAAGTTAAAATAAAAACTGTTGCTCGTAACATAATGGCCCAGTATACCCACACTGTAATTTAATAGGATCTGTGTATAGTATAGTATATTGTAACAGATATGCAAGTAATTTTCGTCTAAAATAATTACAGTGGATGATGGATCTGAATAAATCTGGTGCCATATTTTGGTTGTCTGTTCTTCAGTTTGTGTTTGAAAATTGGTATCCCATAATTCCATTGGCATGGGTGGGGGTTACGTAATTATATATGTAAATTAGATGTTAATCAGCATACAGATTTGTACCTATTTTTCATGGGCCTTGTACAGATTTTTGATGTTCCCAGGTTGAGAGGTATGCCATGAGTACACTATTCCCCAAGTCTGTATTGACAGATCTTGGTACACATCAACTGCAACCTGGGTCTACTGGGGGGAGGTAAACAGTCTACATTCTACATCTAATTAACAACACCATTACATCAATAGTAGTATATGTTAACAATCCTCTACGCCCATCCCTCATCAGACGTACTAATTAATATAATATTCTCCTTGATATGTATTGTGCCAGACATTTACATCAACTTGACAGACCTGAAATATGTCTGAGTAATAAAACATCAGAGGGTCTCCTACATGTGTCTTCTGTGGGCAGATCGACAAAGTTTTCACAACATGTAATATTGTATAGATAGCTTTGAAGTAGATTATTTATGCCTTACAGGGTTATCTGTTGCCAGAATGGCATGATAATGTTGCACATGCATAAGTAA
The DNA here is from genome assembly GCF_019279795.1 of Protopterus annectens. Classification (NCBI taxonomy): domain Eukaryota; kingdom Metazoa; phylum Chordata; order Ceratodontiformes; family Protopteridae; genus Protopterus; species Protopterus annectens. Next base: position 1,535,807,100 of record NC_056745.1, on the reverse strand, counting down.
TGTGGGATACCAGTTACCTGTTCCAGGGACCTCAGTGCACACTGTGACATACATAGGACATGCTGTAGATAACAGATACATCTCTCAAAGGTTGGCAGTCCTCTGGAGTAGGCATCAAATCCATGTCAAGCAGAGCAGTTCCATTACTCTGTTGAAGGACAGGCTGGATGACTTGATGTGAAAATGTTATTTAGTATGGATCACTGCTGCTTACCTCCTGGACATGGGTGGTCCTTGTTAGACAAACATTGGCTATGTATTATATCTGCAGTTTAGTAATATATTGGGGATGTAACTTCTGTACTTCTAAACACCATCAGGTCCATACAGCAGTCACATCCTGTGAATCCCAGAACTTATGGCTATGTAAATGCAAAAAGGAACATCATACAGTATTACCACTCTAATGAGATTTGTCTTCCTTGCAGACATACAGTCCTGAGCTCTGAATCTGATAGGTTGACTTTGGATGTGCATCCATATGTTTGTACTAAACAATCCTTAATGAGAAAGTTAGATATATTAATGAGAAACGTAATTGTCTGACTTTACAGCTCTTACAAAAGCATCCATTATACAGTAGATAAACTACTATGGAAGGAACTTTATACAAGGCTACGTAAATGGCAGGTATAATTATCAGTTGAACAGAAAAATGGAGACAGTAATGTCATATTAATATAGACAGTCAGCAAACTTGGGAACGCATACACAAACTCACAAAGTTCTCCAATTCAGGATGGTGCTGGTAAGTTGACACACACTGGTGAAGAATGGTAAATCCCGCTATGCAGCTCTGGAATACATAAGTCCTTTCTTGTTCAAAGGTTATCCAAACAATTGCCACGTTCAAGCATCCAAATATAAATAGTGGACAAAAGGTAGAACTAAAACCAAACTGGACCAAGCAGGGCCAGAAGTTTATTAAAACATAACCTATCTATTCAATGCTTTCAATTTCAAAATACTAGAAATAGAATTTTGTTTATTAAGCCCTGGTACTGAGCAGGCTCTTGTACGAAGTTGCCACAACAATTCTAGTCTCTCTAGAAGCAGGGGCGTCGGTCCCCCTCTATCATTGTGGACACATTCACCTATTACTCTAAAGCCAAAGGTATGATTCGAAAATGTCGCTGTGTGTCTAGCTAAAGCATTGGTCATGTTTCCAGTTCGCATACTATATAGGTGTTCATACACCCTTTCCCTCAGTCTCCTCTCAGTTTTACCAGTATAGAATGAATTTGATAGGTTGACTTTGGATGTGCATCCATATGTTTGTACTAAACAATCCTTAATGAGAAAGTTAGATATATTAATGAGACACGTAATTGTCTGACTTTACAGCTCTTACAAAAACATCTATTATACAGTAGATAAACTACTATGGAAGGAACTTTATACAAGGCTACGTAAATGGCAGGTATAATTATCAGTTGAACAGAAAAATGGAGACAGTAATGTCATATTAATATAGACAGTCACCATGTGCATCAGACACATACTGTAGCTTTAGTATCTCTGAATCCAAAAGATAGATGCCAGGGATGTATAACAGTTATCATCACTTGCAGAGGGTATTGTGTGGGGTGCAGGAGGCCTAAGCTGTTACAAAAGGCCAGTGAGCATGTGTGTGTATAAGTAAGTGAAGCAGGGAAGATGGACTATGTGAATGTTGCATGTGTGTTGGTAGGTGCCCTCAATGTGACATTGGTGTGTGTGTCTGCATGAACACAGCCAAGCTCAGTCCTAGCCCTATGTGTCTGTATGTAGGACAGCTGTGAGCCATGCATGGTAGAGCTGACAGTTCATCGCCCCCCGAAACATGAGAACTGGCTCTGCCAGAAGTTACACTGGCACCTCCACACCCAAGGTCAGATGGGGTGCTACTACCTGAAGGTGACTGATGTCTGCTGGACATGTCCTCTTCACTGGAATACTCAGGACCATGACCCCCATGGTCTGTTACATCTGTGTGTGGACAGCACTCTCCATGCTGGAGCAATTGATGTACTGCCACCATGGGACCATGATTCGGTATGGATGCATTGGCTGCCAGAAGATGTAGTTGCTGACCTATGGCCACGAGGCCGATGCTCCCCTCCCAGCACACATTCCATCACAGACAATGTGCATTCCATCACAGATACACTGTGCTCCCTCACATACAAATCCCTTAGTAACATGCCATTCAATCATTCCAGGGAATTGCCACCTCCCCCAGATATCTACATAACTTATCTACAAGAATTAAAATACAATCTAAAGCAAATAACATTAGTAGTATATATCATGAAAAGAAAGGGAAAAAGTATCATATATAGGAGACATCCTTGAAGCATTTCAGTTACATTATATGGAACACTTCAAAAGAGAAGATTAAGATACCAGCCAAATAAACTTAGATACAAACATTATCTATATAAAAGAAAAAATCCAGAAAACTTAAAACTAGACCTACAAAAACCTATAACCTACAAAGAAATTGCTGACAAGATAAAAGAAAGTAAATCTAACAAAGCTCCAGGGATAGATGGTATAATTACGGAAATTTACAAACTCTTCCCTTCAACAGTAATCTCCCTTTTTCATAGAACTTTGCTAGAAGTCCAGTCAGAAGTAAAAATACCACCCTCATGGAAATATTCTCTCATAACACCAATTCTAAAAGATAATAACCCATCAGACCTTTGCACATCATACAGACCTATATCATTACTGAATAGTGATTACAAAATATTCATGTCAATCCTAGCTAACAGAATGAAAATCCCACTTTCATAGACAATTAATAATGATCAAACTGGATTTTTAAATGACAGGCACACACATGATAATATTAAAATGATACTTACTCTTATAGATTATGTGAATGAAGAAGATAGAGAAACACTTGTAACCGGATTAGACGTAGAAAAAGCCTTCAATTCCCTCAACTGGGAATATCTATTTAAAACTTTAGCATTATTTGAATTTCCCCCTCCCTTCATCTTATTACTAAAAACATATATATTAATAACTTAGCCTACATTAAATTAGACCTTTCACCTCAGAATCTGTCCATATAATGAAAGGTACAAAACAAGGATGCCCCCTTTCTCCTATTTTATTTGCTTTGGCTATAGAAATACTTGCAGAAATAATATGCAATAATCCAAAAATAAATAGGAATAGAAGTCTATGACCAGTACATATCTAAAATAATGTTTTTTGCTGATGATATTTTATTAACCCTATCAAACTCCAGAGAGTCATTAGGACAGCTAGAAGAAGTAATGGAGAAATTTTATAAGATTTCAGGTCTACACTTTAATAGATCAAAATCAAAATTTCTATTTTTAAATAAGGAAAAATAACTAGAAGTTACAGATAAATCCATCATAGGAAAACAAGAAATTATGCTAAATTATTTAGGAATAGTGTTATGCTAAAATATAAACAAAACAATATTAATAAATTATAAAAACATTATTGAAACAATAAAAATATATATAGAAAAGTGGAACAAAATGATATTAACTTTTGAAAACAGATTGCAATTAATGAAAATGGTCTTATTGCCAAAAATACTATATGTAGCATTAACAATACAGTTAATCCTGAAAGATGCATTCTTAAAGAAATAAACTCATGTTTAATAACATTTTTATGGTATCCCAAAAAGAATAAAGTAGCTCTAACTCATCACATTAGACCATGGAAACAAGGAGGATTGAACTTCCCAGAAATAAAAACATATATAAAAGCATCTGTGCTTAAAACTACAATAGACTGGATAAGCCTAAATTATTTTGTCAACTGGAAATAATTAACAACAGCTATATTAACAAATGAATTTAATCTGTTAAAAATGTTTTAATAGTAGACAAATCAAACAAGCCCTGGTACATACTATGCATAAGCATACAATATAATATAACAAAACCTTCTAAAACAACAATGATTAATCATGACATAAATTCCTTTAGGAAACTTATCAATGCAAACATAGATCTAAAACTTTGGTTTGACCTTTTAACCCCATTTACTACCACTGAGAACATTCCTCACAAAATATATAGGGAAACAATAACCTCCTGGGAACAAAATGGATTCTTATGCTGGTTTCAATGTGTAAATAAATTAAATGTTTTAGATATGCATATGATAAAAACTGCTTACAATATGCCAACATAGGATTGGTTAACCTTACAAAGCATTCTAATGTACACTCAAGATTTATGAAGATTATAGCAATAACCCACGCCTGGGTGTGGGTAATGCTAAATTTACCCACGGTTGGCGTGGTTTGCCAAACAAAGCCAACCGTGGGTAAATTTAGCATTACCCACACCCAGAAGTGGGTTATTGCTATTATACCATGACATTATTTAAGAAAAGAAACTATTACTTTTCTTAAATAATGGCATAGTATAATGCCTGTTTACTGCCCTTCTGCAGATGTCTGGCATCCGCGGCAGTTCTGATGTACTGCGCCTGCGCAGTACATCAGAGTTGAGCAAAAGCGGAGAAAGCAAGATCTCCGTTGCTTTTTAGTGTCTCACTATGTTAAATGAGTTTAACATAGTGAGACAGTTTAAAATAAGCAACGGACATCTCCGTTGCTTATTTTAACTGTCTCGCTATGATAAACTCATTTAACATAGCGAGACACTAAAAAAGCAACAGAGATCTTGCTTTCTCCGTTGTTTTTCAAACACTGTCTGCTATGCTAAATGGGTTTAACATGGCGAGACAGCTTAAAATAAGCAGCGGAGATCTCCGTTGCTTATTTTAAGCTGTCTATGTTAAACCCATTTAACATAGTGAGACAGTGTTTAAAACGAAGTTATACTAATGGAAAAAAGTCCGGGCGACCGGACCTTTTTCCATTAGTATAACTCGATTTACAACGGGCACGCTGGCCAATCAGAGTGCACGTTTTGGGGGGGGGCATGGTATAATAATTAATAATTCCTCATTTAAAGATATTCCAATTCTAATAAGTTTTCTGTATGAATTTATATATAATAGTTGTGAAAAGAAAAAATCCATTTCAAATCTATATAAAGAGTTAATAACATATAAAACAATTCCCAAGCCATCATACTGGCAGTTCTTAACAAAAGGTCAATCCAAAATTGCAGTTAGCAAAAGAAATTAAAACTAACATTTTACTATCAGTTAATTACACCTCTAACGCACAGTACTGGAAAATATTTAACTGGAAATACTTACATAGAGCATTTTTAACACCAGATAGAATTAAAAAGATTAGTACTACTACAAATGTTTTTTGCCGGAGTTGTGAAAAGTCAAATAAAGCAGACTGGATTCATATTTTTTACGAATGTAATAAAATTAAATCATATTGGAATGGAATCTATCATTTTTTACAAGCTGTATTTAATGAATCATCTACCTTAACTAAAGCATTGATTATACTAAATGTAAATGAAGGCCCCTACCTGAATAAGACAAATATGTATTTGTTATGGACAAAACTTGCTATATCTAGGTAATGCGTAATCAGAAGGTGGTATTCAAATACACCCCCGACCTTGGAAAAATTCTGCACTTTAATGAAGACAACTCCAGCGATGGAAATAAAAATCAAAGAACTATGAATCTATCCCAGGCCATTGGTAAATAATCCTTGGAAGAAAGTTATATCTTTGTTGGACACTCTGCAATAATCAATATTGTATCTCTGATAACTGATCTGTTAATTCTATATTTAATAACATACAGTGTATATAATTGAAAGTCAGGTTATTGTAGATATAGTATATAGTTGTTTAAAATTATATTTAAAAATATTATGTAAATATTATTTTAAATGAAAATAAAAAAAATTTTGAGGAAAAAAAAACATTCCAGGGAATCAAAAACACAGTGGAGGCAGTCATGAATGTCAGACTGTGCTGTATCTATATCCCTGAGTATTCTCCTGGATTTACATTTTAAACATGCCTGTGCCTCAATGATGGTCCTAAACATACGTTGAGTAACACATGGTGAGACACTTGCAAAAGGTTGGGGAGAGACAGCAGGCCTCCTCTTACCTCCCCAATCAATCCACCTGTGTGGCACCTTGCCAACAATTTGGCTATGGCCAGTGTCAACAGTCACTGAAGCCACAGTAGCCACACTTTCTGGTCAATGTCCTTGCCCTCCAACTGTCCAATATCTATGGCCTCAGTGGACTGTGTATATGTAGTCATAGTGGCTGTGTCTAGTGATAATAGGGACATCACTGGATGTCAACCTCTGTTTCAGAATCAGCTTCAGCAACCCCCAGCTGTGCCTCACTTTGACCACCATCATCGTCAGAGTCTGATGACAAATTGACATCAGGTGGCATAGGGGACACAGAACCACTTCCATGTTCACCTGTGATAAAAGGAAGGAAAACAGGAATACATTAATACCTGCACTACTATGCCACAATATATGTTAAGCAATTTACATGGCTGCCACTATTATAAACATTCATACCTCTAAACATCTAAGAGCAAGGAATGTGGACACAGCCATGAATAATGTGTGGACCAAGGCCAATGAATAGGTATCTTTGCGACATATTGCCTTACAAGCCTAGAAAGGTGATATAATAACAGGTATTGCTTCAACAAGACATTTATGATGGGTATGCAATCTGCATGTGAGATCTCTGTCATTATATTATGCCTCCAATCTTTAATGGCCTGTCCATAGTTTGCAGCTCAATTACTAGGGTCTTAAATAATGCTTGAGGTATGAGTGACACATCTAGACATTCTGCACATATATGTACAGTTGACAGTTATGCAGACAGGCCAATCCATACAGCAGGGCTGAGATGATGCAGATATGTTGGGCTATTTCTACACTAATAACATATATGTATTCTGCTTACCAACTGCAGGAGGCCTAGCTCTGTGGATTCCTGATTGTCCTGAAAAAATTAAAGAGATAGGTAATGGCAGCAGTACCACATTTAACAGTATAACAGGGGGTAATGCTTGTAATGATCTCTATCTACAGTAATTGCAATGTTAACAAGAATGTGGCTGGCAACCTCCAAATGAGCTTAAAACTGCAGCTATCATACATACCCCCAGCAAAAAAGCAACCTGGCACACATTAAAACTATATACACTATTACAGAATGAATGCAACAGTATTCTACTGATTACCTAACAAAGCCTACCTGCCAGGTCTTCCTGGGATGCAGGAGTAGCACCCATGCCCAGAACATACTGACTGGTAGACTGCTGGGAGCTTTCCTGTAAGGCAATGTTTGCCAGAAATTCCTCAGTGGTGGTGAGGGATTGTTCTGTTGCAGGTCCACCTCTGGTGACCTGGCGATCATGTGTCAGTGTACTATGTGCACTATGTATGTATTCTACCTATGTTCCAAATTTCAGCTGCACACCACAAATCTAGTAATTGCCTTTATTTTTAAATTAATATTTTTTGTTTGTTCTCTCCACTGTAACTGTTGATGTGCTGCATACCACTGTAAAAACAGGTCTTTTGTAATTTGTGTGTATACTGATCATGTCTAAATAACTAAATGCATCTGTAATTTTTCTATGTGGAGCTTTTCTTCCTGGGCCTCAGCTAAAAAAGGGCCTTTTCAGCTCAGTCAGACACCCCCGGTTAACTAATGTAAAATAAAATTAATAAATAAAATGTGTCAATTCAGCATCATGCTCTCTTGCAGCATGAATCATGTCCATGGCTCTGTGTCGCACCTGCTCATTGATGTGATTTTGTTACCCAGTTGCATTGATGTTTTGGGTCAATTCCTCCCACAGGGTCACATGTTGTGACATATTGGCCCACCCTCTGGGCATCACGACTGCATGATGTTGCCTTAATGCTGCAATGATGAGGTCATTCTCTGCCTCAGAAAATGAGGGCCTGCACCGAGCAGGCATATTGTTTACCGAAAGACAAAATAATGATTACACATACAAGGATCACATAAGTACAAATAAACTGTGCACATATAAGGCAGTACATGAAGTTTCTCAGTATCCACCACCTGATTACAAATTAAAGACTCAACAGTGGTCAACAAATAACACAGGGACTACAAAACAAGGAGAGAAGCTTGACAAACATATCCTTGTTTGTGACATAACAGATACTCACTTATGCTCACACACCCAACACAACAATCCATTGTGATTTGTACCATAGCAGGGACTAATCCCCCCCCCAAAAAAAAAATATAACAGGCTAAGGTACAAATGTACTAAACAAACAACAGTGTAAATTCAAAAGTGCTCTCAAAGTACCTATCCATGAAACATGTGTGCATAGTTATCACAAATCATTAGGCGTTCAGCCTACTCTACATCTTCTGTACCTCTCAAATGTCTGGAAAACAAGGCCATGTCATGAGGACAGTTCTATCAAGTGCTTACTGATTTACTTCACATCATTCCTAAGTACATTCCAATCTATGCATTATACTGTTCTAAAATAAATGTGTCACTGTCTTTGAATTCTGAAACAACTCTCATCCACATTGGTTTGCCTAGCTACACATTTTTCTTTTTATAACAATGTACATTAGTAATTGATTGCATCTGACCTAGTCTGCGCCTCATAGATGCTTATTGCAACATGCACTGCTGATCTGCATGCTAATCAACCAATCCTGTGAAGCTACTCAACAAAATATAAGGCATCAATGTAGACACCATACCCTTTCTTATCTGTACAGTGAGGAAGTAGTGTAGTACAGACACAATGTAAGCATTGACAGATTCTTAGTAGCAGCTACAATATACATACATTTGTGGGTGCGACAGGCTGAAGCAGATGCTTCTGCTGCCAATAGCTATACACAGACAGGGTGAAAACTTTGCAGGCCATCAACACAGTAGAGGTAATGTGGGACCTCTAGCAGCCTTGAGTCAGATACAGGTCCAAATGCAGGGAACTCATCCCAGTGGAATATAAGGTATGTGCTGAAGTTAGTATGTTAGCCACAGGTACACTTAACAGACTACCAGGGGACATGCTTGGTGTTTCATAGGCATCAGCATCCGGGATCTTCCAAACATTCCTGCATGCTATGCTACAACATGGCAGAGGAAACATATATTATAACACTAGCTCTGAGGAGAGGTTCGCAAGTATGCTACAAATGTAACACATATCGCACTTCTCACCAGTAATATGTGCATACATTGCAATCATGTACACAAGAGAACTGCACCTGGGGAGCAGGGTAGGGTTTACATTAACCATAGGGTCTACCACTCAAACAACTGCTAAGTCATGTGTGATGTCATGGGAATTACCAATCATGTGGATTGTGTGTGCTGGCAACCCTTGCAGGTAGCATGACTTCCATATGTGCCATGTTTCCCAAATGCACCAGATGTGTGCTATGGTCGATATCTCCAAGGTTCATTTAGGTGTGGATAGACTCATAGTGGAGGAAACCCATCAGAGATGCACACACACACACACACACACACACACACACACACACACACACACACACACACACACACACACACACACACACACACAGAGGTACATCATAATGAGACACACAGTCCAATAGGTAATGCCATACAGCATGTCTTTCACCTACTGCACTCACAGTGTCAGTGCCTACATACCTCTGGCTAAGGGCACCATTACAATCCACTGAAATGTCCCTCAATGCTCATAGTATATGCTATGCTACCCAAGGTATTTTAGTGGAAGCAGCTGCAACAGGATCATCAAGGGGATGGGGAACACATTATACCAACAATGCCAAGGTCACCACAGCCACAACCAAGGAAGACCCAGGGGAGGAACCAGCAGCAGTTGTGGTTGTAGGCAGACATAGCCATGCTCAGTTAGTCCTTGCATTGGCTATGAGACAAGACATAGCACGCTGACTCAACACTTAGGAGGCTAAAAACCATTCTCTGACAGCACTACATCTGTGCTAGGGATGCATTTCAAATGACAGTTCTCAACCATAACTAAATAATATGACAGTCAGGATACCAGACATGTAGGGCAACCGGTCCAACACAGTGTTGTTGGTGTCATAGCAGACACACATCTTCACTCCACCACCTCGAAAAAAGAACAGTCAATGCTTGTGTGTGAAATCCAACCTGTCTTTCCTTAGTTGGCAGCTGCATATCATATTTATCCCAGTTAATATCCTTTAAAGTTGTAAATGTAATGATATATAATGGTGTACATACTGTATGTCCCAGACTACTGGACAGATAACTGAAGAATGACCAAGAAACAGACATGCAAAATAGTGCTGTATATTTGCAAGTGAACATCATAACAGCGTGTGCAACCAGTTACTCTCACAAAATGTACAGGTGTCTTGTAATATTTTATTATGACTGTACATTATCTTCAATTTGATTGTGTGTTGAACATCCCTCTCAACTGTACAGATTTTCATAGAATGTCCAGCTGTTGAACTCATATATCTGGTGTATTTCTCATACAATTCTGGTTGTCTGTCAAATCACTGGCAAATCATTGAGGACTGAGGGCAGGGACTGATGGCACACATTTCAGTTTCAGACTTCATATCTGTCGGAACAGTCATGCTAATGCATAACCTGTTATTCTATCAATTTCCTAAGTATGTAAGAGCAAGATTTAAAGAGTGTCCCTATTTATAGGTTTGACACTCGGGCAGTGATCCAAAACACTTTAATAAAAAACAGCTCATTATGATAAAAGACAGCTGTAGCTCCTTGGGGCACAGGCCTTCCACAAGTTAACAAGCAACAAATAAAAACCTCATTCAATACTATTAACAATTAACATCAATAAGAAATCATCCAATCTGAAAATATCACAATAAGAACTTCCAATTGCATTCTATAACCAGTCCAGCAGGTGTCAGCGTACCATATTTTAAATAAAATGAGTTTTCTTACAGAGCAACTTATTTTTTTTTTTTAAAGTAAGCTCTTATATGCTGTAACCAGATCTAAAAACAACCTTTTAAACAATTAGCTACCTCTCCATGTACAGAATTAAAACTGCTACAGGACTTTCAGGTTTATTATTTTTAATGTCCCTTAAATGTTCTTGCAATCTTATCCTAACGTTCTTTTACTTTTTCCAATATAAAAAAGATTGCAGGGTCACCTTACCATATATATTACACCCTCAGTATTACAAGAATATTCAGCTATGGGGTTATACTTAACACCATTAATATTCTTAAAAAAAATCTCACCACATATTGACATATTGAATATTTCCCACATGACCAAGTCCCACAGTTATCTATATTTTTATTTCATCTACACTCAGATAGAGAAAAACCTACTGTGGACAACCATGTCCTTTATACTTCGCCCTCTCTTCAAAGATATAAAAGGTATAGTACACAAAATTGTAACAAAGTCCTAACTCTTAAGAAGAAAGCCCCAGTAATGTTTTATATTTACTATCTCATTAGTAAGAGCAGCAAATACTGTAACAAAATAAACTTTTCAATAGATGTATAACTAACGACGTTGGCAATATTATTTTCTCCAAAATAACAGGTCGTATCCATTGGATGATCATGCAAAATTAACCTTTTCAGAGCTTTTAAAATAATTTCCTTACTATAACGTCTCTGTTTGAACATACCACATGCTCTCTCATTATTTCCTTTCCGAAAAACTACACTATCATTGCACAACCTACTTATGCATAATAATTCACCATAAGGCAGTGAATTTACTAAATGGGGTGGATGACATCTCCTCCCATCTAAAAATGCCCCCATCTTCAAAATTTCTAAATACCTTCGTAGTAATGCTACCATTATTTTATCATTTATTATTTATTTTACATTTGTTGACTAGGATAGTCTAAATGGATTTATGTCCATTTTCAGTAGAGTCCCAGGGAGATAAACTCCAGGAGATTACTAGACTACTAACATACAGGTACTAGTTGTTATACAGTTAAATACTACAAATTTTAAACAGTTCAGGAATCTTCACAGTTTATATAAAAAACATGTTACAAGCATTAGATAAGATATTTTAGACTTTATGTACAAGACTTCATTAGTAACTAGAAAGTAATTGTTAAAGAAATGCATACTTCAAGTTTCAACAGTTCAGCAATGCTCACAGTTTAAACAATACTTGTTGCCTGCCTTAGGTAGGATGCTTTAGAATTATATGCAGAAGAATTTAACTAGAGATAATTTAAAATACCTATTAGGATAAGATATGTTTTTGCCAAGGACAGGCCTTGATCTAAAAAGACACAGATAGAGCAGGAATTAGGTCTTAAGAGAGGGTATTTGGGATATAGAATGAGATTAGTCTGGATTTATACAGGGACATAACCAATGGGTTTTAAGATAAGAGTTTCAGATTGTGTTTAAAAAGTGCAAATGAAGACAGTGATGTAAGTTCATGGGGGAGTTGGTTCCAATACTTTCCAACTGCATTTGAGAACAGAGCATCTCCTGCCATGTTATTAGATTTACATGTTGATACAAGTAGTTTATTAGATGAGCGTAAAGTTGAAAGGTTCTTATATTGGGTAATGAGACTAGCAAGTATTGGGGTATTGGTAGGTTGGAAAAGGGTTTTGTGTGCAATGGTGAGTTGTTTAAAGTGAATCTGATTCAGAAGCTCTAACCAGCCTAATTGTTTCAGATTATGGCAGTGATGGATCCTAAAGGAGGAAGCAGTAGCAAATCTGGCAATGCTATTGTAAGCGTTGTCTAGCTTGTTAAGGTTATTTTTTGACAAGTTAGTATATATGGAAGAAGCATAAAGAAGTGTGGAGATAAGGTGGGAATAGGCAATAGTGGTTCTGGCTAGTGGGGAGAGAAAGGTTTTTATCCTATAGTGGGAGCCTAGTTTCCTGTTGACACTTTTTATGGCATTGTTGATATGGGCTTCAAAGTTCAGGTTGTTATCAATGGTTACCCCTACCTACTAACAATGCAGAAATCCTAACTGCCAAGCTAGAAGTTAACAACTCCAAATCCATCTATGTTATTTGTATATATCTTCCTCCAGGAAATAATATAAATACACTTGAAAACATACTCTATCACCTCTCCTCACACCTGCCTCAAGAAACCATTATTCTAGGAGACTTTAATATAGACTGGATAACTTGCTCTTTACACAGTCCTACCAATCACATAAATCTACATGGTTTCTCTCAAATAATTACCACTCCTACCAGAATCCATAAACCAAGTAATAAAGCTACCACCTTAGACTGGATCCTTCTCAATAGCCATCTTACTACCTATAAACCAGGAATCCTTCCTGACGATATTAGTGACCTCATGATAACCTATGTTATCAGGCAGAAAACACAATGTCCTAATTTCCATAATATTATAACCTGCCGCTCCAAAAAATTCTTCTATCCCCAATCCTTCCAAAATGAACTCAAAGCATGTGATTGGTCTCCTATGCTTAACCTCCAACTAGATGAAGCAGTAACCTTTTTCAATACAAAATTCATACAAATCTTAAACTCCCATGCCCCAATTAGATCCTCCCGCCTAAAGACCAAAATTGCCCCCTGGCTAACAAAGGAAACTAGACAAAAGATCCACCTCCGAAATAAAATTTGGAACAAATGGAGAACTTCTAAAAGTCCATCAGATCACCTTTATTTCAAACAATTAAGAAATGCCACCAAGAAAGACATTCTCAGAGATAAAAAAGACTATTACTCTAAACTCCTTCAATCCCAAAAAGCACAACCTCAAAAATTCTGGTCAGGCATTAACAAACTACTTCAACCAGGACACTCTAAAACTCCTTCACCTTCTGGATTCCCAAATAACTCCAACCAGATTCCAGATGCTTTCAATAACTATTTTACTGAAGCCATTCTAAACCTTGCAAATTCTATACCACCAAGCACCACATTGCCTCTTAACACCCCTAATCCTACAACTCCTACTTTTCATTTACAACCTGTTCCTACATCCCTCATTTTTAAATTCCTTCAAACACTCAAACCCTGCACCCCTTCTGCTGATTGCCTTCCAGCAGAATACCTACAAATAGCAGCTAAATCCATTGCCTACCCCATCTCCATCCTTATAAATAGAACTATCTCTGAAAGCAAAATCCCATCCATATGGAAAGTTTCCCACATTATCCCCCTACACAAAGGTGGCTCATCTACTGAGCTATCTCATTTTAGGCCTATACCCTTACTCTCACCCATTGCTAAAATAATGGAGAAATGCATACATAGACAGCTACTTGACCACCTTATGCACAATAAGCTGCTTGCCAATTGCCAACATGGCTTTAGACCATTCCACAGCACTACTACTGCTCTACTATCCTTCACCAACTCTATTAATGAAAATCGCAACAACAACACTTTCTCTTCAGCCCTATTTTTAGACCTATCTAAGGCCTTCGATATGGTGAATCACAACTTACTCCTGGAAATCCTAAAAGCCCAATCACTTGACTCACAATCACTTCTTTGGTTTAAATCTTATCTTGAAAACAGACAGCAGGCTGTCCTTTGGAATAGTACCCTTTCTTCTTCCCTCCCAGTGACAATCGGTGTACCTCAAGGCTCTATTTTAGGTCCTCTTCTCTTCTCATTATTTATTAACAATCTACATACCAATATTCCACAAGCCACTTGCATCCAATATGCAGATGACTCAACATTAATTAGTTCTGCCAAATCCATTCACTCTCTCCAACTCCAAACCCAATCAGTTTTAAACACTGTTGAAAAATGGTTCATGCAACACTGCCTCCTTCTGAACCCCAAAAAAACAAGGCTACTACTCTTTGCTCCTACTCCTAAGTCGTCGATCCCTAACTTCACAGTAACCTCTAGCAATGGCACTAATATAGTCCCTGATACCTCTACCCGCTTACTGGGAGTTACAATTGACAACTCCCTTAGCTTCGATGAACACATTAATTCCACAATAAAAACTGTCAACAAAAAATTAGGCACTCTCTATAGAATCAAGCCCTTCCTTACCCCTCCAGCCAGAATTACTCTTGCACAGACCCACCTTTCCTCTACCCTCTTCTATGCTTCTGCTATTTATACTAATCTATCTAGAAATAACATGAATAAACTTTCCACCTGTTATAACAACATAGCTAGATTTGCTACCTGTTCCCTCTATAGAACTCACCACTGTCATAACCTCAAACAATTGGGATGGCTTGAACTGCATAATAAGCTACTCTATCAGCAACTTGTGATAACCCAAAAAATCCTCCATCACCCCAATAATACACCAATCCTCACTAATCTAATCACCCCCTACAAAAATCTCCCTACACTTCGCTCAGCTAGCAAACCTCTAGTTTCTAGTGTCAAACCAAACAAAAAAGCAGGGGACTCACTATTTTCCAACACAGTAGGAAAAAGCTGGAATCAACTTCCAATCTTCACTTGCCTCCACACATCTATTCAAAAAGCATCTTAAACAATATCTAAAGAATCCTTGGCTTTGTCCCTGCTCCAACCCTGACTGATTATACCCAATATACAAAAATTTCATAACTAATCTTGGTTCCTAATCCTCTTGCAAATATAGTGTATACTTCCCTGATAATAGTGAACTTCTACTCTCATCTGATAAAAAAAAAAAAAAAGTCTTACTTCTTTTTTATGAGTATCCCTTACGAAAATTGTTACTAAGTTTTTTATTTCATGTCATTTTTTTATTTTATCTAACATTTTTTTTTTTGTAAACTTGTCTATTGTTATATTGCATACTTGTCTTTGTAACTTGTAGGAGCTTTTCTCCCCGGGCCTCTACTGAAAATGGACATGTATCCAGTTAGACTAGCCCGGTCAACAAATGTAAAATAAATAAAAATAAATAAAAAGTTTAGTTGTTGGATCAGGAGATATGAGTGTACCATTATTGGATAAGACTGAAAAGTTAATTGAGAGTGATTTACGAGTAGGAGTGAAGAGGAGGAGCTTGTTTTTTGGGGGCGTTCAAAAGGAGGCAGCATTGTAGAAACCAATTTTCTGTTTTATTGAACATTGTCTGAGTTATCCTAACCCTCCAAGTCCTCATCAAGAAAAGTAACTTTCTTTCCCTTTTGTAAACCATCAAACTCAAAGCCAAAGTGGTTACAGTGCTAATCTTGTATAAAGGAGTCCACCAATGACTCACCCCATTGCACAAAAAAATCAGATCATCTATAAACCTGAAATATAAAATCACATGATTTTTTTTTAAATATAATTTATGTAAATATTCTAACTCAAACCATCCCATCACCAAGTTGACATACATCTTCAGGGATGAGGGAGTGGATTCTGCTCAAAGAACTCTGGAGCAGTATATTTCTCAAACAAGAGATTGTTCTGTGGATAGCGTTATCGGTTCTATAGGTGGTGAACAAGCTAAACCTTGGGAGATGCTGCTGGAAGAAGGGAGAATTAAGTGGTTGTCTAATACCTTCATTGGTGTGGGACAGTGGGTTACATTACATCTGCCTCCCGATGTTCAAGATACTGTTGACTTGTTAGAGAAATCAACTTTTAAAGAGAATACAGTTCATTATGACATATCCAGTCTCCAAAGTAATTTGGATCTGGATATCACACCTTGTGGACTTAAGTTTGTTGAACACCCCACCACTCCCTTTGATGTTACAGACAGTAAGCATAAACAATGTGAGTTGAGGTGGTTTCTCACCATTGTGTGGTTGATTTGTTACACATTCCTATAGAGAGATATCGTGAAGCACCACAAATTAAGAGATGAGATTACATCTGCTTCTACTTCCTTGTCAGGCCAACTTAGTACCGCCTGTTTTGAAGAATTGCTGGATGGTTTCAATGAGAAATTGGAGGAGACTTCTAAAGATATAAATCAAAGAAAAATAAAGAAACTGCAGAGGGATATTAAGGACTACAAAAGTGGTTCTGCTTTTAGGATGAAAGCTAATGAGAATAGATGGGAAAGGGTGGGTGTGCCTCCATTAAACAAGGGAACACAAAACTCGGCATCTCTTTTGCTTCTTTGGAAGCTACATCTGGTTCAGATAAATATGGAACTGATGAGAATGCTTATCCCTCCCTACCTCCAGCTCAGCAACCCTCTTATTTGAGGAAGAATTTTTGGAGTGACCGGTGGAATACAGAGAATGGACAGAAAAGAAGTTGGATAGAGGGAAAGAGAGATGGACAGTACTACAGGTATGATAACAAGGAAAAATGATACTGACTTTGATAATATTGTGTCATTTTTTGATGGACAATTTTTAAGAGACACTAATGATTTAGTAGTGAATCTATCTGGTATTGAATTAAATGACTTGGAAATATCTGTCCTAAATTGTGGTCTCAAATATGTACCAACGGTATTACCTAGAAAGTATGAATTGAGGGCTGAAGTGTTTTGTTTGATTAGTAGGCTGCATCTGCTGAACCTTTTTCAACCACCAACAAAAAATTATTGTTGAATGAGAATGTTGACCTTTTAAATGATGATTCTGGTGAGGAGGATGTTTTTTACTCTTGTAATTCTACTCTTAATGATTCTGATGAAATAAATACATACTGTTTGCTGGATACATTTAGGGTAGTTTGTAAATGTAGGTTTAGACCCCCTATTTTACATGAAGGGGTACATCATTTTTCGGGTCTATATTTTAAGCACAAAAAGACTAAACCGCGAACGCTCACATGAGCGAAAATGCCGGGAATCGAAAGTGTGATTGTGGGGTCGTGTTACAGTGAGGAGTGGGATATTTGCCCTTTCCTCACTGTAGTGTGACCTTGGAGTTAGAATATATAGTTATCAGGGGGTGTGGGGGGGGGCAGCAAGTTCAATTACCGGCATTTTTGCTCATGTGAGCATTCGTGGTTTAGTCTTTTCCTGCTTATAATATAGACCCTCATTTTTCATCTATGATGAATTTTGCTGTAGAGTGTACCTATTGATAAATTTTTAAAAGTTAAACATATAGTGAATTATAATTTAACTAAAGCTGAGTGGTTAGCCCTAACAAATATAAGTACACCAAAAGATTTAATAATTAAGCCATCTGATAAAGGCAATAAAATAGTAGTTTTACACTATACACAATATTTAAAAATGTGTTTAGATTATATTAATGTTGAGAAAGTCTATAAAACAATCCAACATTTCAGATTATGGACAAGCTTTAGCTGACTTTCAAGATTTGCTGGGAAGGTGTTATAGACTGGGTTAATTGTCTAAACAAGCTTAGGAAAATAAGTTCAGTGTGGAAGGTTGCACTTTGACTACCTCCTTTTGTTTAACCATAATACACAAGAGTTTGGCTTCCACCCCAGGTCGTCCTATTCCTAGCAATTATTTTTTGCATAACATAGGTGTTATGTTACATACATATTTACTGAATTCTGTAGTGAAATTGTATTCCTATCTAAGAGAAAGTTTTGATTTTCTAGGTAAAATTAAAGCAGTTGCATGGACTAAATGGAGTTATTGGATTATGTTAGATGTTAGCAGTTTGTATACTAATATACATCATTGTGTGGATTTGGAAGCCATTTGTCTAATTATATTAAGGATTTGGTATATTTTAGTTTGACACACACTTTTTTTAATTTAATCATGTGATTTATCAACAGATTAAAGAGACAGCCATGTGGGCATCTTTTGCCCTGTGTATGCCAACTTGATGATGGGATTGTTTGAGTTAGAATATTTTTATATATCAGCCCATCATGCAAAACCATATAGCAGCCCATCACACAAAACCCTAATTGTCAAGAAGTCAAAAAACTCTTAAAACTCTACCTATCCAATCATTGGCTCTGCTACTGCTGTTCTTCAGACTAATTGAATCCAGGTTCCTTTACTACATTCAACACTCAATTTTTTCCGCACATGCTACCTTGTATATAGGTTGCCACCAATTTCTTACTACCCAATGGGATAAAGGTGCACTTGAACCTATAATCTTCTCACCATCTCATTACTCTTGTGTGTCTCAAGGCTAGCACCTCACTTTAATAAATTATCATATATTTTGTTCACTGTTATTTAACTATTGCTTCTGTAATATAGAATCAGATGTTATTTGCAGGTTTTTTTCCTGTGACTGCAATTGAAGATGTATTGACTGCATTCTGCAATTTTTTTTCCATGCTGCTTTTAGCCTACTTAGTATCGTGTCTGTATTAGAACTTCCTATCTCTAATCCTGCATCTTCTGTAATGTGTCTTATATACATATATATATATATATATATATATATATATATATATATATATATATATATATGCTAATATTGTTACTTGCTGAGCTTTTCTCCCTGGGTCTCTACTGAAAACAGGCTCTTAGCCCAGTCAGACATTACCCAGTTAACAAATGCAATAGATAAATAAAAATAAATACAAAAAATTCTATTTCATGTTTATAGATGATGTGATTTTTTTTGTGCAATGGGGTGAGTCATTGTTGGACTCCTTTATACAAGATTTGCACTGTAACCACTTTGGCTTTGATTCTGATGGTTTACAAAAGGAAAGAAAGTTACTTTTCTTGATGGAGAATTGGAGGGTTGGGATAATGGTACCATTAGTAAGAAGGTATATAGAAAATTTGAAGATGGGGGGCATTTTTTAGATGGGAGGATTTGTCTTCCACCACATTTGTTAAATAATCTTATAGTCTTATAGTCTTATGATGAATTATTATGCATAAGTAGGTTGTGAAATGATAGTGTAGTTTTGGGAAAGGAAATAATGAGAGAACATGTGGTATGTTCAAAGAGAGACATTATAGCAATGAAATTATTTTAAAAGCTCTGAAAAGATTACTTTTAGATGATTAACCAATGAATATGACCTGTTAATGTTAGAGAAAATAATGTTGCCAAAGTCGTTACTTTTACATCTCTAGAGTATATACAGTATTAAATGTTCTTTCTGATGAGATAGTAAATATTATAAAATCAAGAAGTAGATTCAGACCATAAAAAGTCACTAAAAACGAAATGAACGGTCCAGGCACACTGAAGTCAGCTACAAATAAATAGTTTTATTGTAACGGTTCATACTCAAGTGCTCCCACCCTGAATCAATGCAGGACTTTATCAGGTGAATAAAAATCTCCATATTCATCCATTTATATATTCCCACTCCCAAAAAGAAACGCCAAAAGTTTTAAAGACATACACTCTCCAATACATTAAATATATTGTGAATATATTGTGATAGCTGTCATATTAAAACTGTCATGTTAAAACTGTCTATCCTTTGCTATCCAAATATTTTAACTATACTAAAAAAATATTTACAAATAATATTCAGCATTCCAAATTAAAACATTTCCATAAATTAAAAAATAACTGATGTGTTTCCTATGTATTAATATGCAAAAAAAGGCTATTTTTCACCATTCCTTTTAATAGGTCCAGTTTATATCACAACTTACAGGCTTTTTTGATTAAATAAGGCTTTATAGAAATATGGTCATTAAGACGTGGGGGATTTGTTGCCTTTAACCAATTCTGACAAAATATCTCTCTACAATTCAACCGGTTTTCCCAGTCACCCCCCCTAGGGTCCATGGCAACTTGCTCTAATATCCCAAAAAGAAAACCTTTATGGCTTGACTCCATATGAAGATGTTTGTAAAGGGCATTGTTCAAACTTTTTTTCTTTATTTGTCATGTTATTTGGTATGTGTGCTCATAAATACGCTTACTTAATGTTCTTTCTGACTTTCCTATGTAGAAACTGGGACAGTCCCTACATATAGCCAGATAAACTATGCCTTTAATCATGCAACTGCCCTTCCTAAAAGTCTTACTACTATTCAAGTGGCCGTTTAACATCACTTTATCCTTGTCTATAATGAAGTGACAGTATTCACACCTTCCAAATTTTCTTGTCCATATAGCTAACTGAAATCCATAATTGTTTTTATTCTTTTCAAACAGTTTTCTTAAATTAATTCCTGTTTTAAAAACAAGGTGTGGTGCTTCACCTACTTTGTGTACAAGGTCCTGATTAAATTTTAACATTTTCCAGTTTTTTTTCTATCACGTTTTTTATTTCTCTGGAAGCATTGTTGTATTGTATCACTAGGGCATTTCCAAATTGTTGTTTATTGTCATTTAATTTGTTAATGGAACATTGTTGCTTCCCAGTAGGGGTATATATTTGATATTCCACCCCTCTATAATCTCTGTAGCTACTGTTTCTATTAACTTATTTGGGTAGCCTCTTGCTCTAAAACAAATCCGGACATTAACTGTATTTCTTTCAAGAAGTCTTCTCTTTCTGAGGTCATTCTAGCAGCTCTGACCATCTGGCCTTTAATTATACTTTTTTTCTGCTTCTATGACTGCGCACTATTGTAGGGGAGGTATGAATTACTAAATGTTCCCTTACGGTGTATTCTAGATTTTAACTGGCCATCATTGTTATCCAGTCTGACATCTAGATAGTCAATCCCCAAAGGGTCAAATTTGTATTTGAATCTTAAAAAACTAGTAGTAGAATTTAGATGTTCTATAAAAGTAGTTAATAAGTCTCTAGGTCCTTCCCATATGACGAAAATATCATCCAAATAGCGACAATATAACTTAATATGTTGCCAATATGTTGTGTTGAATAAGTGGGTCATTTCCAACTTCAGAAGGACCAAATTAGCATAGATGGGGGCACATGCTGCCCCCATAGCTATGCCTTGAACTTGTTTGAACATCTCACCTTCAAAATAGATAAAGTTGTTCTCTAGTACTATTCTCATAAGATTCACCATTGCATCAACATCCATCTTAAGGGAAGAACTTTTTTGACACAAAAGTGAATAGTACATTTCCAAACCTTCTTCTGTAATTTTATTGTAACAGTTCATACATAAGCACTTTCACCCTGACTCAATGCAGGGCTTTATCAAGTGAATAAAAATTTCCATATACATCCATTTATATATCCCCAAAAGTTTTAAAGGTATACACTCTCCAATACATTAAATATATTGTGAATATATTGTGATAGTTGTCATATTAAAACTGCCGTGTTAAAACTGTCTATCCTTTACTAAACAAATATTTTAATTATACTAAAAAAATCTTTAATATAATAATAAAATGGAATTACAAAACAAATTCAACTTATGGCTGATAGGGAAATTTGTGTCATGAAACCAGATAAAGAGGGAGGAATGGTCCAAGTTAATGTTATTGACTATTCAAGCAAAATCCTAGAAATGCTACATGACATTAATGTATATGTAGCAGTGTCTACCAACGAAATTCATATTGCCTATAGAAAAGTAAATTTGGCAATAGAAGAAATAATGTTGGAAAATAGGCTAGATCAAAGGGTGGGGGAAATGTTACAAATGAAACCACCCACAATTGCATATTTTTTTGGCATCCCCAAGATGCACAAGAGTACTATTAACCCACCCTATAGGCCTATAGTTTCTGGGGAGGGATCAAAAACTTAACCTATAGCCACTTTTTCAGATCATTCTTTAAAACACATAACAGAAGATTACAAACACCTACTAAAAGACTCATTGGACTCCCTGCTAAGTTTAACACCAGATATATGTGAGGTGGAAACATTCTTTTTGACCATTGATGTGGTTGACTTATTTACATGTATTCCAACAGAAGAAGGTTTAGAAATGTTCTATTCACTTTTGTGTGAAAAGAGTTCTTCTCTTAAGATGGATGTTGATGCAACGTTGGATCTTATGAGAATAGTACTAGAGAACAACTTTATCTATTTTGAAGGTGAGATGTTCAAACAAATTCAAGGGGTAGCTATGGGGGCAGCATGTGCCTCCATCTACGCTAATTTGGTCCTTCTGAAGTGAGAAATGACACACTTATTCAACACAACATATTGGCAGCACTTTAAGTTATATCATCGCTTTTTGGACAATATTTTTGTCATATGTGAAGGACCTAGAGACTTATTAACTACTTTTATAGAACATCTAAATTCTACCACTAGTTTTTAAGGTTCACATACAAATTTGACCCTTTAGGGATTGACTATCTAGATGCCAGACTGGATAACAATGATGGGCGGTTAAAAACTAGAATACACCGTAAAGAAACATTTAGTAATTTATACCTCCCCTACAATAGTGCACGCCCATGGAAGCAGAAAAAAAGTATAATTAAAGGCCAGATGGTTAGAGCTGCAAAAACGACTTCAGAAAGAGAAGACTTCTTGAAAGAAATATAGTTAATGTCCGGATTTTTTAGAGCAAGAGGCTGCCCGAATAAGTTAATAGAAACAGTAGCTACAGAGATTATAGAGGGATGGAATATCAAATATATACCCTTACTGGAAAACCAGCGACAATGTTCCATTAACAAATTAAATGACAATAAACAACAATTCGGAAAAGCCCTAGTGATAGAATACAACAATGCTTACAGAGAAATAAAAAACTTGATGGAAAAAAACTGGAAAATGTTAAAATTTAATCAGGACCTAGTACACAAAGATGGTAAAGCACCACACTTTATTTTTAAAGCAGGAATTAATTTAAAAAAAACTGTTTGAAAAGAATAAAAGCAGTTATGGATTTCAGGGAGATATATGGATGGGAAAATGTGGAAGGTGTAAATACTGTCACTTCTTTATAGACAAGGATAAAGTGATGTTAAACAACCACTTGAATAGTACTGTGACTTTTAGGAAGGGCAATTGTATGACTAGTGGTATAGTTTATGGGTCTATATTATATCATTGAACGCTTAAAAAAGTGAACGCTGATTGATCAACCTAATTTAAGTGAAAGCTTACAATCTCGAACTGTCAGATCAGCGATTTTTTTCCCAGGGAAAAAAAATCGCTGATCCAAAACACAAACACACAACACAAGCACACTAAACAAACAGAAATCCACACACATACACCTAAAATCTGATACCCAACCCTACACTAAACTATGCACACACCACTAACTACCCACTTACCTTAACCCAAACCCTAACCCTAAGGTCCGTCACTATCGCACACTCAACTCATCTGCTCCCTAAACCTAACTCACTTAAATCCACCCTAACCCTCATGTCCACTCAATCGCACACACACCTAACTCAAGCCCTAACCCTAACTCACCTAAATCACCCTAACACTAACATCCACACAATCGCACACTTACCTGAATCTGACAGGTAACTTTCCACCATAACACTGAAAATACCGAAGCAACAGAAATGGACAACCGGATTCTTTCCCTAGGAAAAAATTTGAGTTTCTGCTGCTTCAATATTTTGCAGTTTCGTGAAAATAAGTTTGATCAATCAGCGTTCGCTTTTTTAAGTGTTCGAGGATATAATATAGAGCCTAGTTTATCGTAGGAAAGTCAAAAAGAACATTAAGTAAGCGCATTTATGAACACACATACCAAATAAAGAAAAAAAATTTTGAACAATGCCCTTTACAAACATCTTCATATGGGGCCAAGCCATAAAGGTTTTTTTTTTTGTGATACTAGAGCAAGTTGCCATGGACCCTAGGGGGAGAGACTAGGAAAACTACTTG
Source organism: Protopterus annectens (assembly GCF_019279795.1). Classification (NCBI taxonomy): domain Eukaryota; kingdom Metazoa; phylum Chordata; order Ceratodontiformes; family Protopteridae; genus Protopterus; species Protopterus annectens. The sequence continues at coordinate 1,535,782,626 of NC_056745.1, read as the reverse complement.
AATTGTAGACAGACATATTGGCAGATTAAGTTCAATGCAACAATTCCCCCAGGTCTTAATGGCCATATTTCAATAAAGCCTTATTTAATCAAAAAAGCCAGTAGCTTGTGATAAAACCTGGACCTATTAAAAGGAATGGTGAATAATAGCCTTTTTCTGCATATTAATACATGGCAAACATCACTTATTTTTTACTTTATGGAAATGTTTTAATTTGGAATGCTGAATATTATATGTAATGATTTTTTAGTATAGTTAAAAATATTTTTATAGTAAAGGATAGACAGTGTTAACACGACAGTTTTTATATGACAAATATCACAATATATTCACAATATATTTAATGTATTGGAGAGTGTATGCTTTTAAAACTTTTAGCGCTTCTTTTTGTGAGTGGGGATACATAAATGGATGAATATGGAGATTTTTATTCACTTAATAAAGCCCTGCATTGAGTCAGGGTGGAAGCGCTTGCGTATGAACTGTTACAATAAAATTATTTATTTGTAGCTGACTTCAGTGTGCCTGGACTGTTCTTTTCTTATTTCGTTTTTAAATATTATAAAATGTTATTGGGGCTTTCTTCTTAAGAGTAGGGACTTTGTTACAATTTTGTGCACTTGACCCTTTATATATTTAAAGAGAGGGTGAAGTATAAAGGACATAGATGTCCACAGCAGGCTTTCTCTACTTGAGTGTAGACAAACTAGAAATATAGATAATTTTGGGAAATGGCCAAGTGGTAATGTTTGATATTCACTTGATAAAGCCCTAGCTCTAGCCTGTTTATAGCATTTACAGTGTTTTATGTGTGTTTTTCTGCTGTTTCCTGAAAAAAACAAACAAAAAAATTCTCTTTTCCCGCCTTTGCTGAAATAGATTAGTCCAGATTTCAGGTTTTGCTGAATTCCGGACTGTGGTATAGTTTCCTGTGTTGCCCATATCCTTACTTGGATAGGAGGAAGCTTCTCTGTTCACCAGTGAGAGTGGGGAGCTTTGAGCAGCCTTTCTGTCCCTGGAGGAGTGGTCTCAGCCCTGAAACTAGTAGCTTATTGGCCATTTTGGGTCAATTCCTAATCTCTTTCAGTTTCCCTGCTTTAAAACCTGCATTTGCATGGTTTTGCACCAGTATACAACTCTGCACAGCTCCTCGTGGTGTCCTGCAGAGTGATACAGGCAACAAAGAGACCCAAGAGAGGCTTTTCCAGATTTAAGTATTATTTTCTCTGTTTTTTTGCTCCAACTGCCTTCTCCCACCTAAAAAGTGAATTTCTAATGGATCTGTGCATTAAAAAGTTTAAATTGCATTTGCTTTCTGCTTTATACAGTTTTTGCACTTGTTTTCTATCACTTTAAGTTGTTTTTGTATTGTATAAAAGTTGTAGGCTGCACACTAAAGTGCGCCAGCCTGTTTATAGCATCTACAGTGTTTTCTGTGTGTTTTTCTGCTGTTTTCTGAAAAAAAAATCTCTTTTCCTGCCTTTGCTGAATAGATTAATCCAGATTTCCGGTTTTGCGGAATTCTGGACTGTGGTATAGTTTCCTGTGTTGCCCATATCCTTACTTGGATAGGAGGAAGCTTCTCTGTGCACCAGTGAGAGTGGGGAGCTTTGAGCAGCCTTTCTGTCCCTGGAGGAGTGGTCTCAGCCCTGAAACTAGTAGCTTATTGGCCGCTCTGGGTCAATTCCTATCTCTTTCAGTTTCCCTGCTTTAGAACCCGCATTTGTGTGGTTTTGCATGATTTTGCGCATAGCACAGCATCAGGCAGTGCCACTTAAATGGGTTTAAACTATTCCCGGCTCCACAAAGTCTGCTCTTCACTTTTTCCCTTAGAACTGTTCTAAATCTCAAAGTAAGCACTCTATTTTCATTCTAAAGCCCTGCAGTTGCTCGTATAAGTAATCTTATAAGTAAGCACTAATAAACTAAAGCACTACACCCTCTTATACTCCCTTTAAGTACTTGGCTCCCTATTGGTCCTTTTTGATCAGTCAAAAAGTAGTTTCTTATACTATTCTGGCATGTCCAAAAGTCAGTTTTGGGTTTAGTCTCCAGTCCAGCTGGTGAATCTGGGAATCCTGAGGCAATGTTACAACTGCCTTATGTACACAGACCACCCTCTCCTCCTCCCAACAAGCTCAAATATATGTGAGAGATGCAACTATATAGCCAAACTGGAGGCTGAGCTCTCTCAATCCAATACTGGCGCAGTTAGTCAGGAGGAGAAGGTAACCACACACACCACAAATACAGTCTCACATAGACCTATCGCAACAGAAAACCAAACACATAAACACACAAAAACATACTCGGAGGCTCTAAATAAAAATCTGCCCAAGCAGCAGAGACCTCCAAAGCAGACATCCAAGCAACCGCAACCCCACAACAATACTCACGTATCACATAGTTCACAAAGTCAGTGTGCCACACAGTCACAGCCCTTAAGGGTAGACAACACACCTAATACACTTGCAATAGGTGACTCTGTTGTCAGACACACTGACGTCCCACTCACCAGGCTGAACAAGGAGAAGGTCACTGTAAGCTGTCTGTCGGAAGCCAGGATCCGCCACATAACACAAGCACTCAGGTCACTCCAAAGCAAGTACAAATATGACTCCATCATTGTCCATGGTGGTGTGAATGACCTGAGACGTACCTCCCTGGACTACATGAAAAGAGACATAGAGGAGCTCTCTGATCATATAGCCCAGGCCAGTATAACCCTGACCTTGAGTAGCATCTTACCCTCACCAAGAATGATGCCACAGTATAAAGACAAAATGATCAATTTTAACAATTGGCTAAAGTATTGGTGTCATTCAAAGGGGATCCAGTGTCTATCAGCTTGGGATGACATGCTTGACAAGCCACGTTGCTTCGCTAGGGAAGGCTTGCACCTGTCACCCCTGGGCTTTTGAATACTGGCTAAGGCTCTTGCCACCCCCATAGTGCCTTTTTTAGGCAAGGCTCAAAAGACAAACCCACCTCCATAGACAACACAAAGAAAAAGAAACTAAGGGTAATGCTGCTCAATGCCAGAAGTCTAAACCTCAAGATGCATGCACTCGAGGCTCTCTTCAGTATGGAGAATATCGACATCTGTGCAGTAACAGAAACCTAGTTCAAGGCTCCCAAGAGCACCCTAGCACTACCAGGTTATACCTCATACCATGCTTTTCAGCCCCAAAACTCGGACCGAAGCACAGAAGGAGGGGGAGTATCCATATTCATCAAAGTTACCCACACCTCCAGGTTAGTGGCACTGCATGAAGCATCGGAGACCATCCATGTGCAACTAACAGTGGGTAAAACTGCCTTTCAGTTTGTAGCCTGCTACAGACCACCTTCCCAAACTCAGGAACCCCACTCGGCTTTCCTGAGAACACTGGAGAATATGAAGGTCTCTACAAACACCATAATATTGGGTGACTTCAACTACCCAAACATAGACTGGGAGCACTACTCAAGCCCCAACACCCTCGCCCAATGGTTCCTAGAATTTATAAACTCAAATGCTATGGAACAACTGGTCACCACTCCCACAAGAGGGGAAAACATATTGGACCTGATCATCACCAACACGGGGAATCTATGTTCCATACCAGAGGTATACTCCTCATTGGTAAGATCTGACCATAAATTAATCTCACTGGACATCCATATCCCGTCCACACCCTCAACCAAGGAAACCACGGTGAAGAACTTCTCAAAAGCAAACTTCACACTTTTCAAAACCGAGATGGAATCCTTCAAAGCCCCTGGGCTGGAAAATATGGCCCAAACTGCAGAATCCTTTACAAACGCTTTCAATGTACACCTACAGGAATGCATGGATCGTGCTATCCCAAATAAAACCAAGACTCATTCCTCCAAAGGCAGGAGACCTGTCTGGCAGGCCCCAGCCATAAATAAGCTATACAAGAGAAGGAGGAAGCCTCTACATGATAGAGAAAAATCCCAAAAAGGGAAGGCATCTCTGATCAGTACTAGCAAGAAACTACGATCCCTCATAAAATCATCTAAGGCCAGCTTCAAAAGAAAAATTGCACAAGATGCTAAAGATAATCACAAGGCCTTCTTGAGTTATGTCAGGAACCTGGGTGGCAACTCCCAGATATGCTCTGAGCTAGTTCAAAATGACAAAAAATACACTGAACCCACAGACATTGCCAATATCCTGGCAGACAGGTTCAGTGCAAACTTCTCCCCCCCTTTCCCCCCAAAAAGAGCAAATGTCTATCCCAACAGAGTGTAGCCTCCCTGACATCACAGATGCACAGGTGAGAGCTGACCTCTCCAAAGCAAAAAACACAGCATCAATGGGACCGGACGGTGTCCCAGTCTGCATCTTACATGAACTCCAAGAAGAACTGAACCCTCACATAAAGTCACTGTTCAATCTCAGCCTTACTGCAGGATATGTACCCAAGGAATGGTGTACAGCAACAGTGGTCCCACTCCACAAAGGTGGTGCCATAACGGACCCCAGAAACTATCGCCCTATAAGCCTGACTAGCTTGGTCTGAAAAGCTATGGAGCGTATCATCATGAAACTCATAAACAAAGACATTGGGAACCTCCAAACACTGGATCCTACCCAATTTGGCCTTGTTAAGGGCAGATCATGCCTCTTGAACCTGGTCAACTTCTTTGAAATAGTCACCAAGGCCATAGATGAAGGGAAGGTAGCCCACACAGCCTACCTGGACCTCGCAAAAGCCTTTGACACAATACCCCACTCGAGCATCATAAATAAGCTCACCAGCTTAAATATCAACCCCTATGTCACAAGATGGGTTGCAAACTGGCTCAGGGATAGAACCCACATGGTCAGAATTGCAGGTGCCATGTCAGACTCTAAACCAGTTACAAGTGGCGTCCCACAAGGCTCAGTCCTGGGACCTCTCTTGTTCGGTATATATTTCTCTGAGGTACAGGCTAACATGGGAGGACTATGGCTGACCAAGTTCGCAGATGACTGCAAACTGGCTGCCATAATCGACTCGCCGACTGACACAAGCATCCTCCAAAAGGGTCTCACAGAGACGGATAACTGGTGCCAGAGCCTTGGCCTAAAGCTAAATGCCAAAAGTCCATAGTCATCCCCTTTGGGAAAAACAAAGTGCCTACAAATTACCACATAGGTGGTAATCCATTAAGTACGGAAGAAGTAATTAGGGATTTGGGGACCCAAGTAGATAGCAATCTCTCCTTTGACAATCACATTGCCAAAGTGGTTAGAAAGACCTTCTATATAGCCCACCTTATCATGAAAGGGTTCACATCTAGATCAAGAGAGGTCATTCTGCCCCTCTACTCATCACTCATCAGGCCCATAATTGAATACAATGCCCCATTTGTGATGTACCTTACCCGACACCTACAGCAACTGGAAAGACCCAAAAGTACCTCACCAAGAGGATCAAGAGACTCAAACAGATGCCCTATGCAGTTAGGCTAAAGAAACTCCAGCTCTACTCAGTTGCTTACCGCCTACTCAAAGGCGATCTCTGCCTGACGTATAAAGCCATGTCCAACCCAGAATTAATGGACATACTCCACCTCAGGAAATCCAAATCCCTTAGAGCTACATGCTCCAGGGACTTAAACCTCAGCATAGAAATAAATAGGACATGCTGGAGGGACAGATTCATATCCCAGAGGCTCGCCTCACTCTGGAACAAAATCCCAATCCATGTTAGGCAGAGTCCCTCAATGACCCTCTTCAAGAGAAATCTTGACGAGTGGATGGGAGATTGTAGGTTTACCACTGGGATCCCTTCTGTGTCCCTACAAGACAGAGGCACAGTAAACTAATCTCAAAAGGGCTATCTTCTGTGACCTACTATACAGAGGCACAGTCAACAAATCTAAAAGGGTGGCGAAAGCCAAACACACTCTGGCTAGGCTTATAAATGCCCTAGGGCAGATAGCCTAGTATCAACCTATGAACCTATGAACCTATATGTCAATATGTGGTGAGATGTTTTAAGAATATTAATGGTGTTAAGTATAACCCCACAGCTGCATATTCTTGTAACACTTAGGGTATAATATATGTGTTATGGTATCCCTGCAATCTTTTTTATATTGAAAAAAGTAAAGAACTTTTAGAATAAGATTGCAGGAACACTTAAAGGACACTAAAAATAATAAATGTGAAAGTCCTTTAGGAGTTAATTTTAATTCAGTACATGAAGGGGTATCTAATTGTTTAAAAGGTTGATTTTAAAGAAGGTTACAGCATATAACATCACAAACCAAAATCTTATCTTTGGGATTTTGCAACATATAACCGTTTACTTTTAAAACATAAATTGCTCTTTAAGGAAACTGTCTTTATTTTAAAATATGGTAAGCTGACAACTACGGGACTGAATATATAATGCAATTTGAAGTTCTTATTGTGATATTTTATATGATTGGATGATTTCTTATTGATATTAATTATTAATAGTATTTAATGAGGTTTTTATTTGTTGCTTAGTTAACTCCTGGAAGGCCTGTGTGTTGAGGCGCTAGAGCTGTCTTTTATCATGGGGAGATTTTTTTTTTATTAAAGTATTTTGGATCACTGGCTGAGTGTCGAATTTTCATTTTTTTTTCTATTTGTGGTTTTGGTGTCCCTATTTTAGGTCTTTGTCCCAGCTTTAATTGTGCTTTTGTCCAGATTCCCTGCTCTAAGACATTGAGACATATGATACTGAATGCCTATTATTGCTTTCTACAAAGGTGTATTTGTGAAACACAGGGTTAAGGCACCCATCTTGTGTTTGACATGTACATTGGATCTTGAATTGGATTGTGGAATTATGTGGGGATATTTCCTCTGTAGTTGCATAGTGTAGTAGTGTATGTAATACACTGATTTTATATTCCGCCTTTTATCACTTGTTTTTATCTCAATATTTGGAGTTTGCATGTTGCTGGCATAGCACAAATGGCATCAGCTATGTGCAGCTCGTTTGCATGCACAGCAGCAGTGCATGATCTGTAGAAGTGGACCACCCAGGGAGCAGATGAGAACCAGACATCGAAAAATAGACCTGGATACATTCTCTTAATATCAGTATGCATAGCACAAACCCACCAAATGACATTGTACTGAGAGTAACAGTGAGAACCTCAGGATAAATATTAATGTAGTAGATTTTCAAATTACTTCTCCTGTGGCTGCATATGTCAAATGTTGGCCTGAAGTTCACATGGTCTTGGGTTCTGATGCAAGGATTATAACTTGTATTTTCTTAATGTGTCTATGCATTGCATTGCAATATAATTAAGCATACAAATGTATTCTTTAATCCATCTACTGGCAACTGCTATGAGTGTAGGACTACCATGTATAAGGTCCATGGATCTACTACAGCAGACATCTCTCCTTTTTCAGTGGTGTCCCACCTCTCATTATTGTCACCCTGAATTATAACAGTATCATAGTATTTCTCATATCTTTAGTATTTTCCCTTTTGTATAACACAGTAATGTTATCAATTGTGTATATTATGATAATATCTGTGTTAATGAACTTCATTTTATTGTTTCCTATCGTGCAAACGAGGGCAGCATGTTTGCACAATGCTGAGCAGTGCGCACCATTTTCAAATGTTGCAAAGTCCAATGGTGTGCATTCTCAGTGTCTGTCATAACAGGAATTTGTAAGAAAACTCATTATACATTGGTATTCATCTGCACTGGACATGGCTGGTGTCCAAGGAGAGGTTCTGAGATTGCGGTCTGAAAGGTGGGCTATGCAGGAGTCCAAAGTGTTTGTTGGAATCCTAGTGAATTATTATGATCCTCAACTGTTGGATGAGCACCATCATAGATCAGATTAAAAACCAGATGCATGTACTAGTTTGGCCCGGAATCTGTCCAGTGTTAATGATATCCCCTGCACTGGTGAACAGTGTAGGAATCATTACAGAGACCTCAAGATGAGAAAGAGGGATTCCCTTGACCATTGGATTGAGGAATACAGGAATAAAGGCACTCCACAGATGTGTAAGTATTACTTACAGGCAGTGCTTGTAGGAGGTAACAGCTGCATATGTTCATTACTGGTGTTCTTAATAATATTCTGTTGTGTTCTTTTTCCCACAGCTAATGCAGAACGATCACGAATGTGGGGCCTATGAAGAAAGAATGAGAGGGATGAGAGATGCAAGTGGTGTGTATGCTTCCAAGCAGTACTATTTTAGCTTTAGGAGTAAATACAGCTTATTGTGGTAAAATCTTGTATCATATTGAGTATGCATTTGTCCATTGTAAAGCAAAAGCATGCATGCATTATTATGTTACTTAGAACAACAGTCCAATATTACAGAGAAAACAGGGGTGGTAATTTAGAAAACCACATGTTCAAAGTATACAATACTTGTTTAGTTTGACATAAATATTGCAATGGAAAGTATGACCTATATACCAGGGACAAGAAGAGCATGCTTCAGGATGTTATCATTATAACATTGCACCTGTATCTATAAAGTGTAAAAAGGAAAGAGCGCTTGCATTATGGTGTATTACAAAGGAAAGGTATAGTATTACAATAAACACTGATTCAGGGTTCAAATACCACACTCCCCATATTTAAAACAAGCTCTTTAGAATACTGTTTTAGGTTATCCTCAGTAAAAGTACAGTACTGTTACATATTCATAATGATAGCATTAGAGGTACAGACCTCTATAGCTGTGGCTGTTATGGCCTGCTGTCAAATGTAATCAGTGTACATGGAACATGCATATTTGCAATATACGCCCCTAAAATGATTGTTAGATGCAATATGATCTGCACTACAGTGTGTCTGGGTTAGCAACAGGGTAGTATTGAAAGTAATAAAGGTATTTATTAGCATTTTGTATTATTGTAAGTAAAATGTATTGGAATATTGTACATTATTTGTAGATATTGTTGTATATTATCTCTGTGGTTACTAATGTTATTTCTTTTTTTCTCTCACCCCACCTCTTCTTTTCATTTGCTTTTTATGTTATTCATATTTTATTTGCATTATTATGATGTATATAATCATATTTTTCATTATCATAATTATTTTTATTACATATGGTTTGATTATTATGTATAATTTTCTATTGTTTTCTATTAAATACCTTTTCATTTCATATTATTTTTCATTGTGTTTGCAATTCTAATATTTTTGTATTAATGTATTATTATATGCTTACATTTTATTTAATGTCATTATGTCCATTATTTTGTGTTATGTTTAATTTCATTATGGAATTTTAATTGTATTTTTGTTATTACTACAACACAGCAGAGTAAGTGGGTTCTCCGTGGTCCACCTACATTCCCTCCACTGGCTATGGCACCAAGGCCCAGCATTTCTGGGACACAGCCTGGTGGCACCTCCCCTGCCACCCCCTGCCCTACCTGGACCCTAAGGTAGTTCTGCCCCAGAGGTTAGGCCTGTTGTTCCCTCTGGGATCACAGGCAGGGGGGTAATTTTGTCACCTAAGCTGAACTGCCAGGTCTGGTGCATAGGATTGCTCTCCACACAATTGGTGCATGACTATTAGGAGTGGAGACACTGCTCTCCCTAGTCATCCTGAATATACAAGGAAAAGCCGACATCAGACACTGCAATCATCCATGCAGTGAGGTGACAGTGATGACATTAAAGTGGGTGAGGATTAAATTCTCACTGTCACCATACATGATGTCCGTAGGTTTGCAATGTCCCCACCCCCACCCCCACCAAGGTGTTCACCCCCCCTCTTGTGTCCTTCACTGACCCTGTCTCTTGTCTTGTATGTCTTGTCTATTTGCAAATGCTTCCTCATCTTCCCAACTTGATTGGCCCAGCCTTGTCTATCTCCCTTCCCCAACATTCCACTCTGTCCTTAAAAAAAAAAGGGAAAAAAAGGGGACCCAAAAACATACATATGAACCTATACATAGCTTTCCACTTTGCACACGTTTACCTAACACACTTAATTTGGTTCAGTTAGCTTCAAAATACAATTAGGTTGCTATCACCCCTCTCTGTGGAGGTGACAGCCCAAATTCAGCTAATAAACTGTACATGTGCCCAGCTGTTACTCTAGAAGAAATGGACAGCTATGGTTCTTGTTACCTACACCCTGTCTGCACATTCCTACCTTCCTTTCAATTTGTTTTTCCCCTGTTTGCTCCACATTTCACCACTTTCTTATCTTCCCACATTTCTTTTCTTTAAAGGATCATTGGGCAATGGTGCCCGATGCACAGCATCACACTGCAATGGTAAAAAGGGGCTTATTAACTTTTATTGGATACCAGTACCATCTAGCAACAGACATTTCATCTTACTGCATTGAGTGCATACACAGCTGATGACACAGATTCATAAGTATCACAATTTAAAATCCTGATGTATACATACAAGTATTTGCAATGATAGATACACCTGTATTTGAACCCAGTACAATCTGAAACAAATAATACACCAGCAGTACACTAACATATAGTGCTACAGAGTCAGTTGAGTAGCAGATGTATTTTACACATTGTATAGATAATAGCACAATAAAGTACTGTTGCATACACCTGATACTTAAATAAACCAATGAATCGTAATGAAATGCCTGCTATTCTATCATGTTTCTAAGCTTGGAAGAGCAATATTTACAGCATGTCACTTTAGTGATGGCCCTTTTTCATTGTGCGTGGCTTTGTCCAGATGTTTTGCTCTACCAAGCAGACAGGCATATTCCTAATATTTATTTAATATTTTATCAGCCTTGCTGAGCAATGTGGTGCAATCCACAGCATTGCACAAGCAAGCTTTATTGAGAATATGTGACAATTGTTAATGATTGTTTAAAATGCATCTGCTAAATAACTGTCTGTGTCTGGAAGGGTTAGTGAATGCTGATGAAGTCACATAGTACTGGGTTTGAAATAAGGTGCCAACATAAATTTTGCGTGAGTATGATACGTTTACATACATTCTCTGTTCCTACTTCCACTTACTATTGCTTATCGATGGTGCCACAATGATTCTTTAAAGAAAAGAAATGAGGTAAATTAGGAAAGTGGTGAAATGGGGAGCAAGCAAGGGGAAAACAAAGTGAAAGGAAGGCAGGAGTGTGCAGGAAGAGTGTAGGAAAAAAACATAGCTATCCATTCTTTAACAGGAACAACTGGGCATATATACAGTTTGTTAGCTGAATTTGCACTGTCACCTCCACAGAGAGGGGTGACAACAACATAATTGCATTGTGAAGCCAATTGGGCCAAATTAAGTGTGTCAAGTAGACAAGTGTGCAAAATGGAGAGCTATGTATGGGAAGATATTTTTTGGGACAGGTGCTCTTTTTTTAATGAGAGAGTGGAATGTTGGGGAAGAGACATAGGCAAGGGTGGGGTAGGCAAGATGGGAAGGTGAAGAAGCATTTGCAGACAGCAAGACATACAAAACAAGAGACAGGGTTGTTGAATAGGGAGGTGAACACCTTAGTTGGAGTGGGGGGATTGAGGTCCCATGGACATCAGCATGGTAACAGTGTGACTTAAGTCTTCACTCATTAGACTGTCAGCACTGTCCCATCACTGCCCCGCTGGCTGCAGTGGCTGATGTCTGAGACTACACCTGGTCTGCTGTACCAAGATGGAAAGCAGGCTCTCCATCCAGCATAGGTGTGTGCACGCGGTCTGGTGCACAATCCTATGCACTACAGTTGGCAACTCTGCAGGGGTGATGTATGGACCCCCTATGTCTCTAGTCCCAGAGGGAACCACAGGCCTGGCCTCTGGGGCAGAACTACCTAAAGGTCCCGATAGGGTAGGGGCAACAGGGAGGGGTGCTGCCAGGCTGCAGCCCAGAAGTGCTGGGCCTTGGTGCTTCAGCTCATGGAGTGAGTGTAGGTAGATCATGGTGAACTGGCCTACCCTGCTGTGCTGCAGTAATAATATAAATAAACTCAAACCAAAAAGTAAATAAAACATTAAACAAATTAAATGAAAATTATAAAATAAAGAAACAATTATAAAGCAGTATAACAATTGTCAAATAATATAATTAGAAACAAAATGCTAAATTATAAAAATGAAAATATATTTCATAACAAAGAATTATGACACAATAAACAAAAAATAAGCAAAACCAAATAATATAGTAATTTTAATTATATAAATAATACAATAATAATAATAATAATAAGAGATATATGAAATCCATTAATAAATAAATCAAACGAAGCACAAAAAGCATTCTGTAAACCAACGAACAAACAGCAAAATCAGAACGCTTAAGTCCTCAGTGTCATGAGACGACAACTCCAAAAGTGAGCCACAGCAAAGATGAATAAAATCTTCTCAAATCTCCTAAAATGTAGGAGAAATACACTGTTTTATTGTAACAAAAATCAACCTGGTTAAGCGCTTTCACTCGCATCAAAGCAAGCTTCATCAGAACACATTGCTAAAATTGGTTAGCGTTTAAATAACCTGATTAGCGCCAAAAGCTGCATTTAAAAGAACATACACCCAACCCTAATAAAAGCCTTACTAAAAATGTCCTTATGAACCACAATGCATGTTATATCTGATAATCATGGCATATTGAATGCATATAAACTATATACACGTAACATGCTAATTCACTATATAAAAAAACTATATAAAATACTTGTATAAAACTAAATGCTTAACTGTGCAAAATGTTTAATAAAATATCTATATTGTGATATAAAACACATCAACAAAGTACTGGTCAAGCTGATTAAGAAAATCAAGCCATATTCAGAAGGGGCTTGATAGTTATAACATCATTTAAGCCTGGTATTGTGTAGGCATCGGTATAAAGTTGACACCAAATTTCTTTATATGATATCATTCCTTTAAAATCAACCCCCTGGGGTCCATTTGTACACTTTCCAAAATGGCATATTTGAAATTATGCCTATCCCCACACTTGTTAATATGCCTATATAAAGCATTTTTATCATCCTTAGTTCTAATACTATACAAATGTGCGTAAATACGCTTATTAAATTTCCTTTCTGATTTTCCAATGTAAAATCCTGGACAGACCATGCATTTGGCTAAATATATAACCATTTTAGTGTTACAGTTACCTTGTTGGAATCTAATATTCGTCCTATTCACATTTTCTAACATAATCCTGCTTTCCTGTAGAGTGACATGACATTGCTTGCAAGTTCCACATTTTTTAGTAAACGTTATTAGGGACGTTGAGCAAGTATCCTCTCTCGAGGTAGCTCTTAATATTACTTCCCATTTTGTTGACAAACAAGGGTCTAGTCCCCAAAATATTAACAATATCTTGGTCTACAGAAATGATATTCCAGTTGTTAACCATAATTTTCTTTACTTTTCCAGTGTGTGGACCAAATTCCAGAACACATGCTCTACCAAGAGTTGAACCAACTACTGTAAGATTGTCCTGTTTGTTACTATTTTTGACTTTATAATAGTGACTGATACCTAATAAAGGGATATATTTACTTCCCCATTCTTTAATAACTGATTTACTCACTTTGGACATCATAGTTACATCGTATCCTCTGTCACTAAATAAAGAAGTGATGAATGACACTTCATCTAGCATCTCAGAATACTGTGAGGTCATTATGATGGCACGTATAAGTTGTCCCTTGTAAATATTAAGAAATAAATTCCTAGGATAGTTGCTAGTGAATTCAAGATAACTGTTAGTGAAAGTGTTTTGTCCTGTATAGGCTAGCTTTGAAAGCATTTGCTGCTTTAGAAACGTATGTATCTAAATAAGGGATACCTAGATTGTTGCTGGATGATGCAAATTTTAAAAAATCACTACTTTGGTTTAGATATTCCAAAATTTTTCTAATAAACTGACACTACCATCCCACAAGATGCAGATGTCATCCAGGTATCGGGAGTAATATTTAATGTTTTTAATATATTCACTCTTAAAAAACATAGATTCTTCCTAATCTAGCATAACCAAATTGGTGTATATGGGAGCACACGCTGCTCCCATAGCTAAGCCTTTGGTTTGCCTAAAATCTTCTCCCTCATAACAGATATAATTGTGTTCTAATACCAGTGACATCATATCTAGAATCAAACAGGCTGTATCCCATTCTATATCAACATACTGCCTAATACTGTTGGCAAAGGCTTCTAATCCTTCATCTTTGGGAATGCAGGAAAATAAGTCAACAACATCAATGGTAACAAACAGTAAATCATCTTCTGTCATGTCTGGGTCAAGTCTGACACATGGGTGGTCCTGTTGTACAAATGAGGTAAAGATTGCCAAATGACTTTGGCATAAATTAAAAAAAAATATTAAGAGGGAAATTGAACTATACAAATATAACTAGTTCTGGCAGTCTTTCATTGAACTATATACATGTAACTAATTCTGGCAGTCTTTCATTGAACTATATAAATATAACTAATTCTGGCAGTCTTTCATTGAACTATATAAATATAACTAGTTCTGGCAGTCTTTCATTGAACTATATAAATATAACTAGTTCTGGCAGTCTTTCATTGAACTATATAAATATAACTAGTTCTGGCAGTCTTTCATTGAACTATATAAATATAACTAGTTTTGGCAGTCTTTCATTGAACTATATAAATATAACTAGTTCTGGCAGTCTTTCCATGGCTTTGACTGCTATTTTTGCAGTGTATCTCATAAAATTTGTGGTTTTGTAATAATCATTGGACATGGACAGCACTAAATCCTGACAGATGTTTTTGTTTAGGACTAAGAGGTTGGGAGGTGTGTGGGTGGGATGTCAGTGTACTTCCGTACATGGATTCATTATCCATGTTGTTCTATGATATTTCATGGACAACACTACTGGGGCACACTGTGAAACCTCACTTAGTCATATTATGCAACATTGATATGCATTGCGTGTTGCCGAGAGCACATTGTGGCTATGTACACCTCTGTTGTAGGCTCTACACAGAGCCTACACAGACTTTATTAAATCCTCCACAACAGTAAGACTGGAGGCCACTTTATCAAAGGATACTGCCTGGCTACAGGAAATTTTGAGAGATGCAAGTCAGCTGATAGATACTGAAGGGCAGGTGAGAAATCCCTTTAGTTACAGACGCAGGTAATAACCTAGAATATAGAAAAAATGTACTGCTGTTTCAGGAGGAGGAGGAGGCAGAAGCCCTATATAAAATTATTATTGGGTTTCTGTATTTTTTGGGGGGGGGGGCAGGAGTAACAGTAGGTTGCAGGAACTGATAGAGTCAACCCAATGGCATTGGCAAATGGAGGCTACAACTTATAAAATAGAGGATGACACACATGAGCATGGCTAGATATGGAAAGCCTAGTAGTTATAACAGAACACTGCAAGCCAGTTTCCCTTTTATGCCATTATCCAGTCATTGGACTGATGCACCAGCAGGAGTTTAAAGTTCTGAGAATTGGGCACCTGCAGTAGAAGTAGGGAGGGTGGCAAAACTAGAAGTTGGGATAGGCCAGTACATTTTGGCCCATACAGCATAGAGTAAAAACTACAAGAAAAGTCTAGCCAAGCAAGAGTTTCCACTGCATGATTTCTTAAACCTCTTGTATTAGAGGCACGTGATACATGAAAATGACCCCTTAAGGACACTGGATGTTTCAACTATATGGCAGTTCTGAATGCCCATGACTTTTTTATTTCTTTTTATGTCTGCTATGGACAAATTCAGGCCAAGAAAAAATCTAGCCAAGCTAGAGTTTCCACTGTGTAATTCCTTAAACCTCTTGTATTAGAGGCACATGGGATATATGCAAATGATCCTTTAAGGATCTCATTTACTGACTGTCCTAACTTCCAGTATACCACTACTGCATGTCTACAGCTAGTGGGGTTTGGCTTTATTGGCTTGAATTTATCAGTAAGAAACTTAAAAAGGAAAAAAAAAAGTCAGGAGCATTCTGAACTGCCATGTAGCTGAAACACCTGATGTCTTTAAGTATCTGAATAGTATAGACCTCTTTAATTTGCACTTCAGATTGTTGTTGCATGAGCTGATGGCTACTGGCAAGGCATAGCAACTGAGTAGAATGGGACCACTTAGCATGGTAGGATAAGATGAGGAAAGAAAACTGAAAAAAAAGACCATTGCAGGCAAGGGGATAGAAAGAACAGTCTGAACAGTCTGCAATTAGAAAATGAAACCAGTGAGCATAAAGAAACATTCCTTGATTACTTGCAGATTAAAACAGTTGGAGTTGAAAGGCTATTCCAAAGAAATGAAGAAACAGATAGTGAAGACTACCCAAAAAATGAAAATGAAGGTTATATAATGTTTTGAGCCAGAATGAACAAGCCACGGAGAAAGGGTGAACACCACTACCTAGGCAAGGACAGGCAGCCATAGCTAATTGCAGATGTTCACAAATTATGACTTTAGGGTAATTAAAATCTGCGGTGGTGCAGCGGTAGCATTGTTGCCTCACAGCAAGAGGTTCTCCCGTTCGATTCTCGGCTGGAGTGCGGGGAGTGCCTTCTGTGTGGAGTCTGCATGTCCTCCCCACGGTTGGGTGGGCGTTCAAAAGACATGCGTAAATGGGCGTGCCTTCGTTGAAAGTTGAACATCGAGATGGCACCTCAGCATTCGTGAAAATCTACTGCCAATCATTAGCAGACCAGAGTTCCGCTGTGGCGACCCCTAACCAGGAAAAGCCAAAAAGACAAACAAGTAGCCAGTGCATGGTGGGGGCTTTATGCACTTGGCCAAATGCAGTATTCTCATGCCTTTAGCTGGCTGACAAAGTAGATACTTGGATGCAATAATTTTAATTTATGCTTAAACAAACTGTATGCTATAAACAAATTATTACACAGATTATGGTAAGCATGTTAAAGATGATAAGAGAATGAACGTAATATGGAAAGGATAAGATAAGCATGAATGATCAGTAAAGCTTGGTCAATTTGGCAAAACATATTCAAACAGTTTCTGTACTTCCTAGGGGAACAGGAAGAGTGGAAGCGAAAGAGTAAAGAAAGTGTGTGAATTATCCCCAGAATCCCTCCCTAAAGTCATGGAATACAGCAATTAAGTGGTCAGTGTCGGAAGGGGCAAACAGTTGGAATAGTTTATTTATTCTTAGTGATCAGCTATCCTGGTTGCATTATTACAACAGGTGAAGCAGACAGGACTTCCCTTTCTGGTTTGTTTCTCATTGCCACCACAGTAGACATGATGTTCTTTGTTGTACTCATTCAGCCCTTTAGAAACATGCAGTGGATGGTGGTAGAAAGAAACCACCCATGCTGATAAGGAGAAGAAAGTAAATTGGGTTGAAAGGTTATTCCATGGAAACAAAAACAGGGAGCCAGGCAGCACAGCCTCTATTTAGATGGAAAGGAAGGCTATAGAGTGTGCTGAGCAGGCAAGAAAGAGACAGAGTGGGCTGGAGAAGGCCAGCTTAGCAAGTGAAGGCAGCCATAGGTAACTGACAGATGTTCACAAATTATTAAGACAGGATAATTCTTGGACAGACCAAACCAAGGAAGAAAAGGCTGCCATAACATTGGAAAGGCTTTAGCCCCTTGGGAAAATAGTGGGGGCTGGTGAAGAATGTATTTGGATGTGTTGGCAATAAATGCTGGATTTAATGGAATACAACAATGTGATTTCATGTTTGGATAAACTATGTATTATGAATAAACTATTAAATTGATTATGTGAAACAAAGTGAAAGTAAAAAGTGAATAAAAGTAAGATGCTAACGAACTATAATAAGGTATAAGGTAGTTCATAAATGCTCTATACAGATTGGTTGAGATGGGATAGCAGGAGCATGTTCATGCTTTCTTGATGAATGAAAAGGAAGAAATGAAGAAGGCACTGGACATGACTCCAAGAGGGCAAGCAGGAGCTTTTATGTCCATATCTCTGACGGACTATGTGAGCTTTTAATGTCCGAATTGTTTGAGGTGGTTAGTCATGGTAATGAGGGTGATATTGAAATAACACACTACAGCAGCAAGACTGTTAAGCCCATGAGTGGTATGAAGAACATAGTACCTGTATAGTTATGAACACGTATTACTTATACTAGAACTGTAGGAACTGCCCACCTGGAGAAAGCATGGTATCACTGGAATTACTTGCTTGCATTGTCATGCATCAATTCCCACACCATAATAAAAGAATGACAACTGACTTATGTATACTTGTGCATTGTTATTTTTACAAACAAAGTAGTCAGCATTTAGTAATTATATTTTACTCCCATCAGCTCATGTTCACTCACAAGAAGATCCATGGGCAGGCTTATCACAGGATAGTACCATAACTGTTGCACCTTGTGCAGCACACAAGATATGTATAATGAAAACACTGAGAAGTTAAAGTTTTTTTTGTTTTGACTACTTTGTAGATTATAGGACTGAAGATTTCATGCTGCATTGGATGGCGGTACACTCAGCTGCAGTCATGGGTGGCAGACATTGCAGATGATGATATAAATGACACACTTCCATATGACGCGGCTGGTATCACAGGTATAGTGATCTATCATGGCGGAATTGATAGACAACACATTACAGAGTAAATGCAATCTCCCCCAGTGTTTAGCAACAATGATGCTGTGGTTGATGGCTCAACAATCAGGCACCACAGACACGAACAGTGGCTGATCGACTCAATTTTTCAAATACTATGTCACAGGACCAACATTAACAGGTTGCAATATGTTCCTCCTCACTGCAGTGGATATTATACTTCACAAATGTCCAGAATTCTGTAAAATGTCCCAATTTTGACTCAGATTTTTGCCTTGACTCTTGTAAAATTTTTGATTCTCTGTTAAAGCAGTGAAGATACAAAGACATGCATCTGGAGCATTTCTCCATGAGCCTCCACTGAAAATTAGCTTCATTCCAAGTTGGACTTTTTTCGGTAAACAAATGCTAAATAAATAAATAAATACAATGATTACAATCAGTCTGTAAAGTCAAATAGTAGAGTTTCATACTTATTATTGTTCATAAAATACTTGTTGATGAAACACCTGTTGCTCTATTAACTTCTTAATGGAATTAGAGTAATATTTCAAAATTGCCCTGATTTTGGTCTTTTTTCCATCTTTATTTTTAACTTTCTCCAGAATTCTTGAGCAAAGAAGTTGATCGGCATGATAGGCATATGTGGCATCAGCTGCATGACAGAGTTAATGATACTGCAGGCCCTGCTGAACAAGTAATGTAGATGCATTAAATGTAACAACAGCTATAGCAATGGTGGAGTGAAGGAGGTATCTGCCCTATGTGTAAGCTGTTAGGAACATGACTGGCACTGTAGAAGAGCTGTCAAACAATCCCTGCAAGCAGTGCATGCCAACCATTTAAGTAACCATGACTACGATCACAACTGCATAAATGAAGTCAATGGGAGGAAATCAATAAAGCTTACACGGTCAATTTTTCCATGTGTGCATCATGGCATGATGTGAACATAGGCACAAACAATTTTAGATTCAGTAAACTCCATGTAGCAGGGCCCAATCATGACCACACACAGGCAATTATGGAAACTTTCGTGGAATTCAAATTTCAGCATAAGTGGTTGAAATTTATGCTAATGAAGTGAAACAACATGATGGAACAATCCAACAACCTTACATACAACTGTGTAGACTCCATGTTCATGTTGGTAGTATATGCTGAAGTTTTTCACATACAGGACTTTACACGGAAGCAAGGGCATGTAAAAGTCCAGAAATATGGACATAATTCCCCTGAAAAGGGAACAACACACATATAATGGGTGATGCATACACTGTGGATGTCCAAAAGCACCAAGGAGGTATGTCAGATTACTATAATTTTAATTTTATTTTTACGTCATGTTTGCATAGTGTGTTGCTTGCCCCAAAAGGTTTTAATTATGAATACCAAAAAAGACATGTAAAAGAGAAGTATAATGTACTGTAACCACAAGTAATGCATTACACTGCCATCATGCACTGCCCTGTAGCAGTAGTTACCACTGGTAGTTATAGTCGCAAACGTTTTGCTTGTTAAAGTTTTCCCTTAGCACTTTGTTTGTGGTCCTCCAGAGGTTATTCATCTCCCTGTTCTACTGTCAGTTAGAACACTAAACCTAGCCTCAGAGATACCAACACACATCTCACCCACTAGCCATTCCTAAGTGTGACCTCTCTTCCTGAACATATAGATTTACCTAACACCATGGACATACAATTTCCTACAGTTTCTCCAGCCAGCTTGGCTGACATGGGCATCCTAAGACAGTGTAGTAACTGTCTCATGGTGACTGACAACCCTGTACTCCTAGTCCACACAAACTCAACATGTGAGAGATGCAACTATATTAAGAACCTTCAATCCATGCTCTGTCACACACCAGTCATTTCATGTGACAATGAATAGGCTGCAAGCCTACACACCTCACCTCCTACTTCACCCAAACCCACATCAGACATACCTACATATGCAGAGGTCCTCACCAGAAACATACCTAAACACCAGAGACCTTCCAAACACAAACACAAACACAAACATAATACTTTTTCTGCTAAACATAATACACAAAATAGCTCACACACCAGTGTCTCACCTGTCAAGACCTTAAGGCTAAACACAAAATCAAACATATTAGTCATAGGTGATTCCATCGTGAGACACACAGATGCCCCTCACATCAGGCTGGATAAGGAGAAGGTCACAGTCAGCTGTCTGTCAGGTGCCAGGATCCACCATATCTCACATGCACTCCAGTCTCTCAACAACAAGTACTGTTACGACTCCATCATAATCCATGTTGGTGTGAATGACTAGAGATGTACCTCTCTGAACTATATGAAGAGATAGCTCTCAGACTATGTGTCTAGGGCTGGTATGCACATAGCCTTAAGCAGCATTTTATTTCACTTAGGATGATGCCTCATTACAAATAGAAAATGATTGACTTCAGTAATTAGCTTAGTTTCTGGTGTCATTCTAAGGGGATACAGTATCTGTCAGCCTGGGATGACATGATCAACAAGCCTTGATGCTTTGCCAGAGATGGTCTCCATCTGTCACCCCTGGGATTTCAGCTACTGCTCAAGGCTCTTGCCACCCTCATAATGCCTTTTTAGGCAGTGTCTCAAGGACAAGATTCTCAACATAAAAACTCCATCTAAAAACAACCCCAAGTTTATGCTGCTGAATGGCAGGTGTCTTAGCATGAAACTGCACTCACTGGAAGCAGTCCTCTTCTTGGAAGACATTGACATTTGCGCAGTCGTGGAGACCTGGTTCAAGGCTGTGGAGAGCACCCCAGCTATATTGGGCTACACCTCCTTCCACACATTCAGACCACAAACTGAAGATGTGAAAACGAAAGGAGGTGGTAAATCAATATTCATTAATGATAAATACACCTCCAGATTGGTTAGACAGCTTGATTCCCTGGAGATACTTCAGGTGCAATTAACTGCTGGTAGGACACCTATTCAAGTCATTGCCAGCTACAGGACCCCTGCATGAATCAGGACACTCATTCTGCCTGTTTGGATCTACTTGAGTCTATCAAGATATATCCAAACACTATGGTTTTGGGTGACTTTAACTACCCATCCATTGACTGGGTAAATTACTCGTGTGCAAACTCACTTGCCCAAGGGTTCCTCAACTTCATTAATTCCAATGCCCTGGACAAGTTGGTTGACACCCCCACAAAGGGTGCTAACAACCTGGATCTGGTGCTTACCAATAAGGGGGACCACAGCAGTACCCCCATGGTGAGGTCTTCCCTAATGAGATCTGACCACAAGTCAGTCTCATTCAAAGTAACTATCACACCTGATTCCCCCCCAGCAGCAACTAAATTAAAAAAAACTTCTCCAAAGCAGATTATAACCTCTTACAGTATGGTATAAATAGCTTCACTGCTCCTCCCTCCTCAGATGGAACTGGCAACTATGCCAAGTTCTACAAACACCTGTATAATTGCATTGACTTAGCAGTACCTTATAGGACCAAAACAAGCTCCTCAAGGAAGAGGAAACCTGCCTGGTGGACAATTGCCATTAGCAGGCTTTAGAATAAGAGGATGAAATTGCTGTCTAAGAGTAAGAGGGAGCGAGCCCTAAACTGGAAACACTCCCTCCTCAGCTTAAACAAGCAAATAAGACTTCTTATCAAGTCTCCTCAGCTTAAACAAGCAAATAAGACTTCTTATCAAGTCCTCCAAAGCTAACTATGAATCCAGATTAGCTTCCTCAACTAAGGACAACCATAATGCATTCCTATTTACATCCGTAACCTAAAAGGAAAGATCAAGATTTATGCCGAGCTGGTAGTTAATGATACCACATATACTGAGCCTGTGGACATTGCTAACTTGTTAGCTGATAGGTTCTGTGTAAACTTCACTCCCCTATCCCCACCACAAGAAGCCCATGACATCCCTAATACCTATCCTCTTCCTTGTGTCAGTAAAGAGAAGGTCATGAACACCCTCTCTAAGGTAAAAAACACAGCATCTATGGGACCTGATAACATCCCAGGCTGTGTCCTACATGGCCTCAAACAAGAATTTAACAACACCATTGGGTACTCTTTTCAGTCATAGTCTAAACACTGGCTTCATCCCAGCTGAATGGAAAAAGGCCACCATTATCCCCTTGCACAAAGGTGGTGCTGCCACTGACCCCAAGAACTATAGACCTATTAACCTGACTAGCCTTATCTGCAAGGTCATGAAGTGTATCATCATAAACCTTATCAACAAAGATATAAGTAATCTCCAAGCACGTGAGCCTACTCAATTTGGATTTGTCAAAAAGAGATCATGCCTGTTAAACTTGGTGGACTTCTTCAAGACAGTCACCAAGGCCCTTGATGAGGGGAAATCCATGCATACAGCCTACCTAGACTTAGCCAAAGCTTTTGACAGTATCCCCCAGTCAGGCATCATTGACAAAGTCACCCAGCTAGGTATCAGCCCTTACATCATTAGATGGGTTTCTTACTGGCTCACTGATAGAACCCATGTGGTCAAAATAGAGGAATCCTCCTCCAACAGCAGACCTGTAACCAGTTGTGTTCCACAGGGATCAGTTCTGGGAGGCCTGCAGTTTGAAATCCATTTCTCCAAAGTACAAGCTAAAACAAAAGGTCTCTGGCTGACAAAGTTTGCTGGTGACTGCAAACAGGGAGCAGACATAGAATCTAAAAATGATGTCAACATCCTACAAGAGACTTACACAAACAAATGACTGGTGCCAAAGCCATGGCCTTAACCCCAATGCAAAAATGTTTTGTCATCCCTTTCAGTAAGAGTGATGTTCCTGCTAAATATCACATCAGTAACAACACCTAAGTACACACTCGGTGGTGAGACATCTGGGCACACAGGTTGACAGCAACCTTACTTTTGATCACCATGTCTCCACAGTGGTAAGATGGGCATTCTATATTGCTCATCTCATAAGTAAGGGTACTGCCACCAGAAGACAAGAAGTTATAACCTCCCTGGACTCTTCCCTCATCAGCACAATAACTGAGTGCAATGCCTTTTGGTATGAAGTGTTCCAAGCAACTGCAGCAAGTGGAGAGACCTGAATGGTTCTTCCACAAGGAAAATTCAAGGTCTTCAGCATCTGTCCAATGAGGATCATCTTAAATCACTGTTGCTTTATTCTGTGTCATATAGACTACTCAGAGGTGATCTCTGCCTTGCATATAAGGCAATCTTTGAACCTGCTTTATTGGAAATTATGAATATCTGTAAGTCAAATGGTACATGGATTACTCACTCTAAAGACCTTAACCTGGGATTTGACATTAATAGAAACTGCTGGAGGGACAGATCTCCCAGAGTTGTCTCCCAGAGGTTACAACAGATTTGGAACAGACTCCCACTTCATGTCAAGCAAAGCACCTCATTTGCCCTTTTCAAATGCAATCTGGATGACTGGATGGATAACCATGAATTCACCGTGGGGGTTTCACCTGTGTTCCTCTTGGACAGGGGTGATAGGTGCTGATAATGGAAATAAGGCTAAAACTTGGCTAGGCTTGAAAGGGCCCTAGGGTCATTAGACTAGTAAACTCCTATGATTTCTATGACCATGTCTGTAAAATTGTGCTCTGGTGCTGTTGACCAGCTTACACAAATATTAACCATGTAGATTTCAGGCTGTCAGCATGGTTATTATGCAAATGAGTGCAACAATCAGTGGATTTGTTGAATCACAACTAGCAGGAACCATGTAAGGATGTTCACTGTGTGTAGGCTCCTACACAGTGTTTATGTTTTCAATGGATGTTGATTACATCAGGTGGGGTGTGCAAAGTCATTTTCTATTGTTTTTTAGTGTATTGCACATGTGTGTACATTGTGCTACTTGCCGCAAATGGTTTTAGCGATGCATACCTTGTTTGCATGACTAGACCACCCATGTATCAAACATGAACTATACATCTAAAAATAGAAACCAGATGCATTCAACTGGCATTGCTGAGCACTGCTGGGCATAGCGCAAACTCAGTAAGTGGGCTGCACTCTGCTAATCCCCTCATGTTATGAGACATTGTGTAACTACTCCTGTGGTGACAGTTATTAAGTATTAGAGTGGAGTGCAGATGGTTGTGGGTTCTTGTAAAGGGGTTCTCATAGTGTTGTGATATTGCAGCATATACAAATAAAGTATAACTTGAAGTAAATAGCATTTTCTGTATGTTTCATGACAACAGGGATGAAAACATAAACTTTTGACATGGCTTACCTTAGGTATGCACAACTGCTCTGCTGCGCAATGGTGCACACCGTCCCCTATTGCACACTGAAGTAGGACCTTTACATCTTGTTAATTATATCCTAAGCAAATGAATTGCATTTTAATTAGCCAATCCCACATGGTGGACCTACTCAAGAAATGCATAAGGTATACATACAGCCTACATTCTGATTTTCCCTCAATACTTCAAGACCATTGGAGTAGAGACATGGAAGTTTTAATTGAGATAATGCTAAGGACTGCTCCAGCTATTCTACAACTGTATGTATTGGAGGCTGAAGTCACTGCTGCTGGTGCTGCTGAAAATAGGCCTAGGCTGTGAAGGAGAAGAGTGTTCAGGCTCAGGGTAACCTTCAGGTGCTATATGAACTGGAAATTGTAGAGCACTACAAGGTGGACAAGGACATATTACAAGAATTCTGTGAGCTCTACTACCTTCAACTCAGAGCCAAAGCCAACCAAGGGGAAGCCATCCCAGTGTAAACTAAGGTATGTGTAGCCCTTGGGATATTAGCTACAGGTACTTTTCAAAATCAACTGGGGAATAATGGGGGTGTCACAGGTGTCAGCGCCCAGGATACTCCACCAGTTCCTGGATGCTATGCACCTACATGCCAGTGAGCACATATCTTTTCCCCTTTCCCCTGAGGAGAGGGCCAGCAATATGCAATGGATCTACCATGCAGTGCACTCCCTGAAGTACTGGGTGCCATAGATTACATTCATTTACACATCAAGATACCACCTGGTGAGCAGGTTAGAATCTACATTAAATGCAAGGGATACTACTTCATCATCTGCCAAGTTGTGTGCAATGTCCAGGGGATTATCTTGAATATATGTGCTGGCAACCCTGGCACTTATTATGACTCCCATGTCTGGCACACATCACAGCTGTACCAGATGTTTGCTTGGGGGACATCCCACAGCCCCATTTACTGGGGGGATGCTGGCTATGCCCTGGGACCATGGATGATGACATCCATCAAAAATGCACTCATGCTCACTGAGAATGCCATAACGAAGCACACACACAAACTAGGAACATCATAGAGCATGTGTTTGGGCTTCTGAAGTCACAGTTCCAGTGCCTAAATATATCAGGTGGAGTCTTGCAGTATATTCCACTCACACGTACACAAATATTCACCATATGTGCTATGCTAAACAATTTGATCCTGCAGAATCAGCAAGGGAAGGGCCACACATCCCCCCACCAATGCCTAGGTCTCCACAGTCACAATCACAATCACAGGCGGACTTGTAGAATGAACCTCCAGTTGCTGTCCCTGTAGGCAAACATAGGTGTGCTCGGTATGCCTTTGCTTTGGCTAAGAAACAATGCATAGCACACTCAGTGACCCCTTAGGACCTAGGGAATAATACCTTTCTCCTACTCACAAACATATATTAAAATTGATGCCAGACAACTCACACAACATGTACACATTCATGTATTGGCTGTGTACGACTTGCATCAGGCAGTCAGCCCTGAACTAAAGTTGCATCAATAGCTGCATTTGCAGGGTAGGTTCTTAGCCTACACTGTATTCTTGAAGAATATTATGACATATCTTTGTAGCTATTAACTTGGAACAGTATGCAAGTAACTAGTTGTGTATTTGTATAGAAATGAAATTAACATGTGACTACAGACACTTATTTTAATATTGTGTGTTCATTTGTTATCAGTAGGCCTCATGCATGAAGCAAAACGTTTGCGACTATAACTGCAGCACATTAGTGGTGCATCATTCAAGAGAGAAGTTACAAAGTGAGGCTACACATTGCAGTGTCTGACTTCAGACTTATTTGTATCCTAAGAGTAAATGCGATTTGTTCCCCCACCCCCCAAAACAGGAGTGTCCCCTTGTAACTGCCATAACAGTAACTCATCGATGTTACCCCCAAAGGCATGGTATATGGATTTTTGTCATATTCCCCACACTTTCAGCACAATAATATAGATTTGATCATACATTGTATGTGTTAGGTAACTGATGAATAGTAGTATACATTTTATGCAGGTGGGTGTGTGATGACTGACCCCAGTTCTGTCCAGCTGCTTCTGTACCTAAAAAGACTAAGGCAGCTATCCTGTTTGATGAAGCTGTAATGCTGTTGAGGGTTCTAATCCTAATATAAGTAGAAGTTTTAGAGGTATACCAGCAATAGGTTGTATTTTACAGAATGTGACTCTGTGTTCCATACTGTTAGCAACTTTGCCTTGATTTAATTCCACATTTGCGCAGTGCGCTGCATGTATAAAACCATTTTGATAAGGCTTAGCCAGTTTGAGTGGAGTGCAGCATTGCAGAAACAGTGAAAGAGGCAATAGGATTTATGCCACACTGCCAACACTGGATACATTCAGTTATTGCTGCTAGTAATTGGGAAATCAAGACCTGGAGTACAACTAGGAGTGGACTATAGTAGCAGGTATATATTACATAACAGTAAGTCTCAGATGTGAGGAATGTGCCTCTGAAGTACAGTTTTCAAGAGATCCACCTATAGTAGGAATCAGAAATCAGTGGTCTCTTGCTTCCAGAAGGGTAACACTAAACAGGTTATCTGCTCACACACCTTGAATCCTACTCATAATATGCACCCAACACAAACCATCATGTGCAGAAATACTCTCCACAAACCAATCTAAACAGCAGCCAGATCTTAAAACACAATCATGCTACATCTAACACTACACCCAACATAAGAAATATTATCACCAGTGTTTCACCATAGAAGTGCTTAAGGTAATGGGCATCTATTCCAAAGGTTTTCATAACAGCTGATTGTACAGGAGATGTACAGATGCTCCGCTCACCAGCTTAAACAAGGATAAGTTTAGTGTCTGCTGTGTGGCAGAAGCAGTCGCCACAGCACACATCCAATCAAGTCTCTCAAAAAGTCCCACTCTTAATTCAGCACAACTTGAGATGTGACTATATGAAATATATGAACACAGACATGCTTGAGCTATCTAAATATGTGTCCCTGCCAGGTATGTCCCTATGTTTGTGCAGCATTGCAACCTCGCCTAGGATGATACCACAATATAAAGAACAACAGATTTTCTGAACTTGCCTAAGTTTCTGGTGTCATTCTAAGATGATACAATACCTGTCAGTGTGGGGAGACATGGTGGATAGAGCACACTGCTTTGCCAGACATAAGGCACTTGACTGCACCATAATCCCTTTATTAGGCAAGGTCACAAAAGCAGAATTACCGGTGTGAAAATGTACAACTCCAATAATGTAAGGATCATGTTGCTAAACCCTAGGAGTTCACATCTTAATTCCACACTCTCTGTAACCACTCTTCGCAGTAAATCTGTTGATGTCTGTGCAGTCACAGAAACCTGGTTCAAGCCTACAGTAAGTACTTTGGACTTTCAAGGCTACAATGCCTTCCAAACATCCAGACAGCAAATGGAAGTTGTGTGAACTACATGAGGTGTTGTATCTATTTACATTGAAGGTAATTACACATCAGGACTGTTTAGAGAAGATAAATACATGGAGTTATTCTACTTACCACATACTGTGGATAGGAAACCCCTTCATGTTATCACTACTAATAGGTCACCGTCCATACATATGAAAGGCAATGCAGCCTGTTTATTACTACATGGAACAATTAAATTAAAACAAAACAAGCCAGGTAGACATGAGAGAAACTATTCATTCATTGATCGGGATAATTATAGGACAAGAAACTACATGGGGCAATTACAGTACAGCAAAACAATCCAGGCAGCGGTGAGTGAAAGTACACATCCATTGATAAGGATGATTATAGGACAACAAACTCACTGCACAATATTACCTGGAGTTTGTGAACTGAAATGTCATGGAAGAAATAGTGCAATACCCCACAAAGTTATCTCATATTCCAGAACTGTACCTCAACAATATGAGTGAACAATATAATGACACATGTGTAGTGCCTGCACTGTTAATCCAACCATAATCACAATGCTTTTTTTTTACTTCACTTTTTTTTTTATTTTTTTTGTTTGCAAACAAATTATGATACAGTAAATTTAAATTACAATTCAAAATAAAAGAAAATAGTTAATAACTATAACAATATGTACAATATTTACAGGTGGTCCAATGAAAAAGATTAACCAACAAAATTATAAAGAGGAATAATCCCATAGAACAAATATAAACTTTACTGGCATATATTCAGATATAATCACAATGCTTTGATGTAGATATAACTACTGAACTCCCTAAAAGAGGAGTCAGGTTCAAAAACATCATCCAAGGTAACTATACCCTCCTAAGGGATGGTCTAATCTACTTCCAAGCCCCAGTTTCTACAAAGGACATTGACAGTTATAGGAAGTTGCTCCCTGATGCCATATGTGCACATCTACATAAATGTATACACACAACCATGCCTGATGGGCTCAAACAAAGATCCTCTGGAAAATACAAACCATATTTCTGGATGACAGTCATTACTACATTATACAGTAAGTGAAAAAAGCTCCTGTTTACAAATACAACATTGAGAAACCAGAACTGGATGGGCACTCTCCACAGTGTAAACATGCAAATAAAACACCTTCAAAAACCCTCACAGAGCAACTATGCTAATAATTTACACAACATATCCAGGGAAAACCATAAGGCTTTCTTCATTTACATCTGCCAATTGATATATATATATATATATATATATATATATATATATATATATATATATATATATATATATATACATACACACACACACACACACACATATATATATAACTATATATATATATATATATATATATATATATATATATATATATATATATAAAACTCTGATGTATTTGGAACCGATTGTGTATAGTAGAACACACACTGACCCAGTGTAAATTACAAACCTGCTAGCAGACAAGATTTGGCTGAAAAGTGCCCCCCCTGCCACAACCAAACTTACTACAAACCACGTGTGCAACATCACCTTCAGCCTGTGGTATCTACAATGAGAAAGTTATCACTGCCCTTTCCAAAACTAGGAGTACAGTCTCCATGGGACCAGATGGCATTCTGGCCTGTGTTCTTCATGTGCTTCAACAGTGAGCTACTCCACTAGGCAGCATATTCAACCACAGTCTGAATACTGCTGTTGTCCACAATGAATGGAATACAGTGACCATTTCCCAATCACACAAGGAATGATTGGCAAAATACAAGTGTAGTTATAGATCCATAGCTTTAGGCAACCTCTGCTGTAAGGCAATGGAAACAATTTGCATGCATCTCAGACACAAGGAACTAGGTGACCTCCAAACACTAGATGTGTTCCAATTAGGTGCTCTCACGAGTATCTTGTGGCTGCAAAACCTGGTGGAATTAAAGACTGTGACCAAAGACATGCACAAATTCAAATCTGTGCACACATCTTATCATAACTTGGCCAAGGCCTTCAACACAATCCAACATTTGGTCTCAGTGAGAAACTAACCAAGGCCAATATCAAATCCTATGCTATCAGGTGGTGTGCAAATGGAAACACAGACCGACAACATTCAATCACAGTGTGAGACTTCACCTCAAGAAGCAGACATGTCACCTGTGTGGTAGCAGATGTGGCAGTGCTGTAGCCCCTCACGTTTGACATATACTTCTCAGAAGTCCTGAATGAAACAGAGGGTCTGTGGCAAACCATATTTGTGACACAACATACCCTGGGGTAATAATAAATGTTCTCGCTTATTATAATATAACCAAGAGTACACTATTCCCCACTCTGTATTGATAGAACTTGGGACACATGTCATCTGCAAGCTGGGTCTACTGGGGGGAGGTAGGCATTCTACATCTTACTTCTGATTAGCAACAGCATTACATCAATTGCAATATATGTTATCAATCCCCTATACTCATCCCTCATAGGCCATATTAATTACTATACAGACCAAAGACATTTCTGAGTAATAAAACATCAGAGGGTCTCCAGCATATGTCTTCTGTGGGGAGTCTGAAGTAGCCTTCACCGTGTGCAGTATCATGTAGTTAGCTTTGAGGCAGATTATGTATCCCTTACAGGACTATCTGTTGCCAAAATGGGATGAAAATGCTGCACATCTGTAACCAATGTGGGATGTCCCCTATGCCACCTGTTCCTGAATGTACACTATGATATTCATAGGGCATGCTGGAGAGACAGATACATTTCTCAAAGGTTGCCACTCCTCTGAAGGAGGCTTCCAATCCATGTCAAGCAGTGCACCTCCGTTACCCAATGTAAAGATAGGCTGGATGACTTGATGTGAAAATGTTATCTGCCATGGATCACTCCTGCTTCTCTTCTGGACATGGGTAGTCCTTGTTAGACGGAACTTGGTCATGCATTATATCTGCCTTTGAATATTATATTGTGATGTGACAGCTATGCTTCTAAACACTGTCAGGTCAATACCTTAGTTACATCCTATGAACCTTGGAACCTATGGTGATGTACATGCCAAAAGGAATGTTATACTGTATTACCATTCTGATAAGATTTGTCTTCAGTGATACCATATAATCCTGAGCTCTGAATTTGATGGGTTAACTTTGGATCTGCACCCATAAGTTTGTACTAAACAATCCCTAAAGAGAAAGTTAGATATATTAATGAGACACATTTAATTGTCTGACTTCACAGTCTTTACAAAACCATCCACTATAGAGCAGATAAATTATTGTGCTAGCAACTGTCTAAATGGCTAAGTACAATCTAAATGACAGGTACTGTTATGAGTCCAATAGCACAAATGGAGGTAATAAAGTCATGGCCATGTTGGCTCTCAGCAGATGTAGTTGCTGACCTATGCCCATGAGGCCAACTCTCCCTTCCCAGCAGATGTTCCATCACAGACAATGTACGTTCCATGACAGATACTCTGCTGTCCCTCACAGACACATCCCGTTCCAAAGTGTCATTCAACTGATCCAGGAAATCAACACGATGGAGGAAGTCACGGATGTCAGTTCGTGCTGCATCTATAACCCTGAGCATTCTTCTGGAGTTCCTTTCTGAACATGCTTGTGCCTCCATGATGATGACACATGACAAGACACCTGCAACAGGTTGGGTGAGGGACAGAAGCCCTCCTCTGAGCATCCCCATCAATCTGCCTGTGTGGCACCTCGCCAACAGTTTGGTTATGGCCATGGTCAGCAGTCCCTGAAGCAAGAGTAGTCACACTTCCTGGTCAATGTCTTAACCCTCCAACTGTCCAATATCTATGGCCTCAGTGGACTAGGTATGCATAGGCATACTGGCTGTGTCTGTTGATAATGAGGGAGGTCACTGGATGTCAACTTCTGTGTCAGAATAAGCCTCTGTATACCCTGGCTGTGTCTCACTTTGGTCACTGTCATCACCAGAGTCTGATGAGACACTGACATCAGGTGGCATAGGGGACACAGAACCACTTCTGTGTTCACCTGTGATAAAAGGAAGGAAAACAGGAATACATTAATACCTGCACTATTGTGCTGCAATATATGTTAATCAATTTACATTACTGTCACTATTACAGACATTTATACCTCTCAACCACCCAGACCAAGAAATGTTAACAAAGCCATGAATAATGGGTTGACAAAGGCCCAATAATAGGTACCATTGTGTCATATTGCCCCTACAAACCTAGAGAGGTGATAAAATAACAGCTATTGCTTCACCATGACATTTCTGAAGGGTATGCAGTCTGAATGTGAGATCTCTGTCATTAGTTCATGTCTCCAGTCATAATGACTTGTCCATAGTTTGCAAGTCAATCACTATGATCTTAAATATGGGCCACAGGTTTGTGTCAACCATCTGGACATTCAGCAAATATCTGTACAGTTTACAAGTATACAGACAATACAGCAATCCATACAGCAGGCCTGAGATGACACTTTAACAGATACATCGGAATATATCTACAATAGTGACATAAATGTATTCTGCTTACCAACTGTGAGTCCCATATCTTTGAATTCCTGATGGTCTTGAAAAAGTAAAGGGAGAGATAATGCCAAAAGCTCCACTTTTAACAGTATAACAGCGGGTAATACTTTCAGTAGTTAATATCTAGAGTAACTACAATGTTAACAAGAGTGTGGCTGACAACCTCTAAATGAGCTTAAAACTGCAGCTATCTTAAATACCCCCACCAAAAAAACACACACATATAAACTATATACACTATTACAGAACGAATGCAAGAGTACTCCACTGATTATCTAACAAAGCCTACCTGGAAGCTCCTCCTGAGGCACATGAGTGGCACCCACTTCCAGAACGTATCAGCTAATGGATTGCTGGGAGCTGTCCTTTGTGGCAGTGTTTGCCAGGAATTCCTTGATGGCACTGAGAGGGTGTCCTGCTGCAGGCCTGCCACTGGTGACCTGATGATCACATGCCACTTCAGCTGCACGCCTCCTTGCAGCATGACTCATGTTAATGTTTCTGTGTTGCCTCTGCTTGTAGCTGTAATTGTGTCACCCAATTGCATTAAGGTTTCAGACCAATTCATCTTAATGGGCTGAACATTCTGACATATTGGCCTACCCTCTGGGCATCATGACTGCATGATGTTGGTGTGATGCTTCAATTATGAGGTCATTCTCTGCCTCAGAAAATGGGGGCCTATGGTGAGGGGGCATATTGTTTACTTAAAGACAAAATAATGATAACACGTATAAGGATGACATAAGTACAACTAAACGTACAGATGAAGCAGTAAAGGAAGACTCTCAGTATTCTGTACTTGTTTGCAATTTAAAGATTCAACCATGGTCAACAAATAACAAGGGGGTACAAAACAAGGAGAGTAGCAAGAGGAACATATCCGTATCTGTGCCATAACAGATACACACACGTTCAACACAACAGTCCATTCTAGTTTGTGCTGTAGCAGGAGCTCATCCTCCCCCCCAAAAAAATAGGCTAAGGGACAATTGTACTAACCAAACAGCAGTGTAATGTTAAAAAAAGTACTATCAAAGGACCTAGCCATGAAACATGTGTACATAGTTTCAGCTTCAGCCTATGACACATCGTTATACCTTCAGCCTACACTTCGTCCTCTGTACCTCTCAAATGACTGGAAAACAAGGCCATGTCATGAGTACAGTTCTAACAAACGCTTACTGATTTACTTCATATTATTCCTAAGAACATTCCAACATATGCATTATTTAGGTAACAAAATGGATACATTCCTGATGCTCCAAAAGAAATGCGGTTGACTTATGAAACAACTCTCATCAACATTGGTTTGCCTAGCTAGACGTTTGCCTTTATATAATGGTGTATATTAGTAATTGATTGCATCTGACTTAATTTATTTCAGAGATGCTAATTGCAGCATACACTTCTGAACTGCATGCTAATCAACCAGTCCCGTGGTGCAACTCAACA
This sequence comes from Protopterus annectens, assembly GCF_019279795.1. NCBI lineage: Eukaryota > Metazoa > Chordata > Ceratodontiformes > Protopteridae > Protopterus > Protopterus annectens. The sequence goes on along the minus strand of NC_056745.1, from coordinate 1,535,748,473 downwards.
AGATGTAAGGCATCAATGTAGTCGCCATGCCCTTTCCTATATGTGAGGAGTGACAAAATAGTGGAGTACAGATACAACATAAAGACTGACATTGTTAGCAGCAGCTACAATTTACAAACGTTTGTCTGCTCTACAGGCTGAAGCTGATGCTACTGCTGCTGCCAATAGCCATAGACAGAGAGAGTGAAGGCTTTACAGGCTAACAGCTCAGTACAGGAACTGTGGGATCTCTGGCAGCCTTGAGTCAGTTACAGAGCCAAATGCAGGGAACCCATCCCAGTGGAATATAAGGTATGTGCTGAAGTTAGTATGTTAGCCACAGGTACACTTAACAGACTACCAGGGACATGCTTGGTGTGTTTATAGGCATCAGTATCCAGGATTTTCCGAACATTCCTGCATGCTATGCTACAACATGGCAGAGAGCACATATATTTTAACATAAATTCTGAGGACAGGGTCACGAGTATATTACAGTTGTAACATGTATCACACTACTCTCCAGTAATGTGTGTCATACATTGTAGTTATGTACACATGAGAACAATACTTGGGGAACAGGGTAGAGTAGACAATAACCAGAAGGTCTACAACTCGAACAACTGCCAAGTCATGTGTAATGTCATGGGAATCATCTGGAATGTGTGTGCTGGCAACCCAGTTAGCATGACTTCCATATCTGTCACATCTCCCAACTGCTCCAAGGCTCACTTAGGTGTGGATGCATGCTGTGCACTGATGTCAAGGCTGATGAAACCCATTAGAAATGCACACAGGGTCTATATTATTTCAGCGAATGCTTAAAATAGCGAACGCTGTTTAATCCGCCCAATAAAGTCAAAATCCTGAACACAAGGAACAGCAATTTGTTTTCTTTTTTTTTCCCAGGGAAAAAAATTGCTGCTCTGTAAAAAAAACAAAAAAACAAAAAAATCCAAACACAAATTAAAAGTGGAGGGCCCCCCACACACCCCTACTTAAAAATACCAACTGTGGGATCACACTACAGTGGAGGAAATGGCACAGTCCCGAACATGGCCCAATGATTTTTTTCCCCTGTGTTTGGGATTTAGGGACTTCGACTTTATTGGGTCAATTAAACAGCATTCGCTATTTTAAGCATTCGCTGAAATAATATAGACCCTGCACACATACACACGCGCGCGTGCACACACACACACACACACACACACACACACACACACACACACACACACACACACACACACACACACACACACACACGCACACACACACACACACACACACGAACACTGTAATGAGACACACAGTCCAAATATTAAGGCCATACACAATGTTTTTCAGCTACTGCACTCACAGTGACAGTGCCTACATACCTCTGGCCGAGGCACCATTACAATCCACTGACTTGTCCCTCAATGCTCATAGTATTTGGTATGCTACTCAAGTTAATATAGAGGAAATAGCTGCAGCAGGATCATTAAGGTGACGGGCAACACATCCTACCGACAATGCCAGGGTCACCAGAGCCACAGGCCAATGATGACTCAGAGGAGAAACCAGCAGCAGGTGTGGTTGTAGGCAGATATAGCCATGCTCAGTAAGTCTTTGCACTGGCTATGAGACATGCCATAGCACACTGATGCAACACCTAAGAGGCTAAAACCATCCTCCAATATCACTATACATTTGTACTGGAGATGCATTAGAGATAACAGTTCTCAATTATAACTAAATCATACAACAGGCAGGATGCCAGACATGTAGAGTAACCAGACCAACACAGTTTTGTTAGTGCCAAAGCAGACACACATCTTTGCTACCCCCACAAAAGAACAGTCAATGCTTGTCTGTGACATCCAACCTGTCTTTTCTTAGTTGGCAGCCACGTCATATTATTCCCAGTTAATATCCTTTGACATTGTAAATACAACGATAAAGAATGGTGTACATACTGTATTTTCCAGAGTACTGGAAGATAACTGAGGTGGTGCTGTGGTAGCGTTGTCACCTCACAGTAAGACATCAACAAATAACAAGGGGGTACAAAACAAGGAGAGTAGCAAGAGGAACATATCCGTATCTGTGCCATAACAGATACACACACGCTCAACACAACAGTCCATTCTAGTTTGTGCCGTAGCAGGAGCTCATCCTCCCCCCCAAAAATAAATAGGCTAAGGGACAGTTCTACTAACCAAACAGCAGTGTAATGTTAACAAAAGTACCATCAAAGGACATAGCCATGAAACATGTGTACATAGTTTCAGCTTCAGCCTATGACGCATCGTTATACCTTCAGCCTACACTTCGTCCTCTGTACCTCTCAAATGGCTGGAAAACAAGGCCATGTCATGAGTACAGTTCTAACAAACGCTTACTGATTTACTTCATATTATTCCTAAGAACATTCCAACATATGCATTATTTAGGTAACAAAATGGATACATTCCTGATGCTCCAAAAGAAATGCGGTTGACTTATGAAACAACTCTCATCAACATTGGTTTGCCTAGCTAGACGTTTGCCTTTATATAATGGTGTATATTAGTAATTGATTGCATCTGACTTAATTTATTTCAGAGATGCTAATTGCAGCATACACTTCTGAACTGCATGCTAATCAACCAGTCCCGTGGTGCAACTCAACAAGATGTAAGGCATCAATGTAGTCGCCATGCCCTTTCCTATATGTGAGGAGTGACAAAATAGTGGAGTACAGATACAACATAAAGACTGACATTGTTAGCAGCAGCTACAATTTACAAATGTTTGTCTGCTCTACAGGCTGAAGCTGATGCTACTGCTGCTGCCAATAGCCATAGACAGAGAGAGTGAAGGCTTTACAGGCTAACAGCTCAGTACAGGAACTGTGGGATCTCTGGCAGCCTTGAGTCAGTTACAGAGCCAAATGCAGGGAACCCATCCCAGTGGAATATAAGGTATGTGCTGAAGTTAGTATGTTAGCCACAGGTACACTTAACAGACTACCAGGGACATGCTTGGTGTGTTTATAGGCATCAGTATCCAGGATTTTCCGAACATTCCTGCATGCTATGCTACAACATGGCAGAGAGCACATATATTTTAACATAAATTCTGAGGACAGGGTCACGAGTATATTACAGTTGTAACATGTATCACACTACTCTCCAGTAATGTGTGTCATACATTGTAGTCATGTACACATGAGAACAACACTTGGGGAACAGGGTAGAGTAGACAATAACCAGAAGGTCTACGACTTGAACAACTGCCAAGTCATGTGTAATGTCATGGGAATCATCTGGAATGTGTGTGCTGGCAACCCAGTTAGCATGACTTCCATATCTGTCACATCTCCCAACTGCTCCAAGGCTCACTTAGGTGTGGATGCATGCTGTGCACTGATGTCAAGGCTGATGAAACCCATTGGAAATGCACACAGGGTCTATATTATTTCAGCGAATGCTTAAAATAGTGAACGCTGTTTAATCGGCCCAATAAAGTCAAAATCTTGAACACAAGGAACAGCAATTTGTTTACTTTTTTTTTCCCAGGGAAAAAATCCAAACACAAATTAAAAGTGAAGGGCCCCACACACACCCCTACTTAAAAATACCAACTCCGGGATCACACTACAGTGGAGGAAATGGCACAGTCCCGAACACAGCCCAGTGATTTTTTTCCCTGTGTTTGTGATTTAGGGATTTTGACTTTATTGGGTCAATTAAACAGCATTCGCTATTTTAAGCATTCGCTGAAATAATATAGACCCTGCACACATACACACGCGTACGTGCACACAAACACACACACACACACACACACACACACACACACACACACACACACACACACACACACACACACACACACACACACACACACACAAACACTGTAATGAGACACACAGTCCAAATATTAAGGCCATACACAATGTTTTTCAGCTACTGCACTCACAGTGACAGTGCCTACATACCTCTGGCCGAGGCACCATTACAATCCACTGACATGTCCCTCAATGCTCATAGTATGTGGTATGCTACTCAAGTTAATATAGAGGAAATAGCTGCAGCAGGATCATTAAGGTGACGGGCAACACATCCTACCGACAATGCCAGGATCACCAGAGCTACAGGCCAATGATGACTCAGAGGAGGAACCAGCAGCAGGTGTGGTTGTAGGCAGACATAGCCATGCTCAGTAAGTCTTTGCACTGGCTATGAGACATGCCATAGCACACTGATTCAACACCTAGGAGGCTAAAACCATCCTCCAACATCCCTATACATTTGTACTAGAGATGCATTAGAGATAACAGTTCTCAATTATAACTAAATCATACAACAGGCAGAATGCCAGACATGTAGAGTAACAAGACCAACACAGTTTTGTTAGTGCCAAAGCAGACACACATCTTTGCTACCCCCACAAAAGAACAGTCAATGCTTGTTTGTGACTTCCAACCTGCCTTTCCTTAGTTGGCAGCCACGTCATATTATTCCCAGTTAATATCCTTTGACATTGTAAATACAACAATAAAGAATGGTGTACATACTGTATTTTCCAGAGTACTGGAAGATAACTGAGGTGGTGCTGTGGTAGCATTGTCACCTCACAGTAAGACGTTGTCCCATTCGATTCTCAGCTAGAGCGTCTTCTGTGTTGCGATATGCATGAATGGGCGTACCTTCGTTGAAGGTTGTGTGTCAGAGCTGGCAACTCGTCATGTAAAAATCTACTGCCAATCATTAGCAGACCGGAGTTCCGCTGTGGCAACCCCTTAACTGGGAAAAAGCCGAAAAGACACAAACTGGAAGATAACTGATAAATGACCAAGAAACACAGACATGTAAAATAATGCTGTATATCGGCAAGCAAACATTATAATGGGGTGTGTAATCAGTATTGTAAAAGTGAAACATTTCACTACATGTACAGGTAACATGTAATATTTTATTATGACTGTACATTATTTTCAATTTGATTGTGTGATGGACTTCCCTCTCAACTATACAGATTTTCACAGAATGTCCAGACTTTGGCTCATATACTTGGTTTGTTTCCCATAAAATTGCTGATAACTAAATTCAGAAAATAATGGCACACATTTGAGTTTCAGACTTCATATTCTACAGAAAATTCATGCTAATGCTTAACCTGTTATTCTATCCACTTTCTAAGTTTGTAAGAGCAATATTTAAAAAGTGTCCCTATTTTTGGGCCGTTGTCCCCCCATAATATGTTCCTTTGCCCATATTCCTTGCTCTAACAGGGTGAGAGGTATGGTGCTGGATGGCTGTTGATGCTTGCTACAAAGATGTATGCTTGAAACACATGGTTAAGGCACCCATCCTGTATTTGGCATGTGCACTGGACTGTGAATTGGATTGTAGAACTATGTAGGCATATTTCCTTTGTAGTAACATAGTCTACTAGTGCATGTGATACATTGATTTTCTGCCTATTATCACTTGTTTTTATCTCAATATTTGGTGCCACTGTTTGCGAGTTGCTACTCGTAGCAGAAATGGCATCAGCTATGTACAGCTGCTTTGCCTGCACAGCAGCAGTGTACAAACTGTAGAAGTGGACCACCCAGGAAGCAGATGGGATCCAGACATCAAAAAATAGATTTGGGATGCATTCTCTTAAAGTCAGTCTACATAGCACAAACATGCTAAGTGCCATTGCACTGCATGTAACAGTGAGAACCTCAGGATAAATATTAATGTAGTAGATTTACATGTAATTTCCCTGTGCCTGCAGATGTTAAGTGTTAGCCTGAAGTTCACATTGTCCTGGGTCCTGATACAAGGATTGCAACTTATATTTTACTAATGTGACCTTGCATTACATGGCAGTGTAATTAAATGTACACATGTATTCTTTTATCCTTCTACTGGCAACAGCTTCTAGTGTAGTACTACCATGAACAAGGTCCAGGGTTCTAATACAGTAGACACCTGTCTTTTTTCAATTCTGTCCCACTTCACATTATAGTCACCCTCAATTATAGCAGTTGACCTATTATTTATTATATCCAAAGTATTTTTCTGATGGATGACATACTAATGTTATCATATATGTACTGATATGATGATATCTGTATAGTTAACTTTTCTTTATTGGTTCCCATTGTGCAAACACTTTGCCATTGTTTGCGTGGGTCTATATTATAATGTCGAATGGAACGGATGTCGAACAGTCACAGTATCGAAAGTGCCATTCATCGAGTCCTGGTTTGTGGGATTAGGGTGCAGTGAAGATCAGGAATTTTGCCCTTTCCTCACTGTAGTGCGATCTCGGAGTTGGTATATATAAATAGTGGGGGGGGGGGGTACAACCCCCCCACAAAACCAAGTAATTTGAACGGCACTTTCGATATTGTGACCGTTCGACATTCATTCCGTTTGCACGATGTTAAGCAGCACTCACCATTTTCAAATATTGCAAAATTCAACAATGTGTATTCTCGGTATCTGTCATAACTGGAATTGGTGGATAAATGTCATTATACATTGGTTTTCATCTGCATTAGACATGGCTGGTGTTTAGGGAGAGGTTCTGAGACTTTGGACTCAAAGGTAGGGTGTGCAGGAGTCCAAAGTGTTTGCTGGACTCCTAGTGAATGATTATGATCGCCGGCTGTTGCAGGAGCACTATCATGGATGGTACAGTTTGGCCCAAGATTTGTCCAGTGTTATTAGTATCTCCCACATTGGCAAACAGTGAAGGAATCACTACTGAGACCTCAGGATGAGGAAGAGGGATACCCACAACCATTTGGTCAAGGAATGCAGGACTAACAGCATTCCATAGATGTGTAAGTATCACAGGCACTGCTTGTAAGAGGTAGCAGCTGCATTTGTTCATGATTGGTGTTTTTTATGGTATTATGTCGGGTTCTGTTTTTTCCACAGCTAATGTGGATCGATTACTGAATGAGCAAACCTATGAAGAAAGATTGAGAAGGATGCAAGGTGCAAGTGATATGTATGCTTCCAAACAGTACTGTTATTTAGCATTAGAAGTAAATACAGCTTATTGTGTTAAACACTTGTATCACAATGACTATGCATTTTTCCATTGTAAAGCAAAAGTATGCATGCATTAGTATGATAGGTAAAATGACAGTCCAGTATTACAGAGCAGACAGGGGTAGTCATTTAGAAAAACAGACTTCCAAACTATACAGTACTTGTTTAAGCTGATATCAATATTGCAATGAAAAGCATGTCCTATACACCAGGGAAAACAAGAGCATGCTGCAGATTATTATCATTATAACAGTGAACCTGTATCTATAAAGTGCATTATGCTGTATTGCAAAGGAAAAGTACAGTATTACATTGGTCACTGCTTGTGGTTTTGAATACTACACTCCCCAAATTTAAAATCAGCTCTTAATACTGTTTTAGTTTATCATAAATAAAAATGCTGTAGTGTTATGTATTCATAATGATAGCATTAGAAGTGCAGACCTCTATACCTCTGGCTTGGATGGCCTGCTATCAAATGTAATCAGTGTACATGGAACATGCATATGTGCAATATATGCAACCATGAATGATTGCTAGATGCAATATGATGTATACTATATTGTGCCTGTGTTAGCAACAGGGTAGCATTCAAAGTAATAAAGGTATTTATTAGCATCTGATTAGCATTTGGTAGAGTTAAAAGTAAAATGTAACAGAATATAGTAAATTAGTTATAGAAACTTTTGTATATTATCTGTGTGGTTGCTAATGTTCTTTTTTTTCTCACCCTACCCCTTCTCTTCATTTGTATTTTTATGTATTTCTTATTTTTATTATTATTTGTATCATTATTATATTATATACATAATCATATTTTTATTATCATAATTATGTATTACTTATGTTTTGTTTATATATAATATTCTATTGTTTTGCTGCTAAATAAATACATTTTCATTTATCTATTGTTTCTGTAATTATATTATTTATTATTTTTATATTAATTTATTATATACTTACATTTTATTTAATGTTATTCTGTCCATTATTTTGTGTTATGTTTTATTTCTTTATTGAATTTTAATTTTCTTTATGTTATTACTACAGCATGGCAGGATAGGCAGGTTCTCTGTGGTATGCCTACACTCCCTCCAATGGCTACAGCAGCAAGGCTCAGCACTTCTGGGCTGCAGTCTGGCAGTACCCCCCTGCTGCCCCTGCCCTACCTGGACGCTCAGGTAGTTCAGCCCTAAGGGATAGGCCTGTGTTTCTTTCTGGAAGCAGAGGAAGAGGGTGTGATTTTGTCACCTGAGCTGAACTGCCAGGTCTAGTGCATAGGATTGTGCACCACACAATTGGTGCACGTCTGTGCTGAGTGGAGACACTGCTCTCCATCATCTTCCTGAATAACACAAGGACACACAGACATCAAACACTGCAGCCATCAGTGCAGTGAGGTGACAGTAATGACAGTCCAGTGGGTGAGGACTTGATTCTCACTGTCACCAAACATGACTTCCATAGGTTCACAAAAACCCACCCTCACCCAAACCATGGTGTTCACCCCCCTCTTGTGTCCTTCACCAACCCTGTCTCTTGTCCTGTATGTCTTGTCTGTCAGCAAATGCTTCCTCACCTTCCCAACGTGCCTGCCCTAGATTTGCCTATGTCCCTTCTTCCCCGATATTCCACTCTTTCCTCCAGAGAGAAGGGTGAAACAACGTAATTGCACTGTCAAGCCAACTGGGCCAAATTAAGTGTGTTAAGTAGACACATATGATAAATGGAGAGCTATGCATGGGACAGATTTTTTTTGGGGAGAGGGGCAGGTGCCCCTTTTTTTAAGGAGAGAGTGGAATGTTGGGAAACAGGCATAGGCATGTTTGGGGCAGGCAAGTTGGGAAGGTGAGAAAGCATATGCAGATAGACAAGACATACAAGACAAGAGCAGGGTTGGTGAAGGACACAAGAGGGGGGTGAACACATTGGTTAGGGTGAGGGTGGGGGGGGTTCAAGGTCCCATGGACATCAGACATGGTAACAGTGTGACTCAAGTCCTCAACCACTGGACTTTCAGCACTGTTCCATCACTGTGCCACTGGCTGCAATGGCTGACGTCTGTTCGTAAGGCTAGTCTGCCATACCAGGATGGCAAGCAGGCTCTCCATCCAATGTAGTTGTGTGCCCATGGCACAGTTGTGTACACCCCCTCTGCCATTCACTGAGGTGACTACAGACCTGGCCTCTGGGGCAGAACTACCTGAGGGTCCAGGAAAGGCAGGGGCAGCGGGGGGGGGGGGTGCCAGGCTGCAGCCCAGAAGTGCTGGGCATTGGTGCTTCAGCTGGTGGAGTGAGTGTAGGTGGACCACATGTAACCAGCCTACCCTGTTGTGCTATAGTAATAACAGAAATAAGATCAAAACCAAAAATGAAATAAAACATAAACCAAAATAAATGAAAATAACAAAAAAAATAAAGAAACAATACTAAATCATTATAAACAGTTTTAAATAATATAATTACTAACACAATGGTAAGTAATAAAAATGAAAATGTATTTAACAACAATGCAATATAAAATTATACATAATAAACAAAACATAAGAAGTAATACCAAATAACATAATAAGAAATATGATTATATAAATAATAATAGGATAATAATAATAACCATGAAAATAGTAATACAAAATAAGAAATCCATAAAAAAAAGAAGAGAAGGGGTGGGGGGTGAGAGAAAAAAAGGAGATCATTAGCAGCTTCACAAATAATATACAAAGCTTTCTACAATTAATTTATTCTATGCTGGTACATTTTACTTTTAACAATGTGAACTGCTGAGAAGTTTATTACTTGGAAAAATACCCTGTTCCTCACACATACACACTATAGTAAAGACCATATCACATCCAGCAATCATTCATGGGTACATATATTGCACATATGCTTGTTCCATATACAGTGATTAAATCTAACAGCAGGCCATTCAAGCCACAGGTCTAGAGGTCCGCAGTTTAAATGATATAATGATGATCATGGAACAGTACTGTATTTTTTATTGATGACAAGCTAAAACAGTGTTGTAATCAACTGAGATTTAAATTTGGGGAGTGTGGTATTAGAACCCAACAACAATGACTACTGTAATACTGTACTTTTCCTTTGGAATACAGCATAATATAGCTTCATGTTCACTGTTATCTGAGAATGTGCAACTGTTGCTTTGTGTCACATACCATACCTCTCCACCTTTTAGAATAAGATATCTTGACATATCATAAAAGAATGGGTGTACAATGACCCATAACTGGGAACATATTTTAAATATTACTCTTACACACACGGATAGTAGCATAGGCTTTGTGTTAACATACATTTTGACACTCATTATTTATTGAGTTCAATATAAATTACTTGCCAGGCAACCATAAATCTTACAATGAACAGACCAAAATATTGATTCTTAAATCTAGGTATTCAACAGAAATAAGTACAAATGAAAACTATGCTACAGATTAATGCATGCATACCTGCTTTTACAGTTCAGATATGCATTCCCAAGTTCATACAACTGTGTGATATAACAACTAATCCATCTATAACTGTTAAGGCTGCAATAACAGTACTTAATTATATAACTATGTTTACATACCACATGCTTCATGCATCCTGGCCAATTGCCTTGTATGGGACCTCACATTTGAGACCCTTTCTTTTGCAGCTGTGAAAAGAGGGAAAAAGAAAAAAAAACATTATGAGTGCCAGTTTTTACCATATTATGTTTGAATTTTGTGAGTAGTAAATGAAATTCATGCATACACATCCATGGGGTGTTCCCTGCCTGACACTTCCTGATCCACTGATCAAGGGTATCCTGTTTCCTCCAGTGGAGGTTGTCAAAATGATGACAACCTTGTTCCGCAGTGCATGGGATACTGGTTGCACTGGAAAGAGCCCTTGCCTAATTAGACCAGGTTTCAGATTTATACTGTAAGCTGGTATAGTTTTGCTGCATGAGGCAGGGCCCATGATTATTAACCAGGAGCCTAATAAAGATCTTGGACTCCTGGACAAAGCAGCACTGTGCTCTGAATCACATGCCATCTCCAACACCTGACATATCTGCACAAGTTCGAGCTCATTGTCTAAGGTGCATTTCCTGCTAATTCACCTTTAAATGTCATGCTTTCCCACCAGCTGCACTTACTGACAATGCACACTGTCTGCATTTTGGTACATTCAAAACAACTTTGCACCACTTATCATTGCCAAACATGTTAAAACAAGTGCATTGGTTTGCATGATGCTAAGCAGTGTACATCTTTTTTGAATGTATCAACAAATAATTTTCATCCACTGCAATCCCATCGTTATTTCATTCGAATGCCACATTATTTGTATAAGCTGTAATGTCATGATAGTATAAATAAAGATTGCATACTCTGGACTAGAACCCAAGACCATCTGCACTCCAGTCCAACACTCAACACATGTCACCACAAAAGTAGCTACATGAGGGCAAATAATTTAGTATTCATTGTTAAGTTGATGGTATGAGCGTAGTGCAGCCCTTGGTTTGCTCGATGCCCAGCATTGCTCTGCTATAGCAACTGAAAGCATCCAGTTTCTATTTTTGGATGTCTGGGGCATGTCTGATACATGGATGGTCCCATTGCTCAAATCAGGTAGACATAGCTAAATGCTGAGGCTCATTGTGCAAACACGGCAAAAATAAAAAAAAATGGGGTAAAAGACAAAGTATGCAGATATAACTAGTTCTGGCAGTTTTACCGGGGTTTTGGCTGATATTTATGTGGTGTTCCTCATAAAACTTGTGTTTTTTTTAACAATCATTCAGGATGGAAGTCACTAAATAATGAATATATTTGTCATTTTGGACTTCTTAATCTTCAGAAAATGCATGCTAATGCATACCCTTTCATTCTGTCAACTTTGTAAGTTTATAAGGGCAATAAGACCCTATGCCCCTATTTTTCAGCCTTTGCCTCACTTCATTTAATGTCTTTGTATAAATTTATTATTCTAAGAGTTTGAGAGGTATGAGGGTGGACCGTCAGTGCTTTCAAGTACATGGATTCATTATCATTGTTGTTCTATGAGGTTTGAGGCCAACACTACTGGCACGCACTGCAAAGCCTCACTTACACACACTGCACATCATTAATATGCATTGCGTGTTGCCGAGAGTTCATTGTGGTGTTGTACATGGGATCACTCCATCTAGGCTCTACATGGAACCTACACAGAGTTTATTGAATCCTGTAGAATGTTTTGATTTTCATAAGGGCGTGTAATTGGCATGTGCAAAAGCTGTGGAGCAGTGTGTGTTGGTGTGTGTGTTGGTGTGCGTGTGTGTGTGTGTGTGTGTGTGTGTGTGTGTGTGTGTGTGTGTGTGCGCGCACGCACGCACGCTAGTTGTACTGACTATAATTACAAGCTTGAATGACTCTCTTCCCATTCTATGTATTATTCAAAAAAATCAGGAAAACCAAGTGCTACAGAGACAGATTCTTCCTGAGAGAAAATGTTACATGCCAGCTGGATCATATAGCCCTGGGTGTTTCTTTCATTGATGGAATATATTGTTTTTATTTCATAAATTTAGTGATGTAACAGTAGCTGTGACCAAAATATTCCCAGAATATTAGTTTCTTGAATATTCTGGCATGCTTGTAGATTGTTTTGCAATAATTTTTCATTAAATCATTTTATTCGCTACTCCCTGAGACAAATACAGTTTACCACCTTTAGTTGCCTTCCTTTAAATACTTATTTTCTGTTTGGGGCATTGTTTACTATTGATATTACTGCCTGGTCTCACTCTATATTTTGCTTGCGGTCATCACTTTGCAAGAAGCCAAATACAAAGGCTTTGATATAAAAACAGCAGATGCCTAGAAACGGTTACTTCATTTTATAACTATTGTTTTTACAATAGCATGGCACAATCTTAATACCACACAAGCAGATTCTGATACAGTCTGCTTTAAAAAGTTATGAAAATAATAAAATACAGGGGTAAGTTTCCAGAGCAGCATAAACATTTAGGAGAGGTTTACTGAAATAAATAGCCTGAGAAAGTAGAACATATTAGAAATAAGCTTTTAGATTTGCTTCAATGTTACAGAATAAGACATGAGAACATAAGCAGGACATTCTTACACAAATCAATACTGACAGATATATTTACATTAAATCAAGCACATGTTCCATGATAGTAAAGGGTCAGCAGAGATTATTACCAAGAAAATATTGTGCTTTCATTCTGTTTTTTTGTTTTTATAGATAATAGAGGCATGGTTGTTTATATGCCAGCTTCACCGGGAAAACAAAACCTCCTTTCAAAGGATTTTGACAAATCTTTACATTTTTAACATGCTTCAAAGATCAGAGCTGGAACAAGTAATTCAGTACTTCGAATCTCAGTTAGTTCGATTCCCCAAGTTGCTGCAATAGCTCCTCATTCTGCAGTTTAATGAGACCACTTGTGGATGAGATGTTCTCCGACGGTACTTCAAACAGCTGCTGGCATACTTATCTTCTTTCAAAACAGTTGTTATTCTAGATTTAAGCATCTTATGTTCCCAGAGGAAAATTATCACCCTGCAATGCCATTATTTTTTTCACATATCAACTCATTATCCTCAGGCAAACTAACATGCTGGATTCTTGAAAAAAATGAGAATTTCTATTGATAGGATGTTTCTTATTCTAAATATGGTTATTGCCCTTCATTTCAGAAGATGTATTTAAAAAGCACAGAAGAGTTTAGTCTCTGTAAAGTATAGGCAAACACATCATATAATGTCTGCTGTCACTGGATGAAAACCACAGATGAGAAATGATTTCTCTCACTGTATCTATTTATTAGTTATTGATTGCTTGTTTACTGGTGCAAGGACCCTTTTCTGAAGTGCACAGAGCCATATGTGAAAGACAGTAACACCATTTTGATAACATAAAAGTTCAGCATATGACATATTTACTTATTGGTTCAGTGGTACAGTTAGTACAACATGTCAAGTTTTGTAAATAAAATATTTTATTATTTTACTAAAACTTTGCTTAGAACTAAGTAGAGATGGAAAAATACCTATAAAAGCAGTGAGAGAGAGAGAGATAGAGAGCAAAGAGTAAATAGAAAATAGGGGTCTACTTTGTTTCAGTGAAAGTTTATTTCACTGAATTTGAATTCACTCTGACCAAACTACTGAAAGATCAAATTACTGAAAACTCATAGTTAGAGGAGGCACAGCCCCCCACATTTGGGGGGTGCTGGGAACGTGGCCCCTATCTAGTTTGGTTTTATATTGTATTTCACTGAAAGCTTCAAAATAATACATTTTAAACCATAGACATACATACTTAACAACACCAATGAATAACTCTTTCCAGAAGACAACATATACCCAAACTAAGTGGAGTGCTACTACCCCCACACCTCCCAGTGCCCCCCACCCTCCCTAATTATATATACTAACTCCAGGATCAGACTACAGTGGGGAAAAGGGTATATACCTTTTACTTGCTTTACAGTACTCTACAAACAGTGCCAGTACTTCACTTCAGTGAAATGAGATTTGGCGAAATGAGTTTTAAGTAATTTGAGCTTTCATTGATTTGGTCAGAGTGAATTCAAATTCAGTGAAATGAGCTTTCAATGAAACAAGGCAGACCCAGAAAATAGTAGTCGAAGCTCACTGAGAAGCACAGTGGGATAAATAAAGATGAAATAGACGAATCAATTTGAGTAAACCTTTTTTATATAAATATCTGTGCGATGAATGAGGATGGTGATGAAGAACAGTCTTACATATATGTTTAGCAGAAATTTAGTCGCCTGGAAAATAATTATATAAAGCTTAAAATATATGTAACATAGTAAATGACTATAGTAAATAGTTATGCAACATTTCTAAAGGAGGCACACTTTCATTCTTTCATCAGATAGTTGTCTTTTTTCCCCTTTCAGTCAAGGTACCTGCCTGGCATTCCAGTGCCTCACAGCTTCACCAGGTCTACCAGAAAATCTCTGTACCCTCACCCCTGGACTTACTTAGGATACAGCTGTGGATTCTCAGGGTACCCTGGGATCTTCAGGGCACTCTGGGAGCTTGGCCATCTTTGTATCTGTATTGCAGCCTCACTCATGGTAATGTGGTTAAGTCCAAGGCATGGGTATGCAATGGGGGGCACCTCTGCAGCAGCTCAGCCAGGTTCACCCACCATCCTCTTTGAAGCAGACATCATCCCAATGATGTCCACAGCCTCCACCAGGGATCATTGGAGGAGATGTCCACATTGCTACCCACCCACCAGGATACACATGCCCTGATGTCTGTAGCCCCTACCAGGGATTGTCAGAGGAGTTGCTCACATTGCTACCCACCCACCAGGATACGCATGCCCATCCTTCCCTGCTACTCCATCAGTCACCCAGGCCTTTAATCAAGCCTGGGTTTGTCCTTCTACACCACCACAGTGGTCATCACCAAGGCTATTAATCAGACCTGGGTTTGTCCTTCTATGCCACCAGACTGGACATAAAATAGTCTTTTGGTTTGCACTTTATCATTCAGTATCTTGAATATAATCTCATTATATAAGGTTTAAGATCCTTATGAGGAAAAATGCCATTCATTAAGTAACTGAGTCTCTCAGAGTTACTACAAGCATATGAATACAGAGCTTGGTGGAAGTCTTCCCATGTAGTACTAAGTATTTGGGGGAATTATACTATGTAGTACCTATAATTTTTGAAGGGGATAGAGAATTGCGTCTTCTTTGAAGAAAGAAACAATACTGATTTTGAGATATTGCACTTTTCTCTTATAGGTTCATAGATAGGTATTAGGCTATCAGCCCTAGGGCCTAAACAGGCCTAGCCAAAATGGTACCCTGGGTTAATAGCATTAACTGGGATTTACAGTGTGATTACCTTATATGCCTGGGTTTTTATTTTAATTATGGACTGGTTGTAAACTGTAGGTCAGCCGTGTGTTAACTGATGGTTTCTACACAGTGGACAGATTCCTCAGCCTGTAAGTCCTTTTAAGGCAATAGTGCCGAGGGGTGGGGGGTGCCAGAATATTCACAATAAGCAACACATTTAATTCCATTTATTTCATTTGATAATATTCATCAATATTTGTTTTATATAAGTTTATCCATTCATTTTCATGTTACTGCTATATTCTCTGTGACTGCAATGACCTGCAGAAAGGATTTTTTTTCTTTATGTGTTATTGATTATTCATTCTTTGTGGTGTAATGATCTTGACCTAAGAATAATAAAGTGAAGCAGATCTGGAGGTAATGGAGGGTACATGACCCAAAACCCTGCCAAACTGTTTTTCTTGAGGTCTGCTTTGTGGCACAGCCATCCAGTGATATGAACATGATTTTAAGTGATAGTTACTTTTGAAGAGCCAACCTCAAACCTATGTATAAAGTGGAAAAAAGGGGGTGGTGATACTGATGCCAATGTCATGTGTCCCCAGTTTCAACAACTCTTAGTGTGGCCTTTGTGATATGGCTTATATTACATTAAGAACCATAGCTAGGTTATATGGATCCCTGCACATTTCCCCAGACTGGAGCATTGCTCATCCCATATTTGTTGGGGGGGATGGGGGGAAGCAGGACTTTTATTCTTTGACAAATACAACTGTAGCAAGCAGCTTGTTAAAAAGCTGCTACAAAAATGAGCAATTCCAAGCACTATTGTTATGACTCCAAAGGCAGTACTAGCATTCCTTTATGAAACCACAATATCATTGCAGCTTTATAAATCATTGCTATTACTGCACCATTGGCACCTGTCTATTTAGACCCTGACAGCTTACACCCTGTCATTTGCCCATTTCTCTCTCCCTAGTTGCAGCTCTGGCTAATATTAACCTGCTCAAATTATCAAGGATGTTATCTCTCTCTTACTCTCTCTCTTAAGAGAACAAGACTGAGACAGTGGACTTTAGGTCTGCTTTACAGCTGTGAATTGAAGTAGTGTTATAAATACACCAGTAACTATCACAGAAGGTTGTAAGAATAATAACACAGTTAACCTGGAAGCATTTTATAAAAAGTGTACTAAAATAAAATCGGACACATAAATGGTACTAACAGAGAAATTCGGCTACAGAATGTTATGCAGCATTATTGCCACCTTGCATTAAGCTATTATAGAGACTAAGATTAAGGGTTCTGTCTAACTTTTAAAAGTACCTGGGTTATATGCTGGCTGTATGAGCTGACATGACTATAGAATAATGGAATGAGCTGGAAATAACTGAAATAAACTGGAATGAGACTGGAATGAATGTCTTTATCTGTTAATTACTCAGAACAGTTTCTTAACAGATGCCAGTTTCTCCTTTATGTGCCAAATCTTCTTGTAACTTTCAGAATAAGAATCTGCATACAATGTAGTTTGTTTAAGAATGCTTTATAATGTACAGTGGATGTAGATGTCAACAATATCCAAATCAAATCTTAATGTCCATAGTTTTTGCACTCATTATACTGTCCATAAATTCTGTACTCAGACTGATAATTACTTTCTCCAATAACAGTGCTGATAATTATGTCCATATTTTCTGCGCTAATTTTTCTTTCCTCCTGAATAATATAATTAATGTTGTGGAATGATAAATATTTGACCTGACTTCTTCACTCACTCTCGAGTGCCTGTACCAAACTTCTAAGGACTGCACTTCAGTGACTTTCTGCATATCAGTCCAAACAAACTAAATAACTAATTGTGTCTGAAGTATCTCCTAATAATACCAAAACCCTGTAAAATTCTGCATGCCTCTTTAACCTTTGTTCCCAGGCTTTGTACAATAAAAACAAAATGTGTTTGTACTCAATGTACTGCACATTCTGTTCTTATCAGTATTCTTGATTGAAGGTCATTTCCACCGATTGAAAGAGCATGTACAGAAACTGTATGCAAAATGTGAAGGCCTGCTTTAATATAGCTGCATTTCAGGAGTTATGCAAAGAGAATACTGTATTTCTCTCCAGCAAAATGCATTTAAATGAAACCTGATCTTACACTGGTCTCTGTTTATGTATATGTAGAGCTGGGATAGTCCTTATTTACCTGAATAGGCTATAGCCACCTATTGTGGATTCTTTCCATGTTTCAAACACTTGGGTGTTGATCTGCTGGATGCCTAAACATTATACATACATAGACACACACACACACACACACACACACACACACACACACACACACACACACACACACTTTAATGCCTACACCATTTTTTTTTTGTGACTATGCTATAACACTTTCAAAAGAAGGTGTGCTGACAGATGTTTAACTTAAGGCCTCTATCCCTATGCACTGGTCCTAAAGAAATAAAATACCTTGTTAAAACATGCACATTCAAGCAGCTACTGTAGTGCATGTACATTTCTGTTCTCACCAATAAGGAACACTATGCATACATTTCAAACATAAGCACTTTACAAATGCCTTTTCAACACAAACGTCTGTGCAAATCAGTTTGGTATACAAATGACATACGGTTCTAATACATTTGTAGCACCACAATCTTGTATGAACTAGTTTGTTATTCACAAATGACATATAAATATTTACAAAAAGTTCCAACTAGTTGCGCTGGCAGTACCTCCTTTCATCACAGTCATCATGAAATTAATTGTTCGTACATTAGGATCAGTAAATTACATAATGGTTTTGCTTCATAGGTTTATAATAAACTAACAGCCACAAGGGTCTTTTTAAACCTAGCCATGCATCCCAAATCTCTGTCAAGTTCTGGTACCCTAGAGTAGTGTAAGCAGGGACTCGGGAGATGAAACATTTGCAAGCAGGGACCTGGGCGATGAACTATTTACAGTCTGCCTCTGTCCATAACAGATAGAGTTGCCAAACCAGGAATGAATTTCCTGTTCCCCATCCAGCTTTCCAAGATACACTTGAATTGGGTTAGGAAGAAGCTCTGCTTCACAGGGATAGGGAGCCTGTTATAGAGAATGGTTAGTCACTGGGTTATATGGGTCTATATTAGAAGAACAAAATGACTAAATATCGAAAGGCCTAAATGCTACAAATGCCAGACCTCAAAGTGCTTTTTGTGAGATCGCAGTACAGGGAAGATCAGAATATTTTCCCTTTCCTCACTGTAGTGCAATCTTGGAGTTGGTATATATATATATATATATATATATATATATATATATAAATATATATATATATATATATATATATATATATATATATATATATATATATATATATATATAAAAATATATATATATTTAGCCAGGGCTGTGGGGGGCACAGCCCCATAGCAAGATTAAGGTCTGGCATTTTCGGCCTTTAGGCCATTTGATGTTTAGTCTTTTTGTTCTTCTAATATAAACCTGGGTTATATACCTGTATCTCCAGCAGGTCCTGTTTATATCACAGGTAAGGTGTAAGAATTTAGAATGGGTAATTTAGGTGCTGTTTGTTTTTCAGATATGCAGGAGGTCCATCAGAGTGGGGTCTGACAATCCTTTGTATGCCAGACACAGATCTCCCCTCAGAAGCCTGTAGGCAACAGGATATAGGGATAGGGCCTTCAGGCAGTGTGCATAGGCCATTTTACTTACTCCTTTAATACTTTTAGTGAGGAGCCTCTGTGGAAGTTCTAATTGTTGGATGTGTCTGGTTAAGTACATACCAAAATGTCAAATACAGTGGAACGAATACCTCCTTGGACCAAGATGCCATATCTTTGTGTATAACTTGCACTACAGAGAATGATTTCCTCACTACTGGGGACATGTGATAGTCAAAGGCTCGATGACTGTCTATGTGTGTCCTTGAGTCCCTGACTACTGGGTCATTTGTTACGGGTGTTTCTCAATATCATAGTTACCATGGGTAGATGACTTCCTGAAGGATACTATTATGCATTTCTTGGCATTTATTTTTAGTCCATGGCTCTGACAGCAGTTATTTCTTTGTGTTAACTCTTCCTGGACAACATTTGTGTCAGCTGGAGATTGAGGGACAGCTCCTAATTTACAATCATCTGCAAATTTAGTGAGCCAGAGACCATTGACATTGGTCTTGACTTCAGGGAAGTAAATGCCAAAAAGGAACGGTCCTAGGACCAACTCCTGAGGGACTTCACTTGTGACTGTCCTCTTTGGAGAGGTGGGCTCCCCAGTTCTAATTTCATGGGTCCTGTCTATGAGCCAGTTGGCTATCTGCCAGGTGACATAAGGGTTTATACCTAATGTCTTGAGTCTGTCTTCAATGCCTGAGTGAGGTATTGTGTCAAATGTTTTGGCTAGATCAAAGTAAACAGTGTGAACCATTTTGCCCTCATCCATTGCTTTGGTGACCTTCTCAAAGAAGTCCACCAGGTTGAGTAGGCATGACCTGCCCTTGATAAAAACAAATTGGGTTGTACCTAGTGTCTGGAGGTTTCCTATGCCATTATTTATCATTTTCTTAATAATTCTTTCCACGGCTTTGCTTATGAGACTAGGAAGACTTATAGGTCTGTAGTTTCCATGATATGTATATGGCCCACCTTTGTGCAGAGGGATGACTGTTGCTGTTCTCCATTCATGAGGCAAGGAACCTGTTTGTAGGGTACAGTTAAACAGCAATTCCATGGGACCAGATGGGTCATGTTTCATGCTATTCAGAAGGCATCATTGGATATTCTCTGGACCCACTGATGCAGTGTTTTTCCTTTAGAGAGAGCATTAAAGACCTGTTCCCTAGCAATAGCAGGGTGAGTATTATTTGATGGTATTTCCTGATGGAAGGTTGAGGGAGAGAGAGGGGTAAATTTGGAAATGAATTTTATGGCCAGTTGGTTTGCCATATCGTCTGGCTCAGTATAGGTGGCTCCATTAACAATGAGCTCTGCACACAATTGTGTATCACCTTTGAGGTTGACTATATCGATAAATAATACCTTATGGTTGTCCTTGGCCTATGAGGGCAAATTTACCTCAGATTTGGCTTTGGTAAACTTAATTTGCCTTCTAAGTTGTTTGTTTAGTTTGTGTGCTTTTATTCTACTGGGTGAGTAATCTGGTTATTTTTGCTGCAATTTTCTTCCTTCTGTTATACAGCCTGTTGTGATTCTACCAGGGTGGCTTGTTTGTTTGAGTTTTCTTCCTGGTGGGTACAGCTGCCTCTATGCAGATATTATCATACTTGTATAAGACTTCTCTGAATGTTTCTGCATAGGTAGCAGTGTTTTCAGGGTTTATAGATGCTTGACATTTTGCAAGGTTATCACTTAATTAATTAGTTAGCCTTAGAGTAGTTCCTGAATATTCCAGGGTTAGTGGTGGTTTCAGGTTTTATTTTTACTTCAAAGGAGACCATTTTGTGATCTGACCTTACAGAGAACAAATTATACTAGCGGATGTGCAGCCCTTTCCCATATTAGTGATGACCAGATCTGATCCAGTATGTTAGCACCCCTGGTTGGCGTATTGATAATCTGGTCCATGGTGTCTGTGTTTACAAAATCTAGGAATTTGTGTGCCTGTATGTTTGGTGACATATATGATACCCAGTTAATAGTGAGATAATTAAAGACACCGACAAATATGATATTGGGATGGATGGTCAGTGTTTCTAATAACTTTAAATGTATATTATGGGTTTCCTGTGTCATACAGGGGTATCTATAACATGCAAGGAATTGGTAATGGATTTTGCCTATAGTGATTTGAATGTGGAGAAGTTCAAGTGCATTGTCCTATTTGACCAGCCTTGAGGTATATTTATTTCTGATATAAATTGAGAGACTTCTAAATTTAGTACATGTGTGTGCAGTAGCTGGTCTAAGTATGTGAAAGGCGTTATAGTCTTGCACTGCCAGTGTGCTCTCCATGGCTCTAAACCATATTTCAGTGACCACACAGACATCAGGAATCTCTAAGGTGATGAGAACTTGTTGAGAGTGTTTTATTTTTGTTTAGACTCCTAGCCCTTTAATTTTTTTTTATTTAGTATGTGGGAAGTGCTTTCAGTTTGGCATTGCCCAAAAAAGGCATGGGGTGTAGTGTTTTAGCTAATATTTGAAAGCCTAGACAGGATACTTGCAGACCATCCATGGCAAAGCAGCATGGTCTGTTGACCATCTCCTTCCAGGCTGACAAAATATTGCACCCCTTGGCATGACACCAGAAACTAAGCCAATTATTAAAGTCAGTCATCTTCTGTTAATATTGTGGCATCATCCCTGGAGAAGTTAAAATACTGCTAATTGCTAGGCTCATACCAACCTGGGACACATATTCCAAAATGCCCAAGATGTCACACTTCATATGGTATAGGGATTTACACCTGAGGTTATTTACACCTACATGGACTATGACTGAGTCATACTGGTACTTGTGGTCCAATGACCTGAGTGTGTGCATGATGTGGTGCATTATGTGATATTCTCCTTGTTCAGCTTGGTAATAGGGACATCAGTATGTCTCACAATGGAGTCTCCAATGACCAAAATATTGGATTTTGTGGTGGCTTGTTTTATGGGCATAGAAGTAGAGGTTTCATTAGATGTGGCTGTATGTGTTGATGTGAGTGTTGTTTTGAAAGGGTGCATCTACATTTGGGGTTGCTGAGGGTATTTGTTATGTGTACTTCATCTAGGAGGTCTTTGGGGTTTAGGAACATTACATTTAAGTGCCTTAGCACATGTGGGTCTACATGTCTGCCTTGAATTGTGAGTGATGGATGATGCATGTGTACTGCTGACAACCTGATTGACATTAGGAGTACTTTTTATATGACAGCTTTGCTTCCAGTGACATTGTGTAAATACATATTTCGCATACTGCATCAGTTTGTCTAAGAATTAAGTGGTTGTTAGTAAACATGAGGTAATATCTACATTGCATCAGTATGCCC
The DNA here is from genome assembly GCF_019279795.1 of Protopterus annectens. Classification (NCBI taxonomy): domain Eukaryota; kingdom Metazoa; phylum Chordata; order Ceratodontiformes; family Protopteridae; genus Protopterus; species Protopterus annectens. The sequence continues at coordinate 1,535,725,592 of NC_056745.1, read as the reverse complement.
ATATCCACCAAGTTGGCAAAGGAAATAGTGGGAAAGTTCATATCCATGGCATCAGACCCTTTATTATTGATTAGATGGTTGGAGTGACAATATAAAGTAATGTCAGGAGTATCTGGTTTGCAAACCTGGGGCAGTGCTTGTCACTACAAACTAGCTGCCCTGTGTGCAACAAGGTAATGGTGAAATTTCAAGGGTGATTTACAGGGAAAATGTCAACTCAAGGTGTCTGTATCTATACAGGGCACCGCCAAACACTTGAGGAGAAACTAATAAGTAGATCCTCAATACTTTATGAAGTATTTAGGGATATTCTGAAGTTAGATTAGACATCAATAAATCAAACAGTACTTACTGAAAAGAAAAAATCAGCTTAGTCAAGAATGATGAAAACAGGAGAGTCACCTGAATGGCTACTGCCTGGCTATTAACAGTGCTCATACCTCTCAACTTCTTAGAGCAAGAAATCTGGACAAAGCCATAAATAATGGGGGGCAAAGGCTCAAAAATAAGGACACAGAAAGTTGAGCGAATTACAGGTTTGGCATTAGCATGAATTTTCTGAAAGATAGAAAATCTGAATCTGAAATGTCTGTTATTATTTATTGACTTTACTCCTCAAAAAAATTGCCAACAATTTGCCAGAAGACCACACTTTTATGAGAAACAGCCAAAAATAAGAAGCAAAATTCTGGGCATTCTGCAAAAATCTGTACAGTTGAGACGTATGCTAGACTAGTGCTGCTCTTACCACAGCTTCACACTGCTGGGATGCGATGCTCCTTTGCTTCTTCTCTCATCAGAAGTAAACCAGTAATACCAATCCCAAGATGAGAAGCATGGTCAAACAAAGACATTCACTGTCCAATCAAAAACAGTCAGGAATCAATACAATCTGCACCTTCTCTCACCATGAGCAAAATATTAGCAGAAACTCCAAGCTGGCACCTATGAAGCAGTTGTTAGGCTTTCCTGTGATTAGTAGTCTAGAGGCAATAATGCCTCTATGTTCCTCAGGGCCAGATTTCCCATTAGGCACTGTGGGTACAGTGCCTAGGGCCTATGAAATATTTAGGGCCTATGGAGGAGGCAATCAAATTGAAAAAAATAAATTAATAAGAAAAAAAAGAGTGAAAGGCAGAAACCTAATTTATCTAAAATTCAAAATTACATCACTGAACCAACAGTTCAAGATTATTAGGTATTTCCTAAGAAATATGTCTTCTTTGACTTTTCTTTTCAGCAAAGTATTTAATAATGTTAAAATCTGTAAGCTGGAAACACAGTCTTGGATGCACGATAAATGAAAACCGAAGTAACAATAAAAATACATTCTTTTAATAGACCATAGCAAACAGATTAGACATTAACATTTAGCACTTCCATCCACACTAAGGTGGACTTCTTCAGAATGTCCAGCAAAGTAATTCTTTAATAATGTTCTCAAAGTCCATATCACAAATAATGTCACTTTCAATACACAAAAGAGCCAAAGACGATAGGCAATCTTGGCTCATAGTTGAACGCATATAATTCTTAATTTGCTTAAGTTTAGAAAGTGATCTTTCTCCTTCTGCATTTGTTCCAATTATTGATAAATTAATCCTCAACACAATATGTACATTTGGAAAACCTGTAACAAGTCTGTCTTTTATTTGGGAATTATCAGTTGAGTCACTTCAACTACTGACTTGTCATCCTTGTACAATGATGTAAACATAAGAAACTCATCAATGAAGTCTTCTTACAAGTCTGATGAATGGATATTAACTAAGTCTCTGGCTTTCAATTTATCTTAATCTTTTGTTAGAGATCTGTCTGAAAGGAAATCAAAGGTATCATGCAACATACTGTATGTTGCACGCCATTTTTTCATTTCTGTAACTAGTACATGTAGAATACAATAAAACATTTTAATTTGAAATGTATCTTTTTCAGTCAATTCTTGTACCAGTTCCATTGGTGTTTCTTCAAATGCTCTTTTTCTTTACCGATTATAGTCTTTGCATTGTTTGTAATCAGAGTTTTGAACAAGGACTTTAGCCACTTTTTCAAAGTCTTCAAATTTATCCTTATCTCAAACCTCAACTAAATAATCTAGAAGTCCAGTAAATAATTTCACAATGGTGCACAGCTCAATTCCAGGATTCCAAAGTGCTTTATTTATTCTATCAATATTTTTCAGAATATCTTCTCAAATGACTGTCATTAATGATATTTCTAAGCAATTTAGCTTGTTTATCGAAGCTTTTGTTTCATGAACCACTGTAATTTTTTTTGTTTTTGACATTCTGAGATATCAAGTAGTGTTGCACAGATTTGATTGTAATTTATCTTCAGTGGTCTGACAGCATCATATCGGGATGACCATCTTGTATGTGACAGATTTTTAATCAAAATTACATTTTCTATCATATTTAGTTTAGACCATCTTTGTGGTGAGGTTGCAAAGAATGTGCAGAGCAACTGCAAAAAGCTGAAAAAAATTAATGGTGGCCAAACATGTTTCTGCAGATGTGATTCCTACTAAATTTAGGCTGTGAGCAGCACATGGAACTCATACTGCCAGAATGATGACTTCTTTGATTTTTGGCTTGGAGTCCAGAATATATCCTGCTCATATTATTGGCATTGTCATATGACTGAGATCTGCAATTTGCTATGTCTATTCCATGTTTGTCAAATGTAGATGCTACTGTGTTAAAAAGATATTTAGCACTATGTTTTTCAATGGGAACAAACGTTAAGAAGAGCTCATGTACTTCGCCATCTTTTGATACATAACGAATAACGACTGACAATTGATCTGTGTGACTTATATCTGGGGATGAATCTATACTCAATCCAAAATATTTTGCTTCATTAATTTCAGATTTGATCTGCGTCAACATTTTCAATCCTAATAAATTCATAAATTCTTCATATGTGGTCAAAGATTTCTGCCATTGTTAGAATTGTTATGTAGTTCATTATCACCACGAAAAGCCAAACCTCTTTCTACCAGGAATTTAACCACCAGAATTACCCTTCTGTAAACCTCAGTCCAGTAATTACTTAATTTTTGCTTTTCCATTTGCAATTCTGTATCAGTTCGTAAAGACCTTTGGCACTGTAGCCTTGTACACATTGCACTGAAATGTTCTTTTGATTTTCCATGCAACATGATAGTTGCATGTGCATTTTTCCTGTCATCAAACCCAGTTTGAAACTGATTAGATAACTCATTAAATTCATGTCTAAATAATATGCACATATAACATTATACTTTGGCTATGGATTCTGACAATAGTAGCCAGTCTCTTTTAAATACATCACCATTAATCATTTTCCTGTAAAAAAAATATTTTTTTTATATATCTTACTTTTTTGCAAACTGTTTAGACATTGATTTCAACTTGGATTCCAAATTTTGAGATGACATATTTTAGGCTTAGTAGTGAATGAGATATGCATTTATTTCCCATTTAGCTGGATCTGTACTGAAACCTGATGGTGAAACAGTAATGGATTTTCTTGTTTTTTTTTTTAATCACTCGTAGCTTCATTTACCTTGATTTGCAGTTACATCAAATGTTGACAGCATAGAATCTGTTTTGTTTCTAATTTCTAATTAACTTGATCTTCTTTTGCATTTTAATCTACAGACCTATGATTGCCACAATTTAAATCTTCTGACTGACAAAGGGTAGCCATGCTGCTTGGCAGCTGTGGAACAAGTATATATTTAAGCAATGAACATTTAATTTTACTCAAGTTCTTTTCAATTTTTTCTTTCTTTTTCCTTTTTCCTTTTGATTAATTTTAAACCAAATTAACCTTTAATAAAAAAGATATATATGACTTTTTTCAGGGAAAAAAAAAAATAACATAAAATATGGATTAAGTCCAATTGATGGTATGAAATTTTGAATAAAACCAAGATTCCAAAAAAAAAAATATTATTTTTCAATTTTCAAATAGTTGTTGTGTCTTTCGGCTTTTCCAGGTTAGGGGTCGCCACAGCGGAACTCCAGTCAGCTAATGATTGGCATTAGATTTTTACGTACTGGCTTGCTGGGCCTAACGCACAACCTTCAACGAAGGAACGCCCATTCACGCATGTCACCACACAGAAGACGCTCTAAGTGAGAATCGAACGGGCAACGTCTAACTGTGAGGTGACAAAACTACCGCAGCACCACCTTAATTAATCTTACATAAATTAAAAATAATAAAGTAGGAATAATTGCTACAATAAACCCTTAACAGAAACATTTTCAGAATTTTACCTTTAAAATGGTAAACAAATGTTAAAAAAGCAAAGGTTTATAAAACAATAGCAGTCAGTTTCTTAAATAGCTTGAATAAAAGATGTCCAAATGATTGAAGGTTATACATGTGGTGTAGGCAATTTACTGTCAGTTACTGTTAATTTAAAAATTAACTGTAACAGATTTTTACTAGGGATTGCACAAATACTGAAGTATACCTTACTTTCTTCAAGTTCAAACAATAGTGACTAATACAAAACCATCAGAAACATTGACACCGGACATCTGGCCTTTATTGAATAATCTTGAAAAATAAACTTCCTAGTTCAGTCATACTCCCGATGCCAAGTTGACAGAACCGAGTCATCCGTCCAGTGCCAAGATGTACACTTGTCCAGTGCTGATACGTCCATGTCTGCACAAATGATGAACTTATATTCTGTGTGCCATCGTGCAAGGCAATTGAATAACATAATTATATAAATTAGAAGTGTAAAAATGATAGTTGCTCACCTAACTTCATCAGTCACGTAGTTTAACAATATAATAGTCATGATTCTTTGCCTTGTTTTCAGTGATCATGATCACTTCCCACTTAATTGGTCACATGACAGACTAATTATCCTGATTCATCTAGCAAGGAAAAAGGGGTAAATTTAGTGGTGGGTCCTTTAGGAGGTAGGGAGGTAAGGTTAGCACTGAACCTATCTGCCAGAATGTTGGCAATATCAGTTGGTTCTGTAGTTTTTGTGCCATTGTGCTGTAACTCAGAGCAGATCTGGGTGTTGCCATTGAGATTCTTGACATAGCTATAGAATGCTTTGTGGTTGTCCTTAGAATAAGTGGTGATCTTGTTTTTGTAGCTAGCTTTGGAGGATCTTATAAGGGATCACAGCTTCTTGGAGCTTCTAAGACCTATAAACTCTAAAATCTGGCCCTGATGATCCATTCACCAGGAGCAAAACAGAAAGACTAATCCCAAGATGACTACTATTAGGCAGAATGTGGGCACTGAAATAATTGGTGGTCATGGAGTAGATGTTACAGATTTTAAAGGTAAGATGGAAACATAGGTTAATATCTTTAGAGATACAGTGTGCACTAAGCAGTTAGATATGAAAGAGGGGGTAACCTAAGCTCTATCTTGGTGGAGGGATACTAATTTTAAAAGAGCAAGATAGATTGGAAGGGGCTGGGCACTTTGTATTATGGCTCTATGGAATTCATTGAGGTTGCCAATACATTTAAATAGCCAAAAGGGAGTGAATTCACAAAATAATAATTGGTGCTTACTCACAATAGCCAATGAAAGAGGTGTGGGTGGAATATATGTGGTTAAATTAAGGGGCAGGCAACTAGAAAGACAGTTTAGTTTAAAACGACAAGAGCAGAAGGGTGGGAGGGTGTGACTCACAAAAGTCACAGCTGTGGTCTCCTTTCTAGTTTAAATATGCAATTAAAAGCAAAATACAAATAAAACATAGTGCAAAGAAAATGAATTACAATATACAAAATAGAAGAAGGCAAGGAAGTAATACAAAATACAAAAAAAGCAAACACAAACTAACCTTTCCCTCACAGCAAGATGTGTTAGGGTCTGAGTAACAGCAAGGTCACTGTTAGAAATGAAGTTTACTACAATGCTACCACAACTAAGCCCGGCCTTTCCCCCAAGCAGTGCAACAGCAGTACCTCAGCCAATGGAAGCACTGCTACACTGGATCATGACATTAGCATGGCATAGTAATGACTCCTGTTCCTCAGTTTTGGCAAAGAATGGTAAATCTTTCAAATTAATCTCTGCCATGACTGTGCAAAAAACAGCAAACTGAGTTCATCACAATCCATTAGAAAGATTGTGCACTGTTTCTTAATGGAATTGTTTTTACTGTTGCTCATCTGCGGTTTGGTCCACAACATGATTCAGTTTTTAAAACCTTCTGCTTTCAGGATTGTAGATGACCCAAATTGCAGACAACTCATTTACATAATTTATTTTGGGAAGTTCCTTTTTGGTACACGATTGATGCATTCACTGGAAACACATGCATTGTTGGTCTTCACGTATTAAAGAGTGAACTGTTATGTTTCAGGCCAACTGCTTTTATAAGGCTCATATTTGTATTCTTCCGATTGGATTTATATTTTATCTTCTTCTTCTTCTTTTGGCTTTTCCCAGTTAGGGGTCGCCACAGTGGATCACCTGTCCGCTCATGACAGGCAGTGGAGTTTTACGGTGTCGAGTTACCAGCCTGGTGCTCAACATTCCACAGAAGGCACACAAATGCACGCATTCACACCTAGGGCCAATTTAGAGAATTTTGGATTTATATTTTATATACTGTTCTATTGTTCTGTTTTTGGCTAGGTTTCATAGTTTAAATTTGTCATGGTAATGTAGTTTCTTGTAGTTTCATGTCATCTTGAATAGCCATATGGGGATGTTGCCAAGGGTCAGAACCCGTCTGTAAAGTTACTATGAAGAATGAATTAAATAATATTTTGTGCTAAAAAACAGTCAATGTATTACACAGAATACCGTTATAGTATTCAGTAGTATCAAGTTTTGAGCCAATTTGTGAAGCTGAGATTAGAAGTTTGTTTACAAGACTGTATATAACAAGTGGTTTAACTTGACATGTGAGGAGACGAAAACATTGCTCTCATTGACAGATAATGCAAAGCTGCATATTATGAAAGCAGTCAAGGATAATAGCATTGTCTTTATGGGTAGAGATTGCTATGAAAAAGTGGTGTGGGATATGTTAAAAAGTAGTAGGGCTTATACAATTCTTTAATTGAATTAGATTTTAGAAGTTTGTCGTGTTATTGTTGATGATATTAAAAGATTGAAGAATGATTCATGGATCACCTTTAATTTATCTGAATATCTGACTATGAAAATGCCAAGATTCTTATTATGTTTGACATACCTAAGATTCATAATTTAGAATTTAACTACCCTTCCAAATATTGTTTCAATACAGTTAAAATGTAAGAAGTATTCCACCTTTCATTTTAGGTTTTGGGAGATTTTATTTTTAAATATATATATATATATATATATATATATATATATATATATATATATATTGGTACTGTGATAACTGTATTTTATGATTATTTTGAATAATTTGGGATTAATTTGATTTAAGAAATCTCTTCAGCATGGTTGAATGCAGTCCATATCTTCAGTGGATGTTACTAAGTTGTTGTTTTTATCACAGGATGTTGACTATTCTAATGCTATTCAATAGGTGAACCTTGCTGGAAAGATTAATCACGTTTTTATATTATTTTAGGAATCCATCCAAGGTATCAACCTGCTAGAACCATAGCACAAATAAGCAAAAACCAAAGAGGTGGTGAATTGCCATTTTATGGACAAAAGCACTTAGCACGAGTTTTTAGTATTGATTTTATTAAATACCTTTGTGCAGGGGGATGACTGTTGCTGTTTTCAGTTCATAAGGAGCAAAGCCTCTTTGGAGGCTGCAGTTAAATAGCAATTCCAGAGGGCCTGATAGATCATCTCTCATGCTATATGTGCCACAAGAAGATGATATAGAACTTTTTTATAGACTGGCTGCAGGAAATGGAGAACAAACAATGTGCCCTCAGTTTAGAAGAAAAGGAGCTAAGAAATGAGTTGCTTGATTTAATAGAGATGGACAGACATATTAAGATCAGTGAAAGAAATAGACTGCAGAAGGTCAATAAAACCCAAAAAGTTAGAAGTTTGATAAAACAAATGAACACAGTAATTAGGACTGCCCATAGAGATCCGTGCAATATAACAGAAATAAATAGGATACATTACAGTGCAGCTAAATTAATAACAGATAAAATTCTACCACAAGAACACAGGGTAGTAAGGGAAAGAAAGGGGAGAAATCAAATACCATCATGAAAGTATTGAATAGAGAAAACTATAAAGCAATTAAGACAAGAAGTGTTACTGTTAGAAGAGTATAGAAGGGGGAACAGATCAACAAAAATAGAAATATAGATATGATAAAAGTAATGCACAGTATCAAAACAGATCAAGATCTATCATGCACTACTGGATATAAACTAAAAATCTCAGCGCAGGCAGAAAAACTTGGAAGATATGCAGATAAATATAAAGGAAAAGTACAAAATGAGGAATTTATTGATGACCCTAAAAAGTTTTGTAGAGAATTGGAAAACAAGGCAAAAGGGATTGAAAGACCACGCTAAAAAGTAGAAATAGATATATTTTGGAGAAATATCTATGAAGATCCTGTGGAATATAACAAAGATGTTAAATGGATAGAAAAAGTAAAAGAGAGAATAACAAGTTCAAATGTATAGGATATAAAAAGGGATGAAGTAACAGCCCGGGAGATTGAAATAAAGTTAAGAAAAACCTCCAACTGGAAAACCTCAGGCCCATATACAGTACCTAACTTCTAGCTAAAAGTATCAAAATCTTTGTATGAACATTTAGCCATGAGTAAGAACTATTTATATGCAGACCCCGAACAGACACCAGCCTGATTGACAACATTAAAAATAATGCTCCTACTTAAGAATAAACCTGCAAGTTATTCTAAAAATTAAGACCAAAAACTTGCTTCTGTCAACGTACAAACTATACACCGGAATTGATGCCAACAGAATTTATAATCATTTAGAAGAAAACTTAACCATTGCAATAGAACAAAAGGGTAATAAAAGAAAGTCATATGGAACAAAGGATCATTTGTTGTTCAATAAAGTCATAATGGATAACAGTAAAAGGGGAATAATCAAAGTATGTCATGGATTGACTACAAAAAAGCATTTCTCAGTATCCCACATTCATGGATAAAAGATTGCTTAAAAATGTATAAGATACATCCTACACTAATTGATTACATTACAGTGACCATAAAACAGTGGCAGATCACTTTGCAATTAAGCCATGATAAAGAACAAATTATTATTCCAAGGATAAAAATTAAAAGATGGATATTTCAGGATGACTGCCTGTCGTCTCTGCTTTCTGTCTTGCCCTTAACCCATTAAGTTGTCTACCTAAAACACATTAGGCCATGACTATAATTTGGCTCCTAGGAAACAACAAAGTGTAAGCACCTCTCATCTTCTTTTTGTGGATGATTTAAAACTGTATAGTTCATCAGATGAGGAACTGAAAGCACAACTGCAAGTGGTTAAAACTTTTTCAGATGATGAAAGAATGTCATTTGGCCTTGATAAATGTGCACAAGCAACCTTTACAGCAGGAAAGCTGCAGCACCAAGAAAACATTAGTTTGGGACAGGAATGTAATATAAAAGAACTTGAGTAAGACGGAGTGTACAGATATTTGGGAACTGATGAAGGATCAACAATAAAACACAAACAAGTGACAATAAAACTCAGTAAGGAATATTTTAGAAGGCTTAAATTAATACAAAAAACAGCATTGCCATCTAGGAATAAAGTCCAGGCTATAAACCAGTTTGCTTTCCTGTCTTAGCTTACAGCTTTGGAGTGATTAATTGGCCCCAAAATGTGTTGGACAACTTAGACAGAAAAACAAAAAGGATGGTTCACATTCATCAAATTATTTATAAAAATAAGTGCATACCAATATTATATATCCCACATTCTGAAGGAGGTATGGACCTCCTTGAAATTAATTACATGTTTAGATCTGGAGTCATTGTACTGCACACATCTGTTGACTTCACAAGACCCAAATGTAGTGAAAGTTCTTAAACATGAGGAGAAACATCTAAGATCACTTCCTTTCATAGTTTATCAGAAGCATATTGGCATCAAGTGGGAATGGAAATCAAACTAGAAGTAAATAAAAATCAGGCAACAACTGAATGTGTCAAAAAACAAAAGAAATTATATAAGGTGAAGGACCAGATGAGAAGGCAAGAAATGTGGAGTAAGTATAGGAAACTCTTGGAACAACCTTATGTTGATCAGAACAGAATGCAGGAATGGTTAAGGAGTGGTGAATTTAAAACAAAAGATGAAAGGTTAATATTGGCAGCCCAAGACAGTGGGCTACATACAGGTTTATCTACAAAGTCCATTGAACATGTGGGAGAAATGGACAAATGTAGGTTTTGTAAAATAGAACTGGAAACAGTCACATATCTTGTAGCTGGTTGTGATATACTAATGGCAGAAGGGATCTATTCTGAAATGCATAATAATGTGGCAAGACTGTTGCACTGGGGATTGTGCAAACATTATGGTACTGAAGTGGCTGAACAACATTGGAATCATGAGCCACAAGGCATCATAGAACATGATGAAATTTATATCACATGGAATCACTCACTACCAGCAGTTCAAAAAATGCTAGAAAACTGGATATAGTAGTCCATGAAAAGAAGACTAAAGGAGCATTGATTATTGAAATTGCTACATCCAGTGACTACAGTGTCTTACATACAGAGAGACTCAAAGTCATTAAATACCAGGATTTGCAGGCAATGTAGAAGAAGGATAGCCAGACAGTTCCAGTAGTAGTAGTAGGGGGCACAGGTCTTATAAAAAAGAATTTACAATCATACTTGGATATGTTACCAATACATGTAACTTCCTACAAACTGCAGAATGAGTCATTACTGGGTACATTGAGAGTGCTGTGAAGAGTACTTATGGCTAACATCAAATATTGAAACAATACTAATTTCATGAACTATAATCATACTTTGACTTAAGAATGGGGTCCATTCCTGTCATGGTATTAGAAACCCAAAAGACTTGGAGAAATTAAATAAGGCATCCTGAGATACTGTCTGGGCCCATTGATTTAGTGTTCTTGGCCGTAGAGAGGAATGGAGAGATGACAAGTCAGCATGCAAAAGAGATTAGTATCGCTAGAATTGAATTCATCTTCAAATCGGGTTCAGGAATTTAGGTATCCATGTAGAAAGGAATGTAATTGTATCTTCTCCATCTGTTTTTTTTTTTCAGGTAGACCAAAAATCATTATGTTGCATCTTCTTTCTCTGTTCACAAGATCATCTAGTATATTTATTAACCAATAGTTGTTTTAATAAAATGCCTGTTTGTGTTTCTTCTTCTTTCTGTTTCTTGTCCATGTCATTTAAAGCTGTTTCCATATCTGATATTTTAGATTGCTGTTGTATCAGCTCCTTAAGAATGCAATTTGTTTACACTGTTTTTCTCAGTTTTCCAGGTTCGCCTGTAATAACCCTTGCAGTGTGGTCATCACTTGCTATAAGTCCTGCTTCACTGAGGAGACTGCATGGGAATACTTCAAGTTCCTCTTTTTCTTTTGTTGAGGATAAAATAATAATTTATTAATTTAGATCCTTTGACACAAAAAATGTAAGATATCTTCACATAATTTTGTAATATACTTTGATAAATGTATAGGAAGAGGTTTATGAAGGCATTTTTAATTTATTTTTTTCCTATCAAATCAGATATAAACTGCAGCGCTCTGAACATCTGCTGCTTTCCATTAGCTATCTAGGCTTTGCTGGCAACTAGTGAGTATTAATGGTAATGCAGCTAGTCGGAATGAAGATAATGAACAGTAAGACACCACAAGCTTACCTAGTAATTATATCAATGATATGCAGCTTTGTAGACTAATAAAAAATCACTTAGGTTTTAAGACGTTATATAGTTCCTAAGGGAGTTCATTGCCTTATTAGCTCTGTTATCCACTGGACTAGTACCAAGCAGTTATAGTCATAGTATTATCTTGATTATAATGCCTAAATACAAACACACATACACACACACACACACACACACACACACACACACACACACACACACACGCACACACGCACACACACACACACACACACACACACACACACACACACACACACACAGAGCTGTCCCTTTAAATCCAGAGGTTATGTAATCTGTGCCATAAATCACAAGATCAGGGTTGTGTCTTCAGTTTGCAATGAAGGATTATGATGAAGGCTTGGTCTATTAACTCATATATTATCTGCTATCCTGTACACCTCTGACTAGTATATCTAAGCAACATTTGATTTTACTGAGGCCTGATGAATCCCCCCCACCAACATTATTATAGGGCTCAACTTGCCACCAAGATGAAGTCAGTCTTCTTAGCACTTCATTACAGAAGCCTACTTTGGATATTGCAGAAAGCAAGCAGGATAAAAAATGAACATAGGTGCAAGACAGTTTCAATATATTACTCACATATTGAGCTACACTGATGTTCAATTATGCATATTCTAAGTGTCTTCCAAGGAGTTAAAACTTATAAAACAGTAAGAAAATATTTCTCTTATATTAAGGTAGTGAGGTAACTCAAAAAGCCAAAATGCTTTGCTTTGACAGGCTTACTTAATAGAAAGGGCAAATGTTTGTTTAATGCCAGGAAACACTTCAGTACAAATTATACGCCTTCCAGTAATAAAAGCAAAGCAGTGAACATAATGAATATGATATAAATCAGGAGTATTTGAAAAAAAAGCAAAACAGTAAGGAACTGTGAGTTTTAAGACAGAAAGAACATTCTAGCAAAACAAATGCTTTGGAGAAGAGAGACTAATGAAGTCTAACATGTAGATGGGGGGGTTATACCTTTTTTCAAAAGGTTTATTTTGTTGTCTGTACAATACACTCATGGTCAACAATCTCAATGTTCAAGGTACATTTTGAATTCAGTCTGCCATAAATAATTGAAAGCACTCACCTGTTTAAGAAATGGTCTGTTATACCTTACCACAATTCCAGCCAGCTGGGCAAAACTACTAAGACTAAATTTCCTTAGAACAATAGGATATTTTATAAGAAAAAGAATGAAAGAATGAATAAATACAATGTAGAACATTCAAAGATCATTGATACAAAAACAATGCAGGCACACCGGAATCCAATATATTTATAATAGTTTTATATGCTTTAATGAGCTTGACTGCAATTTGTTGACAAGTATTAAAGTGTACATTCCTTACAGATTAATTAAGTTTACTCACATATTATATATAAATAAACATGCAATTACAACAGAAAAAAAATAATGGCCATGTCATTAGAATTTAAATAAAAAGCAGAAAATCTTTGAAAAATTAAGTCAGGTAATCATTTTAAACCAAGGATGTACGTAAATTAAACATGCATACCTCAAGCAGCTACTAAAAATATGTTATAACCAAAGCATATAGCTGTCTATCAGATTTATAGCAATTCCATAGACATTTATTCTCTCAGACATGGTAAATTTCTAGCAGTAAACAATAAAACTTTTCTTCTCGACATTTTCCATTTTTATATATTTATAACATGCAGAAGGATTCAATGTTTCATGGGGAGTTGTCAAAAATTTAGAGCAATATGTAAATGTGCTTGCAAAAAAAGTAATCATCTGTCACAGATGGCCAAATCGGACAATAAATATTACATGCTACAAACTTGAAAGCTTTACTGCAATAGAGTAATGAACATTTTCATTGTGTATGCCTGCTTAACATATTGAAAATCAGAGTCTGAGTTAAGTCTAGTATGTGAAATATTATTTATTTTATAGTTTAGACCAGCATTTCTCAAAAGCATTACTCAACTACTCAAATTATTTTTTTTTTGTGGTAGAAAAGATGTGGATTTAACTTTCGGATTATTGGAAGAAATATACAAACACACAATACAGATGCAATCATTTAATTATCTATTTTTTATTCTAATTTTTGAACATTTTAAATATTTATTTAAAGAAATAAAGCAGACAACATGTTGGGCAGCCCCATCTGCAGCAAAGACAAATGCATTGCTTAATGTATTATGTGTGAACAGATCAATAAAATATAAATCGTTGCCAGTATTTCAAAAGGCACTATAAAACTGTAGACTTTTACTGCATTTCACCTATTTTGCATAAGTATGGCTGTAATAAAATTATGTCATTGTATTTGTTGCTCTTTTGGAAAACAGTAAATAATTTTCTGTGACGTGAAGAATGTTTTTCTAAAAGATTTTGGCAAGTATGTATTTAGTGTGCTAATTGTCCATTCAAAACTTTATATTTTTGCTTGACATAGTCTTTCTTATTTCTTGACTTCTGGTGCCTTTTAAGAAAAAAAAATGGGCAGACTAAACTGCCATTCTTAAAGATGTCATTTGCTGTCTGTGTTATTTTATTATATCAAACAAGTTCAAATTTTGCTTATGTTACAGAAACAATTAGCTTTGTTTCATCATTCTTTATAATGTATACATTTACAAGTGTAAAGCAGATGGAAGTTATTAGTGATTGCTTATATTTGTGTGCTGTTTTTCCCATACATATTTCACTTTCATAGTTATGGTTAAAGCTGATGTTTTGTTTTCTACATTTAACAAAACATGAAAAAAGGGTTAAGTTATTAATTTAGATCTGTAGAACCTAAAAGTGTAGTTGTTTATTTTCTGAATGTTGTGATGCTTACATTTTTGGAGACTTTACATATTTAGCGAATACCTGGCTTTAATTTCATTACTACTTTGACAATTGACTGCAGCACATGAAGACAAAATGTAACATAGGCACATGATGGCGAAGTACTGAACAAATTTCACTAGCAGAATCATCTGATAACATTTAATACATGTGATGCCTTCCAGTTTTTCCAACAGTTATATTTATATAAAATGGTTTAAGGTATGTACTGGCAGGGCAAGAAGAAGCACTATTTTTATACGTGGTCATGTTCAGTTAAAAGAAAATAGTGAACAGACAAGGGTGGCATTCATAATCACAAAGGGTGCACATGTATAAGGGCAATGGATGAGGAGTGTCCCTGCACCTTTGTGTAAATCTGCATGAAGGGCTGTGGCGACATGCCCATCAGCTTTTGGGCTGTCTATAAGTCTGTAAAGTGCATTAAAAGTAATATGGGTTTTTGCATGTCTAAAGTTTGCAGTGTAAACTACACATTACTTGGGTCCTTTTGTAATTTGGAGGTGCACATTGCTGGTGCTCCATAGAGAAGGATAGTGCTCAGCACAGCCTTGTTGTGTACAGAATGTATGAGTGCCCTTATGTGGGCACCATGATTCTATATACAGTTGGAAATGGAAAGATAAGGCAGCTGGAAAGAGGAGCGTGAAAAAGGTGTACCCAAAAGGAAGACATGAAGATGGATGTGCTAGAAGAGATGGGAGAGGAGGAGTATAATATGGTGGGGGATTGACCTAGTCTTTTAATGTTTTATATAAGAGGGAAGTTGGCAAAGGAGAAAGGGAAAAGGCTGCAGTAGAGAGACTTAGGGAAGAGTTAGGGAATCACACAGTATGAAAGATAAACACGACACACAGAAATACTGTGGTGGGCTGACAAGGGTGGGGGATGAAAGACATATAGATTGCAGACAGATACAAAAGGGGAAGAGACAGGAAGTGTAGACCTGAATCGAACCTTGGACCACATGAGGTCAAATATTCCCACTGGTTGGAGAAACTCTGGTGGGGACCCATTGACTTGGGGTGGAGTCCTCCAGTGGATTGATAGATGGACCCTACCAGTTCAGTGAGTCTGTAACCTGCTGGAAGAGATCTTGTACAGGTTAAAAACATCTATCCACTGCCTGCTCAACTGCATCCTCTACCAGATCTCATAGATTCCTTCTCTTTTGTGTCTTTCCAGGCTATGCCACACCCTGACTCTGACAGAATGTTCCCAGGCAGGCAGAAGGAAATGGGCTAAAAGTTCCGTGGTCTGGGAGGTACGAGGCTGGAATGCCCATAGGATACCTGGACCTGTGCAAAATGGAATATAAAACGAGAGAAAAACAAAACAATGAAAATAATAAATAAAAGAGGCAACCAGACAAAATGTAGACAAGAAGGACTCATAAGTTGCAGTGTTTTCTTGACTTTGCATAATAAAACATTTCTTAAGCAGGCTTACTTAATGAATTGTTGGCCTGCTTGCAATCTGATAATATTTTATTTCATATCCTTACTTCTACATTATTTTTGTAACAGGATGTACTTTTTTTCCCGTAATTTGTTAAATTTTAAGGTACCAGAGCATTTGGTTACAAGGAAGGGGTTAGTATTGCTGATTTTTTTTTTGTATTTCCTTATAGTCTTCTAACTTTTACAGCATCATATGCTTGACCCCCCCCCTCCCCCAAAAAAGAAATCATTCTAATGTGCAGTGGTTACTACTTTTTCTCTGATGTAAAACATTTTCAGTTAACTAAGGAATACAATCCATAGTTATTGGTAAAATGCATTTCTTAATCCAGCATGCAGAAATGTATATGCAATTCATATACTTGCTGTTTTGTTCCCTACCCCTACTGTGCATATGGTGTGCTGGCTAGCTCTGGTCAGCCATTTTGTATGTACAACAGCTATTTTGTAAAGATTGTTTTATGGAAGCAGGCAGTCTGCATAATAATAAACAAGTAAGGCTTTACCTATCCCTACCACTAACCACTGCAGAAGATCTGAGGAATCATTCACTTGCCAGCATACTTTAAAAAGTTAAATATGTCTTTTAAATTGAGACTGCCTCTCTGTTTATCTATATGTGCCCATAAATATGAACAACAGTGCAGTCAGTAATACAAACAGAAATATATCTATTTGAATTTATTTTAACTATTAATAAATGCACATTTGCAACATTTTGTCAATGTTGTCCTTTTTATATTACAAGAAAAAAATAAAATATACTTATTGTAGAACTCTGGTCTTCTTTCCTGTGCCTGAGCTACATACTGGGCCAGCTGGTTTGTGAAATGTTTTGTAAAATAAATTGTAATAAATAGTACTAAAGACAAAAAGGGGTTGTATAATCTGCAAAAAAAAAAAAAAAAAAAGAGTTTAGGCAATATTAATTTGCACAAAGGTTCAAGTCTCAGAAAGAAGTTAATATCATATAAACCTACGCTTAGATTTAAATGAAATATCATAGTTATATAATATGAAGCTGATGCAGATCATTCTGAATTGACTTAATGAGACAAAGTAACAGAAGAAACACACATTTGTAAAACAAGTTAGAATATAAAATAAATAATTGTGCTGCAATTTTAATTCAATAACTCTTTAGCCTGCATTTTACAGTAAATTCACATTTATTCCTGTCGTAACACAAGAATTAAAAGTCTTATTCAAAAACGAGATATAAACACATTTTGTGTACAAGCACAATGATTCTTTTTAATAAAATTTTAAATGTAAGTTATCAGTATCACCTATACTATTTGTGCAGGTAACTAATCCCTTTGTTTTAGTCTTCCTCTTGTGCAGTGTCTGTATAGGCGCTATATTTTGGAATGCTACCATTTGCGATTATGCCACTTAGGATGTTAGTTTTCATTCATGATGTGATGCGACTGAGTTAACTTCAGCATTTTCTGGCATTACATCTTATGTAACATTTAGTGCTTAAGTTTTTACACTGCTTAAAACAAAAAACACCTAAAATAGCATAGCATACTGGGGATTCTTAACATCGTACTTTATATTCAGTGTTATCTATCTCAAGCAAAGACAAGACCAAACAGATGCTCATTGTCTCCATTTCTCTTATCTATTTGCTGATTTAAAACAATTTCTTTAGCACTTTTAATTGTGTCGACTTAAAGGTATTTATGGCTAGCTACCGTCTATCTTTTGTTGTTTGTGATCATTTGTCAAGCATTGTCCTTATGTTCCTAGGCATATGCAAGAATGTTTTCTTTTTATACATTTTTTTTATTTTACTTAGTATTTAACACATTATAAAGTAAAAGGAAGCTAATACATTTTTACTGACTACCTTTGCTAGGCAAGGAGAGTTGTGATCTTTTGAAATGGGACCTTCACTATTTACAAGTTCAACAGGTGGTATTGTGCAAAATATGAAGTGCTAATGTTTAGTGTTTTGATATTTTCTAGTTTGAAGAACATAGTCTTACAGCTGTAATTGTTTTTAACTTAGTTTGAAAATAAGACACAGAAAATATATTGTTATGTAAATATAATATGAAACAATAACAATGTACTACTATGCCATTTCTTAAGAGTTATAAAGACCAACCAGCTTGCAATTAGCAAAATGGAGAAGATAGCACAAGCCTGTTTAATTAATTTTTGGACTTCTTACAACTGTTTACAATACACTTATTTGATGCATCATTACACATACTAAAATCATCTACACCACAGAGGGTTATGATTGGGTCTCCGATCCTAACCTGAATAAAATGTTTTCAAGACACAGATGGCAATAAATTCATCTCAGGTTAACTCAAGAGGTGAATCCTGGCATCCACGTCAAAAGCACATATTATGAATTTACAGTCAGAGATCCGATCATAATTCTTTGTAGTGCATAGTGATTTATATGTTCCATGAACAACTAGTTACAAAAAAAAAAAAAAAAAAAGCAAAGCTCTGTGCCCATTTTGAAAGTTGTAATGTTGTAGACAGCAAGCTGAAACAGAGATGAAATGAAGCCATTTCTTGTTCTGCTGCTATTGTTTATGGGCCATCACTGTCAGCTTTTAGTGCCCAGCACCAGATATGGCCTTAACGGAGTAGATGGTCTTAACGATTGTTAAGCACCGTTCTAAGCATTGCTAGAATTGGATCTCATGCTAGAGTAGTGCCAAACCAGGATGTCTTTTAATTGATATTTACATATAATCATGGAATTCCATTCAATACATTTATTACTGAACAAGTTTCTAATTACAGTACATTTATGCCTATCATATTTTCTTAAACATAAAGCAATATTACCATCTCAAGATTTTTTAATATTGATGGGAGAAGCTATTGTGTTAGCTTAAAATGCCATAACAATTGTTGAAAAAATGAGCCTTCACTTTTATTTCTGATACCAGCTCATCAAAAAGAATGCAGCGGTCAAGGCTTCATATTTTTTTCTTTTTTATAATACAAATTGGAATCCAATATTAAAAAAAAAAAAACATTTTGACGACTTATCTTAGTAAAGTCAGGGAAGACATTTATTTACCATGGAAAAATGTTAATGACACTACACCAGACAAATGTTTAAATGTTGAACATTCTATGTACTGGACAGAGTTACTCTGGAAATAATCAGAAAAAAAGCAAAGATAGTGCAGATTATTTTCCAGCAGTGAGCTCAGACATATATATATATTTTATGAGGCTGATACAGGTATAACTTGCAAAGCTGAGTCATTTTAGTACTATCCAAACATCAGAGTAAACTTCAAATTCCCAATAATTAAACTATTGTAATGAAATGTGGATGGTAAACATGAAAGAATCACTGAAAACTATTTTACTACAACAGTGAAAATCTGATTTAAAGCATTCTTCCTTTTTAAAATATTCATATTTATGTAAATTAGTCATGCTCTGCCTTGACTGCATTTCATAAGGATAGGGTTCTGGTTCAATGTCAAATTTTGGGTAATCTTGTGACAACTGCTCTTTTACACATTTCAAGTTAAAAGATAGTAGTACTGATAACTTGTATGAAGCCCTGAACTGCACTGTCTAGATTTGGAATTTCATTTATGAATAATTGCTGAAGCTTGTAAAAATGTTTTTCTTATTTTAATACAGAAAACAAACAATATGCGGATGCTTTAATGCTGCACAATTAATTTGTTTCTTCTGGGGATAGCTTAAGGAAAAAAAAGGAATATGACATAGTTACTACCTTTGTAAATAAACTCAACAGTGAATAAAAAAATATGATAAAGTTGCTTCCTTTGTAATTAAAATCTACTCATTTTCTTTTGCAGTCAACATTGATTAGAATTTAAAAGATTTGCCTCTAAGACAAGTAATTATTTGTACTACTTTTCTTTGCAGAGACCAGAAGCACAGACGTCTTATTTTAATTTAGTCATAACAAAGAAACATAGATTATAAATACTACTTAAAACCGAACACACTCTGTTTTGCAATAAATCATGTGTTTAACACTTTGCTTGCAGGGATGCTTAATGTATTCATTTTCTTATCATTATGCTATAGTATCCAGTATCCTTCAGTAAAATAAGTTTAATTATTGATGTTTTGAATTTAGATTACTGTTGGGCATCCATGTATGATTCCCTACAAACAAAAATGAGATACTGGATGCTGAATTTCATGCTGAATTTCAGTTTAAAGGATTATAAATATTGCATGTTCTATATTCTAAAATTGAGTGCACATTGTCTTTCAAAAGCAGCATTTTGGTCATATAACAATTTAAGTATTATGATTATTGAGTGTGTATAAAACTATGTAAGAATCATGAATATCAAATAGTTTTAACCCCCTTTACTGTGAAACTAATATGAAAGTATGGATTTAAGAACCACTGACAAATTTAGTTTTAATAATAATGCTATAACTTTTAATCATAACTTGCAAATTTATTGATCTTGCAGTCAGACTACATTTTGGGGCACATGTGAATCAGAAAATGGTAGTCAAAGAACAACTGTGAACACTTTCAGATTGGCTCACCCATGCTAATGGTATGACAGGTCTATGTAACCCTATAGGTCATTGTGTGTCTGACAAGCTCTCGTCAATATTCAAAGACGTTTTTATTGACTTTGAAGGAAATATCTATAACAGACAATGATGTGATCAGGGTTTAATGAAGTATAACCCAGTAATAAACTTAATGAGACTGTAGAAGAAAGGCTTAAATTAATGTCTGTCCCTCAAAAAGCACTTTCTTCATATGTTGTGGATAGAGTACATTGAGGTCTTTATCCCCCATGGCAACCCTCCAAAACTTTTTTTTTATTTAAATATTCTATGCAGCTGAAGCACTTCAAGTGATCTCAGCAGGCAAAATGTAGAATCCTTTCTCCTGAGATGGGTATTTATTCAAAGAAATCATGGCAGCAAGATTTGATATATTACCTAAATTCCAGATGCTAATTCAACATGGTATCACAATCTAAGCATCCTATCGTTCCATGCTGTGCAAGGCTAGAAAACTGAAGCAGAGAGAATTGAGCTATCCCTGGAGTGTAGCCCAAACCTAGTGGTTGGGAATAACTTAAACAGAAAGAACACTCCAAGTAGAGGTGGGCTACAGGTCAGTCAATGGAGTAGTCCTTAAAAGGACTGTAGTTTATCCTCTTGATCTTGATGCTCAATGGTCCTTAAAAGGACTTTCAGAGGTCTTTAATGGACTGAAGGTCTATAGACTGACCCTGAGTCTTTGAAGGGATAAGGCTGCCCCTCAGAAGGGCCTTTGAAGTCCTTAAACAGACTAATTAGGGTCCCTAGAAGGGCCTTTACTAGGGGGCCCTCAAAAGGAATTTTGGGTGGCCTAATGTAAGCTCTGATGAGTCCCTAGAAGAACTGTTATGAGAGAGCCTGTTATGTTATGAGAGGACTGTTGTGGGGAGTCCTGAGAACGACCTTTGGGGGGAGCCCTTAGAAGGACTGTTGTAGTATTAATAGCCATGAGCAGGGCTGTTTGGGGAGGTTCTCAGAAGGACTGTTGTGGTGAAAACCCTGAGAAGGGTCCTTGCTTTGACCATGGTGGTCAATGTAACTCAGTCCAGTGGTGCAGGAATCCATGTGTTGTGGTCCTGAAAAGGACCTTTGGTGCTGATTTGCAGGGATGGGGCTGCCTGCTTATGCTCCCTTATTCAAGGCAGAGCACCTTGTTGAGTGTTGTCCTGGGGTTCTAATAAGAACCGTTGAGGTCCTCAGAGGGACCATCTGACCTTTTGTAGCCTGGTGGTCCTTAGAAGAACCTTTGCAGTCCTGAGAAGGACTTGTGGGACATCAAAATCAAAAACCAAAGAGTGTTTAGTTTGTGCACCCAAAAACATTTAAAATTGGCAAAAACACTTTAAACATGAAACATTCAACCTGAAAAACATTACAACCACATACAATGAAACATAAATCACATTGAGAGACTATGTTCTCCAGCTCTCCTCTTGCAGATTGTTGCTGACTAACAAAATTACACTGGAGACTGTTTTAGTCAATCAGTATTCTTTTATTCTTCAGATATTGCAAGTGTACAGATGAAGGTTTCCTCAAAGCATAGTTTCTGAGTGGATCTATCTAAGCTAATCTGCTGGTTTGTATACACAAAAAGGTGGGTGTGTTTTTCATTGGTCCAATCACCAGGATGGGGGTAATCTTGAACATGGCCTTTATTGTGAGAGTCCCTCCTGGTGGGAGTGGTTAAGGAAGTTATAGTGTGTTGGCTATCACCTTTGTGTGTTTTACCATGTTTCATGGTTAACATATGGAATGATCTCATTTCTCTTTATTGTACAGAAAAAAAAAAATCAAAAAAACAAACAGATCAATAAAACATAAAAAGTCTAACATAAAACATTACATAGATGATTATATAACATTTAACAAACAATGTAGTCATGCACCAATTACTAGATAGCAAACAGTGCCAATTATACCACTGAGGGGAGGTGGGGAAATGGTTACATTTAACACTTTTAAAGTTATATTTTCAGAAGAATATTCTAATTATAATTATAAGACTTCCTGAGTGTTCCTCATTGGGTGCCTTGTTATTTTTGTTCTGTGATTTGGGAAAGGGATAGTGTAAAACTCAGAAGCTCAAGACAATGCTTTTTTATAACAACTTCTTCAGGGAGGAATTGTTGTGTCTCTGTATTGGAGGTCTTTAAAGTGTTACAAAATGGTCCCAACAGTTAAAAGGATCAAAGTATTATTTTTTTGGGGGGGTCACCTTCAAAGATCAGGGGACCTGGGACCTAGGAAACAAACCGGCCTATACTCTCCCTATGGCTAAGTGCTAAGTTACTGTAATGGAGTAGTGGTGGATTATTACAATTATTTAAGCATTCATTTTGTTTTAAAAGATTAAGGAAGTTGTGCTCTTTTATGTATTTTATTTTATTTTTCTAGCGGTTCAAATTAAACATCCATATTGCTACAGTTGCCAAAACTGCTGCCAATGCTTGTCTAGGGGCTGACTACAATGGTCTGGGGAACTGGGACCTTGAAAAAAATGGCCTGTGATCTCCCTATGCCTAAATGCTAAGTTACTGTAATGGAGTTGTGGTTGATTATAAAAATCATAAAATGCCCGTTTTGGTTTTAAAAGATAAAGACGTTATGCAGTTTTATGTGTTTTATTTTTCTAGAGGCCCAATTTAAATGTCCAAATTGGCCTAGCTGTGAACAATGTTACCAATGCATCTAGGGGCCACCTAGGAAAGCTGCGGGTCCACGGCCATGTGGCGCCACTCCCGTGGGTGGCACAATAGTGTGGTGAGAGCATGCTGAATGCCATGGCACCATGTGGTGTTCATGCGATAGATTGCAGTGTGGATGGGGGAGCTTCATGTGGAGTCTCCCTTGGATTGGTTGGCTTCAGGGTCCCCTTTTAGGAGGGTGCAGTCTGCTGGGGGGCCCAGGGTTAACTAGCAGGGGCAAGACTTGGCTCTTAGTGAACTGCTGAGGTTCCCTAGGGGCTCGAAAGCTCAACTGAAATTCAAACTTCAAAAAATCACAAAAGAATCACAAAAAAATATATCAGACCATGGAAACCTCATGGTGGGACAGTGCCTCTTGAAGTTAGATGAAAGGCACCCAAGCCACATCATGCATGAGAATGCCCCATGTAAGGTGCCTTGTGACCTAATACGGCATAAGGGTTTAAATCAAACTAGCAAACCCTTGCTTCACTCAAAAGGAACTGCCATTTTTGGGGGCCTCAAGGCTGGACACGTGGCTCTGCTTCTTGGGGGAAAGGAGGCTTGTGGAGACTCTTAAGAGAGGGTCAGTGTCATGTGGTGTCCCCGTGCGTAGAGTGGCGTGGCAGGGGCTCCATGTAGCAGCTCAAAAAGTTGGCGGGGAATGAGTGATTGCCAAGGATTGGTGATAATAATGCTGGGCAGGGTAGGGCAGCCAGGGTTTTGCTGCTCCCAAGTCTTTGTATAGCCTGGGGGATGCTCGGCCAGTACAGGGGCCATGGTGAAGAAGGCCCATGGAAGGGGCTGAAACGCTGAGAGGTGCAGAAGAGCCCAGGTGGACAAAGGGGTAGGTGGGGCTGGGCGGCTAACCTAAGGGTCTGGAAGAGCCTTGGGGGACCTTGAAGTCAGCCCTGGGGGCCACACTCATTGGGGTGAAGCTATGTGTCTGCTGTGCAAAGCTGGTAAAATCAATAAGAAGCTTCAGTCACTCTCACAGATTGCCACCAAACAGACACTTTGACTGTTATTCATCAAAAATAATGCATACAGAGATGCACACACACACACACACACACACACACACACACATACACACACACACACACACACACACACACACACACACACACACACACACACACACACACACACACACACACACACACCACAACTTACACAGTTTAGAAAAATCAAAATTCACTGGTATAAATAAAACAGATTTTTTTATCCTTTCACCAGTAATTATAGCTTGCCTCAACTCCTTCATATTATGTAAGAATCTTTTTCCTTAGTTGAGAAATGGCTCCATAATGCCCAGCAACTACTCAAAAAAAACAATGCTATTGCTATTTTTCCCCCAAATGGTACACACCTGATAAAGCAAATTTCAACTAAACAAAACTGAAATGGAAGTAGTATTCCATACAAAACTTCTTGGGGAGATTATAGATGATAACCTTAAATTTGATCTGCATTTTCAAATAACATAAAAAGACTCACCAAAAATTAGGAATGCTCTACAGGCATAAAAACTTGCTTAGCAACACTGCCAAAACCACTCTTGCCACTAGCTACCCTCTCGCATTTCTCTCATATGATGCACCCATCCTAACCAACCTTCAGGCTGCAGTTAATAATAAGCTGGGGGCCTGCAAAATTTGCCACCAACAAGAAGTACCACAGCCACCACTATATCTCCTTTAAGACTTTGAATTGGTTAGAACTGCCTCACCACTTAGATTGCATAAGCTTATCTAAACACACACCATTATTCACAAAGCCAATGTCTATCCTGCTTTTACTCCTATTCTCCATTCCTACCACCATAGTAGACTACTTTGATCTAATGAACAGCATCTTCTCAGCATATACAAATCCTCTGGCCAAAGTCTCTCTTTGTACTCTGTCTCCAAAAAATGGAATTCTATCCATCTTCAAATCAGATCTATCTCTACACTCTCCAATTTCAACCCACTACTAAAAGATTACTTAAATAAAACCTGGCTCTGCTTCTGCACTACCCCAGACTGAACTAGCCCCTCCCTCTTTCTGCCACCAACATACTTTGATTATGTTCAGAGAAAAGGGAATAGTAAAAACTATTTTTTAGATAAAGAACAAATATATTTTTTGCTTAGGCTATATTATCTATTTATCTCTGTTCCAAAGTGTGTACTCATGCATTTAATGTCAACTCTATGAACTACTACTTGTAAATACTTTATTTATTGACAACATTCTTTTTCAACTTGTTGTAGCTAACCTAATATTTGCACTATGTATGTATAGTTTTTGTAAGAATGGAAGCTGAACTATTAATTAGTTAATATACCATTCCTTTGCATTAGGTTTTATAATAATTTATTTAACTGTAACCATACTATGTCAATGTGAAGTTTTCCCCCCTGGGGCTCCAATGGAAAAGGGATATTATCCATGTCAGAATTACCTGGCAAAAGAATGTCAAATAAATAAAAAAAAAAATTACAGCTCTCTAATATTTTAGTGAAGCACAACAAAAAAGCTTAAAATATATAGAACAACTCATATCTCCTTTATCCTGTGAACTACGCACAAAATTTCCGGAAGAACAATAAGTTATCACTTGCCATATTAATTCTCATCTTGACTTCTCCTTATGAACATGTGGTGGTAGTGGTATTCTGTGCCTTCCAATTTAATTCTCATCTTGACTTCTCCTTATGGACATGTGGTGGTAGTGGTATTCTGTTTTTTCCAATTTAATTCTCATCTTGACTTCTCATTACGGACATGTGGCGGTAGTGGTATTCTGTGCCTTCCAACGGTACTCCTCTTGCAGCTGAATCTCTAGTCCTCAAATAAAAACGGCTCTCTCCAATCTCAAAATGAAGCTGTACATCTTTTTGTAGCTGTCTCAAAAAGAGACTTTTGTCTAGACCTTTTGCAAACTTTTGAAAGCTCTCCTTAACAGAACAATTATTAAATGCTAAAACTAAATGTAACATTGTTTATTTTAATGCAAGTTAATAGTGGTGCTGCTCCCCCTGCCAAATCCTCTGAAACAGCCACAATAAGTCATGTCTTTTCCTTGGCTGAAAAGAACCTGATGGGCAATATCTTTCTGTGACATTTGTATTCCGGGCTAAAAAAAAAAAATGTCTGACAGTACTGAAAATAAAAAGAAAAGGTCAAATTCTGTGCATTCAACATGTTGAGTGGAATCAGGGTGTATCTGAAAATAGGTAAGTGCAGTGAGTGTGAGTGTGTGTGTGTGTGTGTGTGTGTGTGTGTGTGTGTGTGTGTGTGTGTGTGTGTGTATGTGTATGTGTGTGCATGAGCATGAACTTACAAACCAGGTCTAACACAAGTTGCACACACATATAGATGCACCTATTTTGTAAGATCAATGTTAGCATGCATGTGCACATAATGAAAAAAGAATATTTTTTTTCTGTGGAAACTTAACAATACTGGAGTACACAAATGAAACTTTTCTAGCTAACCGTAAATAAAAAGAATACCTAGCAAGTAATGATTTTTCAAAAATAAGCAATAATACATCACAAAACATCATGTACTTTAGAGTTTCTGAGTGCCAAGAGGTCCTAGGAGCTTCAGCTGTATAATTTAGTGTTGGCAAAATCTTAGTTGGAGGCCAATCCTAAACCTGTGACCTGGGCCTCATTTAGTGTAAAACTAGCTGTGGTAAGAGGAATGAACAGAATGTCACCATAGCCTATGTATAGGCTGGGGACAAGGTGGTCATTATTTATTTAACTTTCTTCATTATCAAACTAAAGAGGTGTACTCATAAGGTCAATATGCCTTTATTAGAGTGCAATAATGTAATCATTTTTTGCACTTTCCTCACAATCAAGCATTGGATGCTTAAACAGGTGACTAGTTTTAAGGGATAAGTAGGCATGATGGATATATATGTCTGGAATCAACATTCTGAGCTATAATCATTTGGCCATATGTTCTACCCCTTTCATCCCAGTCTAACGTCATAGGGAACACAGAAGGTCACTGTATTTTGGGATGGTAGTGAGAAGGTAAGTTGTGTATATGTCTGATAGCTACAACTTGAAATATATGAATAGTGCTATTTATTCTTTTGCTTTCACCTCGACCTAACACCAGCTGGATAAACAGAATGTTACAATTTTGATTCTGAGAGTAAAGAGGTATGCACTGTTTCATATCTTCTCATTTAATTGGGAACCATTTTGGCAACTTTAAATATTAAACTTTGGCCACAACTTACTTCTTCCTTTTAAGAAAAAAATAAGACTGAATTTCTTTGCTTCCTCATTATTTGTAGTTAGACTGTGTTGAAATGCTGGAGAAAAATCAAGACAAAGTGTGGATAAAAAAGAATAAAGTAATCTGTTTGTGGGGTGGTGGGAAGGGAGGATAGGAGGTAACTAGAGCTGACACTTGGGTGGTGCATGGATTAACTAGTGGAATGTGAGGGGGGGGGCATGGAGTCCATATCATAGTGTTACATTTCACCTAAAGCTGGTTCTTTTGACTGCAATCTGACTGCTGAGGTGTGCATAGTCAATAAAGTCATCTAAATAGTGTGTACTTAGGCAGTCTGTTGAAGATTCTGAATGGCCCCAGGGGTACCCCATTCACGTTATTCCCATGCACTCAGTCATGCACTGTCTCATTGCTTTGTAGTTAATAGCTGCCATCAGAAATCGTAGATCTTCACTGCAAATAAAAACAATATGGGACTCAAATATGACAACTGTAGTGTGAAGAGTTAGATGATGAGAGATGAACTGAAGACAACAGAGTAAGAGAAGACATTGGTAGTATTAATTACGCTAACACTTGACCACTACGAGTAAGACGGAAACAGAGACAGAGAGAAACAGAAAGGTAGCAGAGCCAGCAGAAAAGAGAATGTGGGATGTATCCTCAGGAGAGTGGATTGCAGAATCAAACAGTTAACACTCCCACTGTGCCATGCATGGGGCAAACCACACAATGAGTATCATACACTGTTCTAGAAGATGCAAAAGGAGATATAGAGAGACTTTAGTATGATGGAAGAACTCAAGAAGAAAGCTTACATTACAGAAGTACAGAAGTATGTGTGTGATGAAGGGAAAGAGAAGTGACAAAACTAGAGAATCTGGAAGTCTTCTCACTAGATAACAGAAGAGGTATGGGAACTGACATGACATGGATGCATAAGATCACATCGGGGAGATTTGAGGGTGGGCACTTTGAAAAGGCAGAACTAAGTGTGAATGGTAGATTGTATGTGCAAACTATTCAATGGATCTTCCCAAATACTTCTTAAAGTACTTCTTCAAAGAGGGAGTTGTACTATCATGGAAAGCATTACCAGAAGGGGTGGTACTTGATACTGAGGAAATCCTTGAAGGACGGGTATAAAAATGAAGGCAAAGTGAAGGAAAGATAAGGAGAGTAGAATTTTAAATGTACATAAAGGACAGACTAGTTAAGCTGACTGGCCCCTTCTGCTGTCAAGCATATGCACCATAAGCTGTCATTCTCAGTGACTGCCGTTTTGTTCAGGTTGTTGATTAAAAGCCCTCCCATCTGATTTGCATACAGAAATAAATTAAAACAAAAGTAAAATTATCATAATGGAATGCTATGCATACTGAGGCTTTTAATGGCATTCCAGACTTCATTTGTGCCAAAATTCCTTATGATCATAATTGCTCGGAAATGTATTTTTAGATGAATATAGCGGTTATGATTTACAATCACATTTCCAGGAGACACTTGAGAATTATGTTCTGTTTTGCATAATTATAGTGATTTTACAAAACAGTACAATGTCTCCTGTGCTGATTTGTAGGTGCATTTCATCTCCATGCTTAATGATATATGTTGTCTCAAATACCAGTACTTTCTAGTGTAGCACACCTTTTTTGCTGTTTGACATGCCAAGCGCCATGCCCTCAGGGTCTGGCAGAGGTATTTCCTGATGTGCTGTGGAACTTACCCCAGTGTCTTCTGTGGATGGTACATTTATTGCCACTGCTTTCTTCTATGTGACACTGTTTGTGGACCATGCACATCTTCTATGACATGCTGCAAACATGTGTGGACAGGTAAGGTGATTAATACAATATTTGCAGACTGAAGAGGATTCTATAACTGATACACTGTTTGGTTGTACAGTGGGTTGCATTCTAGTGTGGCAACAGTCTGTCTGCCATGCATATCTTGTCTTTATATATTCAGAAATATGTTGCTATAGTTCAAACAATAAACTATAATCCTCCCCCATCAGCAGGCAATAAGTACAATTATTTTAACATGTGTACCACATTAATCTCTGACAGCCTACTGGCCTGCCACTGTTTACAGAAAGCTTTAGTTGTTATGTGTAAATATCTGGATTTCCATTTGCACTGCCCAGCACCACGTTACCTATACTATATATGTCCTACTGCTTTATTCTCTATACATTTTTTCTGGTTATTTATGTATATTCATTCCCTATCAACAGAAAGAGAGTAATCCTTTTCAAAGCCATCAAACTGACAACCATGAGCGATGTTTCTTTTATGGTCTAATCCCAACCCAGTGTCTGATGTGGACACCCGCATCACTGAGGATACATTTTACATGGTCCCGCATGCATGCCTCATGAGTGCTACAGTTATCATCGTAGGATCACCAATCCCAAATATCCCAGTCCTATGGGCATCGGTATCATGCAACCCTCTACTTGCATGGGTACATACTGACTGAGTGGAACCACCAACTCCCCTCCCCCAGGATGGATTTGCCTGGCTCCTGAAACAGCAGAGCCACTAATTGAATGTGTTTTTATCATTCTATGCCACAGGGCTGGGCATCCTGCTTTAATTTTGTAAATGCAATATACATTTCATCTAGCGCTAAAATATATGCGGATTCTGCGTGCCTAATTTTGATTGCAGTGTTTTATTTCTGCTACTTCTTTTGCTTTAGAGAGACATTGTAGTTTACGCACACTGACACTGATACTCATCTGCAGTCAAACTAACTGTCCCTTTCTATGTCATTATATCCTACCTCTTGCAGTAACCTTTACAGTTCACTGTATGCGTCAGCCGCTACTGTGCACCTGCCTGTTATTAGTGTATATGTTGAAATGGTAAGAACTCCTTGCCACTGTTAGTGTTTCTTTCTGCCATATTTCTTTCCTTTATATAACTATCTTGATTAACTCAACCAGTAAGGCAGTCTTCTTTCTGCATGATTATATGTCCTTTCCAGAGGCATTGTTCACACATATACATATATATATATATATATATATATATATATATATATATATATATATACACATATACATGTATATACATGCATACATAGATATGTATAGATACAGTATAATACACATAGCACTATAGGACACATTTATCCTACTACATGGTTCAAGATTTTACATCTAATCCCCTCTCTTTATCATTGCATGCATTGGACTGCCACATTCACTGCATTTTTTGATTTTTTGTGGTCTTTCTTGGCAGATTATCCAGCGTTCATTATATGCTTAACATGGTCTTGAATTTTGAATTGGGAGGTTGCAAAGAAAATGTTTGCAATGTGCTATTCTAGATGCATGTCCTCTGTCTCCTTCTCTTCTAAATAGCATGTAATAAATGTGCTACTTTTTATTTAGTGTCCTGTGCTGCGTTTCCTTATTCTTTACATACATGCCATGCAACTGCTGATGGGGCTTACAACAAATATTCCAAAATGATTTCTCAACTAATAACTCTGATCTGGAGAATATTTGTCTTTGCCTTCAAAGGAACATTCTTACTATGATATCAATCTATTTATCATAAATGCTTTTGGTATTAACTAAATGAATTTTAGTCCAGTGAATGTCATCTTCTGAATTTGGAGCCAAACCATTGTTTATTACTTGCCCAGTTATTCATGTGTGTATATATATATATATATATATATATATATATATATATATATAAATATATATATATATATATATATATATATATATATATATATATATATCAATATCCATCCAGCCTTCCATCCTTAGGCCCTTTTTCCCATTTTGAACATGGGATCGGGGTGTCACTTTGAACACTGACAATCATCTCTAGCCAAGGTTTACACCACTTAGTGGCTAGCCCTGTCATGGTAGTTCATGCGTACCTCTCACTCAAACACACACTTGCACCTATGGCCAAGTTAATGTGTCCAATCCACCTACTGCATGTCTTTGCAATGTGGGAGGAAACTGGAGTCCCCAGAGGAAACCCATGTGACCACAGAGAGGACATGCAGATTCCACACAGAAGGCACACCAGCCAAAAATTGAACAGGAGAACCTCTTGCTGTGAGATGACAACACTAACTGCTGCATCACCACGCAGCCGTATACATACATACACACATATATATAAACACACACACAGATATATCTGTGTGTGTGTGTGTGTGTGTGTGTGTGTGTGTGTGTGTGTGTGTGTGTGTGTGTTATTGTGTGCATATGTTTTGGGTGTGACCTTATAGTTATTTATGCATACATGCTCACTATTCATATGTATGTGTACGTAGACCTGAACATTCATGGCACACATGTTTTCCACACTTTAAAGCCTTCGTATTAAATATCTATTAAGAACTCGTCTTATGATTTTTCACTGTCTGGGGATGGGGGATGTGGCTGAATATGGTCTCAGAACTTTGTTAATAAATCAAATATATAAACTAATGATGTGATTTTCCTTCATGTTCTCAGCTTCTCTGAGAAACTAGAAATATCTAAAAACTCTGCAGCAGTGTTCAGGAAAATCACTTTTCAGACCTGCACCTTTAAATAACACTTGAAATTATTTCTACAAACTTTAGTACTTCTTACTTTCCTTTATTCACAACCTATTTTAAGGACCATTTTTACCATAAGATCATTTTTCCATTTTCAACTGATATCTTTGCGGTATGAATGAGAAACCTTCCGTGATACGGGGATGGAGAGGTTTGAACTCCTTTCCCACATTTCATTGCTTTCACAGTCCATGACTGTAATTCTTTCTGCTCTATGCCATCATCTATGCCTGATTTCAATACCTCCCACCATAAGAGGCAGATAGTCTCTCCTGGGTAATTTCTGCTACTATCCCCTTTAATACTTGCTTATTTTAATTTCCCCTCCATTTAAAGTATGCCCACCTTCAAGATTTTGCTAATGCTGACAATTTAGTAATTTGCCACTTAAGTATTTCTGGGGAATGGCATAACACTATTATCTTCTTTATGTAGATGCCATTACCTTGCTGACATTTCTTAAACCTGATTAGAATATAATTAATTCTTCTTTGCTTTGCCAAATTAAGAAAACCTTTGCCTTTTGCTGACTCCCTACCTATCTGCTAAGTCATCATCACTCATTCAACACCTTACACGTCTTCATGTTTTATTCCTTTTCCTCATACAAGCTCTCTAAATCTGAACTTAGTGCAAGGTAAAACACCCTACTTTTGCAGCATTGCTGTTGTTTAAAAATGTTCTATCCTAGTTTTCAAAAACTTCCAGAAAAAAAATCATCTCTAAAATGGATGCAAAAATTTCCTATTATCCTTTGCTAGGAGGTAATCGTTCCCTTTAGTATTATTCACATTCATACCTCACTGCTTTGTGTATTATCTGTAATGATTTGTAATGAAATATAGAATGAATACTCTTTATTTCCTTTCTCTGAGGTTATGGCCAGCAGTCATAGTGGTGGTGGGGGTGGGAGTGGGGGGGGGGTTGTTTAGTACAATCTTCTTTCCTTTGTACACTTTAATTTCCTATCTTATAAACATGCTGTCTGTCAAGTTTCCCTAATCATTTTCAGGAAAAGTCTCATGACTTGTATAGGATGGAAGCTGTTTCCATTGTTTCATGTTAGTATTTTAAGTTTTGGTGCCTTACTTAATTTATTTCCATCATGTATCTTGGCTTTCTTATAAAAAGACTCACTGAAGACAACCCTCCATTACATCAGAGTATGAAGGAATCTGTTGAGCTAGGCTCATATAAATGACTAGACAAAGTAGAATATGTACCTATGCCCGTCCAAGCTAACTTTGTGTCTTTTGCAACAAGGACTGGAACACAGTACTTAGCCCATAACTATTTTATTTTGCTGTTGTTCATAGGTTCATAGATTAGTACTAAGTTAACTGCCCTTGCAAGCCATTTTAAGCCTAGCCAATTATCCCTTGTGAGACTCAAACCCTGCACCTTGTGTTTGTAAAGCAAACACCTTGACCATTAGGCCACTCTCCCAACCTTATTTTTATTTTGCTTTTATTTACCAGGTTTGTCCAAATGACTTTAAGTCAAATATCACTTTTGAGTGGAAGCCTTTGAAGAAAAGCTCCAAAGATATTCAGTAATCACATGAACAGACATTAAGTAATATACATTAACAATTATACATACATTTACTAATTAGATTACATTTACATAAAATTATGAAATAAATGCACCTATTACAGTATAAAAGATACTTATGCATTTAGTAGATGTTGAGAAATGAGCATTTGAAGAGTTGAATTAATGCATTTGTTAAACAGATAATAGATCTTTTAATTCATTCTTAGAAATTCAAAAAAAAAAAAAAAACAGCAGTAAGGGAAAGACTTGGTGGGGTAGAAATGTTTTAGTATTGTTGCTAAGAGTTGAGTATTAAGATGATTCAGAGACAATTCTATTTAGCTATCAAAATGTTTATATTAGAAGTACAGACATGTGGTGGCAAGCAGTGCCATGTAATCTATGGATGTGGTTCAGAAATGCTAGGAAAACTATCCAGGTATTGGTAAAGACTGAGGAGCATAAGGTTTTGAAAGAAGATAAAGGGTTGACGATAAGGCAAGCTGAAGATTACAGTGGCATTTATCCTGGAAATATAGAGGATCCAATGATTAGATATGTGAAGTTTTAGTTGTGTATTAAAAGCATTTATATTCTACATGCATTCAAACACTCTCTTTACTTAATTGTATATTTGAACTAGCATCATTGTATATTTTGCTGCTAATATTGTTAAGTTTTATTGTAAGCATTTAAACACTTTCCCCGGGATTCATGAAGCTTCCGCCAGGCGCAGGCATAGCGTAGGCAGTATAATGCCAAATATGGCCGTCGAGCGATTCAGGTACGATCCAATTCCACGTGCACTACCGGCGTACGCCAGAACTGCGCAGCCCTCAGCTTAGGTATGCTAATCACCCCATGCGCAGTATCGCACCATGCAAATGAAGGCATATAGTGATTCATGAAGTGGTGCAGGCGTAGCGTAAGCCCACGGAAATGTAAACCAAAAAACACGGTTTACATTTTCCCAAACAGAACATCAGAGCTATGGAAGCGGGCCAGACCCATGTATCACAAAGTTAACATATGCCAATGGCGAAATACACAGCCAATGGCATAAGAAAGATGCACAACACCTAAAAAACAACATTTAATGTCATGTCCACAGTAACGCACAGCACAACCGCAGGGCATGTGTGCAGAAACTGTAACATAAAGAAATAATATAAAAATGTCATAAAATCGCAACGTAATAGAAATCAGGTTTACAGCATAATACACAATGGTAGGCATGGAACACCACAACCAAGGTGCAAGGGTTGCTAAGGGCCTGCGATAGTGTCCGGTGCGGTAACTATGAATTAGTAGTCAATGCCATGCAAATGAGGCAGATAATACTGAATCGCAAATGTCCCGCCGGATGAAGGTTGTACCATACGGAGCAGCAGTATAACACCGAGGAGTGGCTCAGAGGAGATACATGACATCAGCAGAGGGGTGTGCCACCGTAGCAGTAAGCACATTGGAGCAATGCAAATCTGGCCTGTCCGTTGCTAAGCAAAGCTGCAGGACAGGGGTGGGGAGGAAGGTATAGGATCGTTTAGCTGAGAGCACACATGGTGCCCAAAAGCGCATGTGTACGGGGATGAAAACGTGCCCGAAACCCAGTAATCGGACGCACGCGCCGCGAACAATAGCACAAGGAAGGTCAGGGGAAGAAAATAAGGAAATGCTGAAGTAGGGTAATTGGAGTACTAATGAGCAATCAACACCAATCAACTCACGATGGCCAATCGATGGCAGCTGACAAGTCTGTTTGCAGAAACCTGCAAAACAGGATAGGGGAGGCATTGGAATGCAAAGAAAGGAGGGGAGGTATTGGATTGCAAAGATAGGAGACCTGACACAGCAGAGCAAAGCAAACCGACAGCAGACCGGCAGTAGCACACATAACGCAAGATACGCCAGGTCCAGGAAAGTACAAATAAAAGTAGGCTGCTGGATGCATGCCAGAAAATGGTAGGTGCAACGTGCAGAAATGTAAAGGGAAGGTCAAGAGG
Organism: Protopterus annectens; assembly: GCF_019279795.1. Classification (NCBI taxonomy): domain Eukaryota; kingdom Metazoa; phylum Chordata; order Ceratodontiformes; family Protopteridae; genus Protopterus; species Protopterus annectens. The sequence continues at coordinate 1,535,689,859 of NC_056745.1, read as the reverse complement.
TAATCCACGGCAGCCAAATGTAATTCAACACCAAAGGCACCACAATAGTAGTTCCGGTAGTAAAACACATAAGATACCCTGTAGCTACGATCATACATGCACACCCTATGACATCATCGGTGTTCACAGCACAATAGTATAAAGTGTGAAAGCACCCTACACACACCTGTGTATTCCCAAACACTGCACCATAGGTGTAAACACACGGGAAACTTTTAAAATGTACATGTTGGGAGCTGCCATAGCTGTGATTCATCAGCATGTGACGGTGTTGTGGAGGATGATGCCGACAACCACCGCAGGCCTCGGAGGAGAAGGAGAGTGTTCAGACCAAGGGTAACCTACCAGGGGCTACATGACCTGGAGATAGTAGAGCATTACAGGGTGGACAGGGACATCTTACAGCAAAAAGTGGAGCTGTGCTGGCCACGCCTGAGAACCAGAAACAACAGAGGGGAACCCATCCCAGTGGGCACGAAGGTATGTGTAAGCCTGCGAATACTGGCCACAGGTACCTTTCAAAGGCCAACTGGAGATATAATGGGGATCTCACAGGCATCAGCATCCAGGGTACTACACCAGTTCCTGGATGCCATGTTACCACATGCCAATGAGCAGATATACTTCCCCCGAACTCAGGAGGAGTTGGCCAGCAATATGCGCCACTTCCACCGTGTGGCACACTACCCGGAGGTACTGGGTGCGATAGACTGCACGCACATACAAATCAAGTCACCACCCGGTGAGCATGGTAGGCGCTACATAAACCGCAAGGGATTCCACTCCATCAACTGCCAGGTTGTGTGCAATGCCCAGGGCATTATCATGGATGTGTGTGCTGGCAGCCCTGGAAGCTACCATGACTCCCATATCTGGCATGCCTCACAGCTGTATCAGGTATTTGTCAGGGGGGACATCCCACATGGCCATCTTGTGGGGGATGCTGTCTATGCACTGGAGCTGTGAATGATGACTCCCATCAGAAATGCACACACACCCATGCAAGAACGCCATAATGAGGCACACGCACAAACCAGAATCATCATAGAGCGTGTGTTCGGGATGCTGAAATCACGGTTCCGGTGCTTGGATACATCTGGTGGAGCCTTGCAGTACTTTCCAGGCACGTGTGCCCACATTGTTATAGTATGTGCCATGCTACATAATATGATCCTGCAGAAGCAGCTGCAGCAGGGACAAAATGGTGAAGGCCCTCATAGCCCACCGCAATTGCCAAGGCCATTACAGGCACAGAGGGATTCAGACCATGAACACACTGTGCCAGCCCCAGTAGGCAGACAGAGGCGTACCCAATATGCCTACACCTTGGCAAAGAGGGAACGTATAGCACATACTCTGACAGTGTAGGCCCCTACGGACTGACACCTCTCCACCTGCACACACAGTAAAATGGATGGCACACAAACATGACCACCTGTAAATTGTAACGTATAGGTGGCCCAATGTGTGACTCCTACATAGGCAGCCCTCAAACATTGTACACACAACAGCTAGTGGAACACGGAATGTCAACACCTGAACAGTACATGAGCCTATCAGCATATGGTGGTGCTGGGTGCCTGTCACGTTCCCCGCCAGATATATATATATATATATATATATATATATATATATATATATATATATATGTGCACATATGCATATATATAATACAGATAGAAAGGACAATAGAGTGATATATGTTGATATAGATGGATTCAGCGATAGCTGAAAATATATATAGATAGGTCAACGACATTCATAACACCTTGGAGGTACAAATAAATAGGATACCGCCAACTATGGAATGTGTAACATACTGACATGCGTAACCACGAGGCTGAAAGACCGATAGAACACAGTATCGGAACAGTACAGCCACGAGTAATAGTATGATGATATGAAGGGACATTTAGTCACTGCTGCCGGTGTTGCGGTCCATGTAGGTACTGTGTTCAACTGTGTTTGTGAGTGCCGTAGCCTGTGTATGTGTGCATTGAGGGTGCCGTGTGCGTCTCCGTGTGACTGTAATGTGTGTGTGTGTCCGCAACATGTGTCTGTTAGTGCCAAGTCAGAGGTAGATCAGTACAGTAGGTGTGGGTATAGCTAGCCATAGGCATACGGTTACCACCTGTCCCACAGTAGGAGGGACAGCCCCACCCTGGGCAGGTGTGTCCTGACATAAAACAGTACAAAGGGCAAACGTCCGAGATTTTAGGACATTAATATGTCCCATATATAATGTAATAGTCGTATTTAATAGTTATGCCTGTATGTAAGAAATGTAAATGTTACATGCAATATGATAAGTAGCCAAAGTCCCACAACAATAGGTATGTATTGAGGATAAAAGTATGTGCTAACCTGTGTACTGACCATGGCTATGTGTTGGCCTGTAAACACCGCTGTGTGTCCCGCAAGTGTCCAACAATGACCATATGAAAAGGTGGCAACCCATGGCAAACAGGTTTTTTTACCAACACAACCGCAATGACTGCAAATATCTGGGACAGAAATACAAGGGATAGCTGTCACTTACACATATCCCTTGATATATCGCTGCAATTCCGGAGGTATATAAGTAGCAACCTCACCTGCAGACGATATAGAAACCAATTAACAACGGCCCAATGTACAATCCCGTAACATAAGTCTACTAACTGTTAGCTCTCTAATTAGGGACGGAGCCCACACACATATATATGGAATATGTAGAAATGCATGCCCCACAAACCTGTATATGCTACGTACACCCACTGACATCCCCCACACTAGAAACTAAAGCAATACAGACTGTAATAGCAGCACAAACATCCAGTCAGTCAATTACATCTGCAGAACCCTCAACATACCGTGTGAGAGACACAGTTAAAGGCGTCATGCAAAATTGCAGGCGTTGTATAATGGAACAAACAGCCATGTTACAGGTTTTGTTTGCAATAGTCCGTTATCAGACGTTGGGATGACAGGTACACCCACATGTTGAACCACGTACTCTAGCTGTCACACACAATCCACGGGGGACATGAATCCAAAGCATACTTGTCTCCATGCATAACAGTTGCAATTACACGTAACAAAACACAATACAGACTGTCTCCCCGAAGGTAGGGCAAATAGGCAACGCCCAAGTGGAGAATTCAATTATACCCCACTGTTGCCGCGTAATTGGTGAATGGAGTAGCTGCACAGCTGATATGCAAGTAATTAGTCACTCAGGAACACCAATTGGTGGGATGAAACCACATGTTACAGGTATCGAAGTATATAAGGATGACTTGCCAGACATTCAAACCGTATGCTCATACCGAATACCAGTTGAAACACTGTGAGAGAGATAGAGACGAAACTCCGTAACGATAACAAGGTATGTAGAACACCTGATATGTAAGGTTATGTATAGCATGATCTGTATTAATTAGTTTTACTGTATGTATAGCCTGGTTTGCATTAATTAAACGTGTCCGCAATGCTTAAAGTGGGAAAAGGTATTTATGTAGTGATGTCTTGCTGAGCATACTAACACTTGTAGAAACTGTCCGTCCAGCAGTGGGCCACAAGGTACACATCACAGACACCACAAGGGATGCTACATGAGGGCTTTAAACAGAACAATTTCATACAACCCGCCATCAGTGGTAGGGTATGTCCAACAAGTAAGTGCCATAGCAGGGGATAGTATATGTTGATATACTGTCACAGCACGCATGTGTATGGGCATATAACGTCAATGACATATCTAAGGTGGTCCCACTGTGCAAGTATGCTTTGCATTATGGGATACTATGTGAAATATGTGTAATGTATAGTATTGTAGGTAGATATGACAGATATTCTACACAGCATAACAGGCATATCATGCATACCAAAGGTATCGTCTATTGGCATGTACATTAACAGGATACATATGGCTTGTAGGCATGGGACATTGTAATAGCATGATAGCTAATCTAAATGGAAGGGCTACCAAGTAACCATGCACAAAGGACATGTAATAGCTTCACAGGTGCATAGTGGGGTACTATGCAGTCTGGCAAGTCCATGTGCAAGCACAACTACAGTGTTCACACCAGTGGCACCTCTCTAGGGTAGTGTCCTGTGAACAGCAGAGCCATGTGTCACCTGCACCTATGCACAGTACAGCCACTGCAGTGATCCCAGGCCTACATGTGTCTCCCAACCACCAAGGGAGGTATCACATGAACAGTGCTACTGAGTGTCCCTGCGTGATGTACATAGGACTCATGTTCCAAAGCATGGTGAGTGTCTGGTTTGGGAATGTAACACTCAAGCACATCACACTCATTGTGGCGTGTGTGCACATATCCATGAGCATGTTGCTCACAGTGGCTTTTGCTTATGTCGCGTATGAGGAGTATATCCATTAATAATGTTGTGGACATGGGCCCTGTCTGATCAGCAGAGGTCACCCCTGAGTATGTAGTATGCAAATGTGTACAGATGTGGTGTCCGTAGTGCAGCCACATACTTAAACTGTCGGAGCTCAGTAAACGTCATGGCATGTTAATGTTGTGGTATGTAAAGCTGTAGCTGTTGTGTAAGGTACACCCTAAATGGGGTGGTTTACCCTTGAATGTGTGTAGCAGTCTTGAGTTCAGAGGTGCAATGGGTGCCTATGTACCAGCTACATACCCAGTACAGATAAGTGTGGCCACGTTGAAGGATATCCACACCACAGTGGCAATACGGTAACCACAGGAGTGGGTGCGACATGTGTGTACTGCAAACATGTACAATGTGATATGTATGTAGGGGACTACCACCCATGTGATAGTCAGTGGGTGAATGGTGTAATGCAAAGGTGATGTTCATGCACCTTGGGTCATGCAGCTTGACGCCATGATAGTCATATCAGGTATCTGTCACAGTGACACCCATATGGATGGAGTCAGTATCAGCTGGTGGAGCAATCATGGCGCTTTGTATGCAGGGGTTTGTAAAGCTAGGCAGGGAAAGTCCCCTGTGCTAGCCTGTACCACAGTGAAGCATATACTGAACATGAGGGGCCCTATGACGGAGGACTATGGTATGTCAAATGTAAGTGACATGCAGTAGGTACTATGGTATGCTGGCCTCACTGTGTGTGTCATGTCCATGAGCCACATTGCATAACATCCTGAGACATAGGGTACGATGTGCAGGTGGATGTGTATGTTGTCAATACCAGAATGGAGAATGGTGCTGAAAGGCAATGAGAGGACAATGTAGGATGTGTAGACTCCCGTACCATCAGCAACTGCCCTGGTAACTGTATGAAAGGAGTCCACCAGGTGTAGGGGCCATGCTCTGGCCCTAACAAGCCCAACCCGGGTGGCATCAAAGGACGGGAGCCCAACAATGTCTCTGTGAATGACGTCCTTGATGATGTGCCCCATAGCCATGCAGAACAGTCCAGTCAGGTGTGTAGGACTATAGTCCCACTTGTGCATTGTGGTGCCACCTGTGTGTAGTGTGATGAATGCTGCTGGGTGCCATTCAGGGGCTACAATGTCTGAAACAAGGCTATTACTGAATATGGTGGCCTAGTGGGGAGACATGTCATTCAGAGGTTTGTGGACATCACAGCCTGGGACGTTGGAAGGTGACATGGGGCCAGTGTCCCAGGACATATAGAGTGCAGGTTAGTACTGTGTAGGTGTGACCACAGGGACACCACAATGTTCCTGTATGGATTGTGGCCCTGTAGTGAGTGAGAGGGTGTAATGTTAGCATTGAATCCATCCTCCAGCATGTTGTCAACATCACCTGGGTCTGTAATGTTCCTGAGTGACTGTTGTATGTGACAGCAGATGTGGGTGTTGCCATCGACTACTGACATACCACCATAATGCCTGGTGGTACACCCGGAATGTGTCGCAGTAATGTTTACGTAGCTAGTCTTGGAGTATGTGATGAGGGATCCTGTGGCCCTACCAAGGCTGACCAGTGAGCTACCCCACCCATGGGAATGTACGCCACTGTGCAACAGCCTACACCTGTTGTTGTACATCATATGTCCATGGAACATGACCACCAGAGTGGCGTCTGTTATCTGGTGTGTACCATCATGGCTCTGTGTGGAATAGCATGATCCATGCAGTTGTGTACATGCTAATGAAGTGCACTGGGGTATGTTTCAGCATTTGTATGTGCATCGTCCATCTGCATGGGTGTCATGACATTAACAACCGCTGTCAGAAGACGTCTGTAGTAGGTGTTGTAGTACTCATGTACTGTGTATGCTGTGATGGGTGTGGTGCCGGGATGTGGCTAACAAGGTTGATTAGCATATGTTCGGAATCCACCAATGAGGGGATAACCCCAGGTGTGTAACACCAGTCACATGGTGGCAGTGTTCATGTCAAGGTTAATTTTGGTCTTGGAGGTGGTGTGTATGGGTTGATCAAGCAGAGTGGAGGTTATGACTCATGGATGTGTCGGTACATGAGTGGCTATCCCAGTTAAGTGTTGGGTAGTGTCAGCCACACATCAGTAGTAGCTGTCTGAGCTCCACTGTCCAATATACCAACAAATGAGGTATGTTAACCGTGGGGTATGATGTTGAATCTGTAACTTATTACAATGTGTATAGAGGTCCTGGACACAGTTAGGTGCACGTGGAGCACCACTGATGCATTGTGCTAAGTAACTAGCCTGGATGTGTGCACAACATAGTGGGATATGGGAACCCCTCAGCTGTGGGTGTGCCGGTCCAGGTATCTGCCTGAAAGGTATGGTCTGTCTATAACCTGTCATTGCAGGTGTGCTCTGCAGAGCCTAGAGGCAGGTCCCAGTCACTGCAGAGATATTGGAGTGGTGCATTATAAGGTGTGCCTTGCCTGCGTGCGTCACAGAGGAAGATGCAAGCATTGTGTCACATGACCCCATGTCGTGCTTGCCAGTTCCCATTCTGCCGGTGACTGTTATTGGAAACTGTGCAAGACAGGCAGTATAGAAGCAGCAAGAGCCTTACATGTGAGCTGTACTCCCAGGGCTGACAGGTGCAAGTCATCTGTGCCACAGCATTGTGTTTGACCAGGTCAGTCAAAGCGGAGAGATACCAGATGCCTGTGGAATGACAATAGGAGCATAGGCAACTGTTGAAGTGACACAGTCGGTCATTGTACAGTGGTATCGTGTCCGGACGAATGCATAATGCTCCCCAGGGCTTGGCCCACACCCTCAGGGCTATAAGACTGGTGAGCTATTGCATGTCCCTGCACACGTAATCTGTGAAGTGGCATCTCAGGGCAGTCACACTAACATGAAGAATGACAGTCACATCGTACCTGGTGAGGTGTGGCATGGGTGCATAGGTTATGTTGCAGAACCAGTTACCAGACAGCAAGATGTAAGCGACTATCGCCTTGTGTAGCCTGCTGTGTGGAACTGCAGTGTGACTCCCTACAGAGTCACCTATGACTGGTGTGTTGTGAATGTTATAACTCCCTATTGGCTGTATGTGATTGGCACACATGAGTCTGTGGCTATAAGTTGGTGATGTTGTTTTCCATGATGGGGGCTACCTCTGGTGCCTACACAGAGTATGGAGACATACTGCACAAGTTGTCCTCGTAGGTGTGGCCTGTGGTGGAGATCATGTGAGACTATGTGATGGGTGGGGTGTGTTGCGAATGTTACACATCCCCACATGACTGTCAGGTGCAGTCAGGGTTGGTGACAGCATTACCCCCAGCCATAGCTGTCTACCTCCTGTCCCCAAAATGAGGAACATTAGCCCTCGTAATGTGTGACAAATGGGCAAAATGTGGAACACTTACTACTGGCTTACTAACAGCTTCAACTAGGAAGGGCATATGATGGCTAAAATAGGCTGGTTTTACGTATAAAAAATATATTCTAATGAATTAATATGATTCCCATCTATATAGCCATGGCTAGCAGTTAAACAATTTCCAGCAATGAATGTGTGACAGACCCTTTCAATGTGGAACCTTGAGGAACATGCACTTTTTAAGACCCCAAATGAGGTACGTTCCTCGTAATGAGGTACACTTGAGAGCTATGCCCCCAGCACGGCTGCAGAAGTGCATCCCCCACAGGCTGTAGTGTCGTATGTTGGGAGGTGAGCATTGAATGTGTACATGAGGCAATTGCTCTATTGCCACATGTACGACATATCCATCATATAGACAGGCAGTAGCACTGGTACATGACAGTTGGACATGCCTGTATATACAACCATGTCCCACAGGATATGTGCGTTACGTGTGTACAACAGCTGTTGTACCATAAGCAAGCTTGTAAGTGTAGGACAGCCGGTGTACCTGTGGGAAATGGTGTGGAATGGGTGCTATATTAATCAGTAGCTCATGACATGCTCACAAGTTCTGAACAAGTGCCTAGCATGACCATACAATACAGATAGGGTGTTGGATACTATCAACCCACAAGTGGTGATGACAGTCATTATGGGTGGCACCGCACTATAACCCTGCTGAGTATAGTGTGCATGTCCATGAACCATTATCACTGTAGATGTTAGCAGTACAGATGTACAAGACAGCATGGATGTTTGATTACAAATACCTTTGTATGTCACAGGAGTGTTCCACCAGTGGCCTGTTGACAGACTCACAACTACAAAAGGTGCAAGAGTGACATGTGCACATCACACCAGTGCCAGCTACAGTAGAACAGGGTTAATGTGTTGTACTCCACCCTCATAGTAGCCCATACCACACAGACAAATGTTAGGCATCTGTGTATGTAAGGCTGTGAATGGCCATGACCTATGAGTATAGCTGTGTCAGTGTTGTGAACAACATACAGAATGGGCTGTGTGGGTGAGGTGTGTGACATATGTGCACAGTCTGATGGATGATACCAGCATTGTCACCGCTAGGTGAACATCCCTGTACCCATTAACTACTACCTAGGCTGTGGTCAACATTATGGACACTGTGTAAGGGATGGTGCTGTGCAGTGCACCCCCCGACTTGGTGATGTCTCCAGGCCCCTTCGGTAGTCATATGAGGTACCCATGTCATGTCAGGGTGCCATCCATGAGCACGGAGATCACTGGACAGGCATATACAGCACTGTGGTGACCAATATTGGATCACATACCACCTTTAAGGAGTAATGGCCATGTGTGGATGGGCGATACCAGCCTTCACAATCCTCACCTCCACTATGCAGCATGCTGTCTACCTTGCAGAAAGACATTTGCTACACCATGATGATGGACATGCTACATGTCCATATCCTGATCTGTAAGACATATGTCATGGACAGCCACCGTCCTAATACTAGGATCACCACAGGCTGGACAGATCCCTGTGCCATATATGTGACATACTCCCGCCATACCATGCAACCCTGTCCATCAAAGCTGCACATGTCATCCCAGTCATACATGGTGTGATGGCCGCATGGTAGATGTACTATCAACTGACTGGATCAGTAATGTGGCACTGATGCACCTTGTGGTGGCATAATGGCTGTCTGTTACAGCTTGGAAACTGTGCCCGCACATGCTATGGTTGATAACCATCCCTGAGAATGACGTCTGACTAGCCATTGTCCATTGTCTATCACATGTGCAACACAGGCGATCCGTGGCAGGATGTGGAACAGTTGTACAGTGCTGTGTAGATGTATATGGCAAAACACATGCATGTACAGGTGTCCATGCGTATGTGTGCATTGTCACTGCTCAAGTCCATTACGGCTGTGTCTGTGTTGATATGTGACATATACACAGCATCAAGGTCAACAGCATTACCGTGGACACATCCAGGCATGTGCAGATAGGTAAGAACACAAGTGCAGGTAAATAGACATGTCCACAGCAAGACAGCATTCACATGGAGTATGAACACTGTAATGAGGTGACACACATATATGGTGATGATATCCAATGCATAATGGGTGTGACGTGTGTGACACAAACACGTCAGTCGTGTCAGTGTCATGATGCTTTGCAAAGATAACTGTGCAGATGTAGTAGATGTCATAGAAATGTATGTGCAGCAGTATCTCTGTACATCTCTGAAACTGTGACCTGTCACCATTATTATGTCTTACAGATAATGCCCCGTACACGCCTTCCAGCATACAGCCACCAGGAGGATGATGTCCTCATCCCACAGCTCCATGAGAACTATAACTTGTTGTTCAGCCATGTGCCACAGCATGCCCAGCAGCAGGATGACCTGTGGCAGGATCTATGCAGGAGGGTGAATGATGTGGGTGGCCATAACCGCACCTACCAGCAGGTGCGCAGACACTGCACGGACATGACATGACATGCAAAACAGTGTGCCACTGCAATCACCAGGGAACAAGGTGGAACAGGTGGTGGGCCACCAACCCAGCCTGCACTCATACACACCGAGGAGCTACTGGCCAGTCTGGGGACACCCAGGGAACAGCATCCACAAACACTAGCTGCCATTGTGGAGGTGGGTGTCTCCCAACCAATGAGCCTGGGGTTGCCTGGTAAGTCAGTACTGCACATATGGCTATTATATCCCATTTAGTTGCATGTGTCACTCTACATTATGTAAAGTAACAACATATGCAAGGTATGTGGACACACATGCTGCATACTACAGTATGCTACTCTGTGTATGCACACATGTGCATACTATATGCTATTACACAGGTGAATGTGTTAACATGCACAGTGCAACCTGTGGCTGTCATACAGTCATGGATAATGTTCATACTGCTGTGTCACCCCTATACAGGTACCTCTGGCGTGCCGCACAGACATGAGTCCATTGCAGGTGAGACTGTCATCAGTATCAGGCATGTTACAGTGTAGATCTATTTGTCATGTGGCCAGTTAACACTTGCACACTTGATGTTTGTTCCAGTCACGATATACAGGTCGCATCACTCATCATTCACACAGGCCACCCATGTGCAATATATACAAACGAAATGATACACCGACTTGAAACCACAGTACTTGTCATTGAGACATGTGTGGTCAGCTGTGCATACAACGGTGGAGGTGTTCTACAATGGAGGCATATGTAGTATTCATTGGAACAACATGTGTGGTACGCACACAGTACCACACAGTGAGCTGTGATATGGGCAGCCCACAGGTGTCACCATTGTGTCATATGCCCCTGCATTGGGTGCACACATTGTGATGTGCCACCTGACATGTCCCAGACACGTAGTGTTCTGTCTGCAATATTGTCACACTATCGCATGACCTATACCCCGCATACCAAACATACAACCCGTTGTCTGCACAGCCCTGTGGATTGTGACATATCTGACATCTATGGGTGTATGTCATATGGGACAACACAGACATGTGAGATAGATGGCCATCACACACATTTGGACAACACATGTGCACACATGGCCATGAGGGATGGCCAGAGACATGTAGCCACACAGTAGATGGGATGTGTATACACTCTGTTGCACATTGTCCACACATGGTCCAATTATAGCCTTAGTTGACCAATTATACAGTTGATGTGGTACACTGGACATCCTAAAAGCCTGTGCACAACTACTGGAGGTGTCACTGAAGTCTACCATATACGATCTGTTGAATATCACGACTATGTCATAGCATGCAGTTATAGCTATGCAATGTGTACATATTATGCATTCTACAGCAATATAGATGCCTCATGATGCCATGCAATGGCACAGTGTCTGTACTTCACACTGTATAGCAATGTAGATGGCTCACACTACCCTCCCATGCTCATGCACATTTGCTAAACATGCATTCTATCTGTAGGGCATACAGACAACACTGCAATGTGAAGCCCATTATGATGCTGTACATGTGTCAGACATGTATGCATGTTAATGCACATGTCAGCAGATTACATGTCAAGGTCACGTCAGCCATGTGTACTGTTATCCTGTTCTGGGCCACATGGTGTATCACGGGGATGCATGCATACTACCATGATTGTGTGAACTGCATGGCTACTGATATGACACCTGCTTGCTGTAGTGTGCACCCCAGGGAGGTATGCTTACTAACACTATCAATGTCTGAGCTGCATGCCCTCTGCTGTATCACAGGCATGCTGCATGCCATCTGTCAAATCACATGCATGGTGTGTCTGTGTGTGTGTGTGTGTCTGTGTGTGTCTGTGTGTGTCTGTGTCTGTGTGTGTGTGTGTGTGTGTCTGTGTGTCTGTGTGTCTGTGTGTGTGTGTGTGTGTGTCTGTGTGTGTGTGTGTGTGTGTGTGTGTCTGTGGGTGTGTGGGTGTCTGTGGGTGTGTGTGTCTGTGGGTGTGTATGTCTGTGGGTGTGTATATCTGTGGGTGTGTGTGTCTGTGTGTGTCTGTGTCTGTGTCTATTGTACTTTACAGTATTTCTTTGCATTCACAGGTGATGTAGGTGCGTTACCCTCCTGCGGTCCATCTGATGTTAGTGTCCCCACAGATACTAGCGGTGACGAACATATGCATGAGGTACAGGCAGGGTTGTCAGGGGCTGAATCTGTGCCAATGGTTACCATCTCAGCTATGTCCCCCTCTTCCCCGCACACAGTTCTGCTGTCAACACATACCGTATCACCAGTGGCCATAGAGGAAGGACAGTCAGCATCTGTTAGCGTGGAACAGGAACGTGTGGTGGCTACAGAAGGTGTGTCTACACACCATGGTGTCAGTGTAATGACTGCAGATGTGCCACACAGGCATGTGGCCGGTGCTGCTCATAGGAGGACCTCTGGCAGACATGCACCTGCAAGACAGAGCGCAGCAGCTGGTATCACCAGATGCATGTTCCAGACTGTAATGGCAGCACAGGCAAGTGCTGAATGGCAGAACAGAGAAGGGCAGAGGCTGCAGAACGCTGCTATCTGTACCCTAAATGACAACATCCAGGCATTGGCAAATGCTCAACAGCAGATTGCTGATGTTCTGGATAGGCGATTGGGTGACATGGTCGGAATCCTTGACCATGGCATGGCAATCCGAAAGCGTGAGCTGTCTGTGCTGCAACATCTGGTAGGAGTGAGGCATAGGCCACATGGACGTAGGCCAGCAACACCACCTAGTGTAGGTTGACATGAGCATGCCACCTCACATGCCTGCTCCCATAGTGCCGGTAACAGTAGCAGTGCAGCTGGTGCTGTGCTGTCCACACCAGGACACAGCAGGCCACGTGGACGTGGCCCTGGACGTTCTCAGTGGGGACACGGTTCCAGTGGACATGTGTCGTCGGACAGTAGCCACTCTGTATCTCCACCTGGTAGTGCCCGTGGAACCCCAGGCAGGCACAGGTCACATGGCCATGGACGGACACAATGAGCTGTACAACCTGGTCTGTACAATCTGGAGGTGTCAATTAAACCCCGTGTAGGCCTCACAAATGGCAGAACTGTGTACACACATACACGCACATAGCAAACACAACTGTAGGGCTCCACAACATCCACATGCATTCTGAACAGACATGTCCAATCAAATCACCGGCCCTTACACACACACATGATGTCATCCATTGGTGAAGCCTATGCCCCTGGCAAACATATCACCCTGTGCATATGATGAAGCCTGTGCCGCATCCCTGTCATCCACACCATCGGTGCAGGGATATGCTCAAATATTCTGATGCACAGAGTGAACAGAATAGTGAGAGGTGTATGTAATATTACCTGTGTATGCATAGTGAGGGATGTGTATATTGCAGTGGTTGTGTGTAACTACTGAGAGATGTGTATGTGACATAGGTTGTGTACTGTCGACATGCACCGGTCATACCATGTAGTTCAGGTGCAGCATGCATTGTGATGTGTTCACGGTATGTGTCTCGGTTACATCTGTAGCACCATGTTGGTTGTGATACCCTGGCTCCCTCCTATGGTGTACTTGCATGTGCCTACAGGTAGCAGTGTTTGCAGTCCCCCACGTGTAACTGTGGATTACTCACAGGCACGTCTGGCAATATCAGCATGCTACATGTACCCTCCACCTGACTGTTGGAAACACCAACATGACACAGATGTCTGCACATATACTGCACCTGACGCATGTGGTCAGTGCCACAGGCTACACTGGACAGAGACATGACATACATAGCAGGACACATTACAGGTATGGTGACATGGTGCAGGGGTTGTACACAGCGGTCTGGCCAATGATGATGTGAGGTGTCACTTGGTAGCTGGAGGCCACACTGTGCAGCAGTAGGACCCTGTAACAGTACGGGAACATGGCCACATTCACGGGGTGTACACCACTATAACGCACACCCCATAGTGTTGAGGTGGGGACCCTTGCCTATGTGGTCATCTCCCTCACAGTACTATGCACCCACACAACGTGTCACAGAGAAGGAACATGCACAGGTAGCCAGTATGGCTGGGACCTATGGCATCAACAGGGTAGTGCACTGCATCACCATTACGGGTTAGTCACCACATGGGGTTAGTGATCATTTCTCACTGTATATTAGCATACACCCTCACACCAAGCACCAGACATACATACATACACACACACACTGTGGTGACCACACATATGTATACGGACAGCCAACGTGTGTGATGCACCACACCGGCCGATGTTATGCTTCCCACACTGACGTATGTACAGATCTCTACAACGGTGTACAGGGATGTGTAACAACTGGGACATAATCCTCATGATATGTGGCATCTCTGGTCACACATTCGGACATACATGTCAGTGCTGGGAATGATACACCTGCCATATGTTGACACGTTTGATAGACATGCAGCGGTATTGATTGCATTATGTGTACCAACGATGTCTGGCAATTGTGCTGCTATATGCACACGGGAGGTTGTAGGTGTTACAGGTGCCATGTGACATATAGTTGGTAACACCTGACCGCTGTGTATGAGTTATGTCAGCACCGTCACGTAACAGTGACATAGCGTACTGTTTGCACGTGGCATGATAGGATGGTGTGTGACACAACTGTGAGCCATCCTCTGCACACATACATCTACACAGGTGGTTCACCACTTTATGTACACACATCCCTCCATACGTGCTGTTTGTATGTCACCGTATACAGGTGTCAATGATGGGGCTGCATTGTGACTGCATGTCGTAGTTAGGTGCAACTATGTTCTGTAAGTGCGTCATGCTGTAGTGTGATAGGGTAGTTAGCTGTATGTTCGACTCCCAGTTCTGCCAAGTGTGTGTGTGTGTGTGTGTGTGTGTGTGTGTGTGTGTGTGTGTGTGTGTGTGTGTGTGTGCATGCTCCCGTCCGCCTGGGGACTCAGGTTATGCTTTTAGATGCTTCACACTACAGATATATCCTGCTGAAGTCTTTGCCTTTGCGGATGTCGACATGCACCTAGAAGAATGCCTGTGGGACTTCTGTGTTTAGTAATCTCGGTAGCGCATTCTGTAAATGTGTCATGCTGTAGTGTGATAGGGTAGTTAGGTGTAAGTTTGATTCCCTGCCCTGCCAAGTGTGTGTGTGTGTGTGTGTGTGTGTGTGTGTGTGTGTGTGTGTTTCCAGCTGCATGACAACAGTACATTGCTTTTACAGTATTCACGCACCATAACATCTGTGCGGCGTCTTTGCCTTTGATGCCACTGTCTACAGGCTAGATGTATGCCTGTGTGATTGCCGTGATCTACTAATCATGGTTGCATGTTCTGTCACTGCGTAATGCTGTTGTGTGGTACAGTGGTTACGTTCATGTTCTGCTCACAACCCTGCCATGTGTGTGTGTGTGTGTGTGTGTGTGTGTGTGTGTGTGTGTGTGTGTGTGTGTGTCTGTGTGTGTATGTCTGTATATATATATATATATATATATATATATATATATATATATATATATATATATATATATATATAATTCCTGCACATAACTCTGCTCTTGCATGGACAGCTGTTTCATGTATCGCATATTTGCATAGCTTTCACATACCAATGGGATATGTTGCAAATCTCAACATTGTCCGTGCAACGTTTGTGTTACGGGCGGTGTTACACGCCCTTACAGGCATTTGCTGTATAGCTTGGCAGACATCTATCCTTGCTGTACTCTCACTCTACTCAGACCGCGGAGGCTTCATGTATCATGGCCTAGTTTTGCTGTGTGTATGTCTATTTGTGCTGTGTGCATGGCTGTGGGTATGTCCCACTATCATCATTTGTAAAGGTGACAGCCCTATAGGTACTTCATGTAGACTGCTGTGTCATTTGACATGTCAGCACATACCTGCAGACAGTACTGAACGTCCTACTGCAGCGCTTTTCATACCTTCTGAGTTATCTTGCAGTCGATAATGCTGTTTCCTCACACATGTATCTGTTTCTGATCATACCACTTAACCTCCTAGAGCAAACATCTGGACAAAGCCTTAACTGATAGTGGGACACATAGGGGCAGAATTTAAATATTGCTCTTACAAACGTAGATAGTTGACACAATAATAGGTTTTGCATTAGTATGACTTTTCTGACGGATTTGGTGCCTTAAACTCACATGTTTGTCATTATTTAATGACTTCAGTTCTCAGGAATTTGCCAGAATGGTACTGATTTTAAGAGGAACACGCCAAACATATGAGGCACAACACTGCACATTCTGCGTAAATCAGTATAGTTGCAGAGTATGTGTCTGATACAAGATATCGATTTTCTGACACCAATACACAGACTGTATGGTGGCATCACAGGCCAGATGCCATTACATGTATATTGCAGGACACACCCACCCAGAGGGTTGTATTCCTCACAAAGGCCAACAGCTGCTTATCCACACTTATTATTCTATCATGTACCTTATGTGTACGCCGGTATTTGCGCTTTCCGTCAGTGGCAGAGCTCACGTACGAGTATGGGGGACTGGACATTGTAACGGTGACACTGCATGACACCCTGAGGGACACATTTCTTTTGAGTCTATTAACCTTTCACATTGACTTTCACAGGGCATACGTTGTCATTCACATTTGTCGGAGTACATGCTTATGACTTGTACATGTTTTGTCATTTATCCTGACGTCTTTCTTCTCACCTGTCCACCTAGTATCACTAGTTCTGTACATGTATTTTGGACAGGTTACCTTCATCCCTCTCACCTGTACACATTATGGGTAAACGCCCTGATGTTTGACCTTTGCTCTTGTTACATTTGTCATAATAATGTGCATTTCTGGTAAATTACTGGCAAGGCATTACGAACTGTGCGGTTAGATAATAGTGACTGACAGTTCTATGTCATGATTAGTAACACTCATAACATTCGTATTCCTGACTACGCCAGTATTCTATCAACATTCTGACTTTGTCTGGGGTATATCCAATATAGTCCCTATTTGTATTTCATGTACTATGCCTTAGTGCAGCTGTCTTATTCTGACAGTTTTCCAGGTATGGTTACAATCTTGGTCGTACGCATGTCCATCCATGATAATCACCTACATGACACTGATATAGGGCCCTGCATATTCCCACAATGGTTTACGCAATATCCAGTGGATGGTTTGCCCCATTATTGAGAATATAGGCGTGTGCTATACCCACATCACTCCCACGGGGCGGACCTAATAAATCTGTGCCAAACAACACCTAGGCCCATTTCTGCATACCCATGATTCCCAAACCTGACAACCCTCCACAGTACCCATTACACATGTTTAATGTGAGAGGTACTAAAGTGTGGAGACACTTATAAGCACTCCCCACTCTCCGGATATCAGTTCGTACGTCATACATTCTATCGACATATGTGTTATTACCCTTGCACCTGCTACTGTTGTATGTACAGCTATATCGTATTTGCTGCGGTCACTTCTTTTGCGTCAATGATGGTTGACACTACGTATGGATCAATTTTTGGGGTCCTGCAATGGACACCTATAAAGTGTAGAACTTGCCGGACTGTCACTTTCTGGCCAATGGTTTGGAAAGCAGCGGTTTATTCACCTTTCGTGCATGTCTGTTTGTCTACCCATAATAGCTATGCCGTGGCCTGTTTATGTACATATGTCATATCTACGGGACATATGTTTGTTGTGTATACATATATACACATGTACAGTCCTCATTTCATAATTTGCTTTGGTTTACATCTGTGGATTATGTGTATACACATACCATACCTTTCCACTGTACAGTTTGTCGCAGAATGTACAGCTGGTTGCCTCTTTATCTTCGGTGTGTTTTTCATAACCTTGTGTCTATCTGGCAATTTAGTGGCATTTCATTAAAGACTTACATTGGGAAATGCTGGCAAGCAGTTCAGGTTACAACTGCATACCCTTCAGAGAATCCATGCTATTGACACACCCGTTATTCTATCCACTTTCTATGTTTGTTCTGGCACATATCTGGGGATTGTCCCTATTTGTACCAGTAGTTTGCATGGCTTTGTCCGGTTTCATACTTTACGGGGTTAACAGGTTTGAGCCATGTATATATAACGTGGGGGAAACAGCATTCATTTACTATGCTGTGAGCGGATCACACAAGCACAGGCGCACTTGCATATACATGTTGTGGGTTACATCTGTTTAATAGATATGTGTGCTTGCGCGGCCTTTCATACTTCTGACCATAACACTTACATATCTGTAGTCCGGTTTACGGACTGGTGTGAAACACACGGTTCACCTTTACATATTTAACTATGTGTACAGCACGACCACATTCATTACACTTTACAGGGATAACTGCAGTGGTCGTAGGTCAACCGGGACTGCATTCACGTTGGACGGATGCCGGAAAGAGTATTCTGTTGCTGTTCTGCCTCATTGATATGCATACCCATAGTACTTAGCTACATCAACATATGCCTCACCGCTTCACTTACAACACAGGCATCCATTCCCCTGCTGTGAGAAACACGGTACTACATATTACACATTCCCTATTGCCTACTGCTGTGGACCCCAGCTGCATTGTTAATCACTCTGAGGATATGCAGAACACCAGGGCATATAGTCGTATCACATACACGTTTCTGATTGTCAGGGTGTTCATGTAGTGATCTGGGTATAGGCTTGTCCGCCTGGTGAATGGAACTTCCCTGGCCAAGTTCAAATGTCAGATGAAGCATGTGGACAGGGAGCTTCTCCCTATTATGAACATTTTACCTGTATTTATATACACATGTGTTTGGGCACCTATCAGGAGCTTATTCTGTTGGCTGTACATATTATAGGTGGGGTTGTTACGGTCCATACTCCACGGTGAGGGGGGGGGGGGGTTCCCATTCACATTTGACTATTACCTGTATTCATTCATACGGGGATTATTTTCTTGGACATGATGTGACTACAGGTATGCAGTTGTACATTACACAAATGTCATGGGTTGTTACTGTACATATGTACGGACCATACCTCTCAACCTCATTGAGCAACAAATCTGCGCAAACCCTACATGATGGGGAGAGTAAGAGGGACACATTTTAACTAGTTTCCTTACATGCTAATAACGTTGATAGAATACTAGATTTTGCATTATCATGACTCTTCTGCGGGATGTGGAGTGTTATACTTAATCCTCATTATTTTGTGATGTCAATCCACACCTATTTACCGGACAGATGCAGATTGTCGGAGGCACACAACAATATGAGCCAACACTCTGGTCATTCTGCGAATATCTGGACAATTGAGTGATATGGTACGAACCTCTGTAATACGCTGTTGTGTTCTGGCACAGCAGTAGCTCGGCATTAGGGACAGATGTCGGGACATGCTGGCAGACAGTTGAGTTTCAGACTTCATACTCCGGACATTAATTCCATTGTGCAAACTGTCATTCTATGATATATCTATGTTTATCCATCCACATGGATATATTCCTGCTTGCACTTGTTATACATTCTAGGGATCTCACTCCTCTGAGCTCTCCATACTCCTGCTCCTCTCTACCCTCCAGCTTAACCAGACTTAGCTGACACTCACTTGACTCCAAGTATGTCATTGTTGTAAATTTCTGTATTACCACTACAAAACTCTGGATTTGCACTGTCTTATTATGCACATTTTATGCATGTGTATTTCCTGACTGTATGCCTTTTACTCTTGTATTTTACCTCCTTGTATTGCTTGTGGAGCTTTTCTACCCAGGCCTCCGCTGTTACTGGGCACTTCTTCACCCAGTGGACTTCCCGGGTACTCAGACTGCACATACATGAATAACTTCTAACAGCTATCTTTGCATATTGTACCTGCTGTTGTACCTTTGTCTCACTTGTATTCACGGCTCTGTCCAGATATCTAGCTCACACAGGTTGTCAGGTATGGTCGGTCATGCTGGCACACACTAGGTATCTCTCACACTTCATCAGGGTTATCCTGTTAATGTCGGGTGTCTTCCTCACCCTTCTGCCGTTTGCCACTATGCGAGTGTGCAATATATTCTCCCGCATATTTGTGTGGGGACACGTGCATCACGGGAAGGTGTTTTATCCTGGGTACTAGGTTTTGCATGACCACTCAGGTCTGGACAGTGTCCTGGACCTCTACTTCATGTTCTGACTTGTGTCCAGATATGTACAGGATTGGACATCTTGTCGTCATACCCATTCTACTATTTACACAGGTTACTTATCCCGTAAGGGATATTCCAGAAATTGGACCATTCCACACAGAAACGATATCGAAATGTATTTTGGCTTTATGAAAATGTGCAGGGGGTTTAACATGCAGGGAATACATGGTTTGCTATCCTGACACTGCCTAGGGTGACAATACCTACTACATATGCATAGGGGTCGGTATGTGTAGCTGTGTCTGCAACGAACCAGTGGGCCACGTACGAGTGGATTTGGTGGACGTTCTGTTATGGGGGTGGGTTGTGTGATGTGGAGGGTATGCTGGGTAGCCCATTATGCAACCAGGTGTGTTGCATTTGTTATGGCCAGTTCCGTTAGGACCAACCTGTGGGTATGTGACGGTGACATATCTATACATTTTGATCGCACATTTACATGATACATATGTTTGTGGGATTGTGTTCTACACTATGGCCTGTCTGCTTGTCTTGCAGCTGTTTCTCCATGTGTTTGTGTTTATGTCCACTTCACCCGCTGCCCCCTCCTATACCTCTGGTTCACCTTTTCTGCATACGACACAGTATTGCCTTTGCGGGTTTTACCATTACCCATCCACCCCTTACATGCAAATTACTCACATCCGATAGCTCACTACTTTTGTTGTTGGGCCATGACATGGCCAGAGTAGCACATTGACTGCCCTACAGGTGTCGGGTACCTTTGTGGTTGTGTGGACTACCCTGCCATGTTTGCTTCCCACGTGCTATACCTCACACACATAGGTACACGCCCATACTTCACTTTCATTACTTAGTTGGTATACCCGGGTACTACCTGTTCGGCTGTGTCACATACTAATTTGGCTTCTACCGATGACTCCCGGGTTTTGCAGACCTGTTGTACTCATTGGGGGAATGGCACCTTTTCCTATGTCCATGCTATTCCTTCCACATATCCGACTGTTGTGGACAATGCCTCCCCACAGTCTACGGTACTGTTTCCACCGTTTCAATTGGCCACAATGTAACATTTGCAGTGGACACAACACATTTTACACACCGACACATACCCACGGTCATTTTGGCAGATAGAACTTACAACTCTTGCCTATATCTAAGCTTCAGTCTTGTAGCATTTCAGTGGCTTATTCTTTTTATGACATTTATGTAATATACGTGTGGAGAACTACTGTTTAATGCCACTATTACATGACGTCTGAGGGATAATTATGTCCTATAATCTCTGCACATTTGCCATGTTTGCAAGCCTGTGTCAGGACACATCTGGCCGCAGCGGTACTGTTGCTCGCAAAGTGGGACAGGTGGTCTTCTTAGTCGATGGTATGGGTCATACTGTTCCTTTCGGCCTACATGTGTCCTTATTGTTGCAGCTGTTTCTATGCTCCTGATTCGTTTACATGTGTATTCTATTCCCTATCACATTTGTTATGTGGGATACAGACATACCTTTTGTATGTGACTATTACATCCCTTGTGGGATATGATTCGGACATACAGTCACTACATATATCTACATTTCTCCTCGTGTATTTTGTTATGGACACATCTGCACAGCTATGTACCCTCCCTCATATTATGGGTCAGCTGGTGACCCTCTCCATTGGGCTGGACGTACCTCCTGGCGGCGCTGTAGCATATGATATGTTTCACTTCCACATGGTATAGCTATCAACACTATGTTGGACTACGGGCACACGGTTTTTCTGTCATTTGTTCAAGGGTAGGGACCTGTTATTCCCTATCGTGCATTTGTGCTTGCTTCTTCATTTTCTGTCCGCAGGGACTATCTTGCATGCTTTGTATAAGTTTCAGTCTCCACGGACACTGATAAGTGCGATTATTACTGCATGTGGACTATAATATTCAGCAGTTTAGGTTGCTCATCAACAGCCGACATTGACATGTCTCCCTCCACAACTTCGTTACGCCCCATGCACTCGTGCACATTTCCTATGCACGTGGCTGTGGCAGCTGCACATGTTCATTAATATGCATATGGCGCTACTACTCCATATATATGCCGCACGGCCGGCGCAAGCCTTACACCGGTCTTGCGCCGAGCTTCATGAATCCGGGGGTTTGTTTATTTAATTGTATATTTGAAGTGGCATCATTGTATATTTTTATCCAGTTATCTTTGCCATTTATATCTATGTTTTTTTATTCTATTAACTAATTGTTTTGGAACTTATCTCCCGGGGTCTCCACTGAAAATGGGCCAGGTGGCCCAGACAGATACTACCTGGTTAACAAATGCAAATAAATACAATAAATTTCAGAGGCAGTGTGATGTGGTGTCATAATTTAGCTACAATATTTGAATACATATACTCACGTGCAGTATTAGAGGACTAGGTTATAGTGATTAGTAATTTTTCTCTAGAACATAAAATTCTATTGGAGGAGTAGTATTGTATTAAGTTGTTAATGAATAGGAAATTTTCTGGGTTTTAAAGAATTCAATTTATTCCAGTTAGTTGAACATTAGCCAGGTGATGTCGTAGTTGTAGGCAGTTTAGTTCTATGTGTACTAGGTAGTGATGTGTTCTTTTGTTATTGTTTACTGAAAATTTGGCTATTTTATTATAACATCATTGATGTTTGGGCAGTTGTGAGACTTGAAGGTAAGTGAAAAGTGAGACAACATAGAGGAGCGATGGCAGTACCATAACAGGATTAGATTCCATTCCTAAGTCAAACTATTATTAAAGTTCATGAAATTAGTATTGTTTCAGTCTTGGTTGTTAGCCAAAAGTGCTCTTTGCAGTACCCACAATGTGCCCAGAATTGGCTCCTTCAGCAAGTAGGTTATTGAGGATAAGAAAGAAATTATGTATCATTACTATTATGCAAGAAACCCATAATTTCCAGGTAGGCTTTTACTTTGTATAGTGTACCTAGATTTTTATGAAGTTTTCTTTTAATGATTTTTTTAACCAAGTGTGATACTTGGTAGCAGAATTTCAACTGGTCATCTATGATGACATCCAGTAATTTTGTGTGGTTTACTTGTTACATCATGGTGTTGTTAGCAGAGATGATTATGAATAATGTTGTTTTGGCAGAGATGTGTTTTGGGGTAAAGAGCAGTAATTTATTTTTTAGGGATTAGAAGGAGCTGTGAATTATTTAGCCATAGTTCAACAAATAAGAAAGACCACTGTGTAAGGTCTTGTAGTTTAGAGATAGTCTTGGCTGAGCAGATTAGAGAGAAGTCATCAGCATATTAAACTAGAATAGCATTTTTGTAGCAGTAAAGAGGTCATTGGTGAATATTTTGAACATTATATGACCTAGTATATATCCTTGTGGGACACCAATATTTGCAAACAAGAAGGTGGGGAAATGATTTTCCATTTCACTGCTTGTACTCTCTTTGAGAGATAGCTATGAAACCATTTCAGTGAAGAGTGTATGAACACTAAAAATGAAACTTTATGTAAGGGTTTCTGGTGGAAGACAGTATCAAAACCTTTTCATAAGTCTAGAAAGATGGTGGAGATTAGGCTTCCAGCATTTCTGTCATTGCTGACAGTATTAAGAAAATTCATCAAAGTAGTAGTTGTGCTATAATGAATATGGAAGCCATGCTGGATTGAAGACAGAAGTTGGTTACCTATTAGATAGTTGAGAAGTTGTGTATGAATACATTTTGTAATATATTTGATAGGCAATATGAAATGCTAATTGCACTATAGTTTGAATGATCTGTATCAATTCCACCCTTGAGCAGTGGAATAATGAGTATTTTTCCATAGCAAGGTGACTTTGTTTTCAAATATAGATTGCTTTATTAGAATTAAGGCTGGATATTTAATAGCATTAGCTCATATTTTAAGATATCTACCAGTTAGATTGATATGGGCAGTTATAGAAGGCTTTAACTTTTTGAAATATGTTTATGGTATCTGTGGGAACTGGTTGAAGGAGAAATGCTGTTGGGGGTTATTTGATTGCATGGGGACATCAAGAGTTGGATTCATCACCTGGCCAGCTAATAACTGTACTGTCAATATAAAGTGGTTACTGAATTGGTTGGCTATGGTATACTTTTGTTCTGTGTGTTTGGTGTTTAGTGTGCAGCTTGTCTTTGATTTAACAGTTTATTGACTAAGGCCAAGAACAGTTCTGGATTATTAGTGTGTGGATTTTGATTGGCTGAGTGATAGTTTTTTTTACAGGTTCAAAGTTTCATAAATTAATACTAGTCTAGTGGCCTTTATGGACCATTTTAAGCCTAGTCAGTTTCCCTTTTGTGCTCAAAATAGCCTATCCCATTTGATTATAGATTGTCCTTATCCATTCCATGGTTTATAATTATATATTATCCCAAATAAGAATAACTAGCATCATAGCATACATAATTTGAAGGGAACCATGCATGGGGTAAAGCATTTATGTGATAAGTTATTAACTAGTTAGTATAACTTATCATTGGTGATAAGTTATACCATTAGGTTTTTTAATTGTCTATATGCTATTAAATCAGGAGTTTTATATATATATATATATATATATATATATATATATATATATATATATATATATATACATATATATATATATTTGTCCAGACCTTCCAGGCTTTCTCTATTTCATGATTTATTTAGTTATTAAGGGTAACCATGGGGTGAGGTTGGCTTTAACACTTTTTTATTCTGAAGGGCTAGTGTGTTTAGAGCAACTAAGATGATTTTATTGAACTCAAAGCATCAATATCAATGGGGTGAGTCTTTAGTAACTCTCAGTGAAGGAGCTGTAGTATATTAATAAAAATGCTTGCTTTCCTGAAAGTTGTAGCTTTGCATTAACACATAGGAAAATTTTATTAATAAAAATAAAAATAAAAA
Source organism: Protopterus annectens (assembly GCF_019279795.1). Taxonomy (NCBI): domain Eukaryota; kingdom Metazoa; phylum Chordata; order Ceratodontiformes; family Protopteridae; genus Protopterus; species Protopterus annectens. Next base: position 1,535,664,528 of record NC_056745.1, on the reverse strand, counting down.
TAAAATAAAAATAAAATAAAAATAAGGCGTAGTTCCAGGACAATAAAGGCTGTCTTCCACCAGTATATAAATTTCCTTCCACAGATGTTTCATAAAAAGTAAACTATTCGACTTCTGTTCCAGAATTAAATCCACAATGTTGTAGTAAACCACTTTAATATAAAATAAACTAAAACAACAAAAATTTACACAGATTATTTATAGGTGTTATTACTATGATCTTTACATAGTCTAACGTCCAAATAATGTATTTCCTCTTTACCAATCTCATGTGAGAATTGTAAAAAGCCAGTACTGTGGTTGATAAAATACATAAATTCCATTATAATTTCATCTGGACCATCCCACAGGATGAAAATATCATCCAAAAAGCGGTAATAACCTTTTATGTATTGGTAATATATGGATTTAAATACTTATTTTTATTTTCTGAGGTGAAAATCTTTTTTGTGGTTAAAGATTTTATTAATCTTAGAGACAGCATCATCTAAGTAGAGTCTTTTATGACTCCCAGTAAAGGGAATATACGTTATTTGTAGAAGTGTCTCAATGAAAAGTAATAAGTTTGTAAAATGACTACATTTCTGTTTCATAGTTCTTCCCCTTAAATACAACAGCTAGACAGAACCAGTATGAATAACCAAAATCTAAACAAGTGAAAAAGCAGCAAAATACACTAAAGTGAGCTAACTCACAGTTTCTGTTTACATATCCTAATAAAGATGTTTGTATCCAGTCTCCAAAGACAGGTGTAGAAATATGAATTCATGGTAACATTTTAAAAATATTTCATAAAATCTTCGTAATACTTTTACAGCATGCAATATTAGAAAAAATAATTTCAGCTATCATAAAGATTACCTTCGTATTGTATTTCTTTCTCATTTCAATAGTGTTTGGAATACACGCTTTCCCAATCTTCATTATTAAATAATGGTTATGCTTAGTATAACATTCAAATGAGTTATTTGTAGAGACCTTTCACAATTCAAATGTTTCCTCACCAATTCTTTTATACTTCTCATGATGTATAACCCCTTTCCCAAAGATTATGAATGTCTCCAACCTGAATTGAAGAGGCCCTTCATCTTCTAAGAGTTTAGATCACCAATTTACACGTTCCTTACTTTTCTCCAGATCTCATTTGTCAATGCATTCTTGCGATATTGTTCCTATTCACCGATGGGCAACAAAAAATAATGTTCATTACACCTTTAATCTGAACTGCAATGCTTAATTTATCAGAATGATCCTAATAAAGATGTAAACATAAAACTAATGAAGATATAGGAAGTCATTTCACTTCTGTGATGACCTGAGGTATTATTGTCATAATGCCTTGGTAGGGACAAAGGAAAAAAAAACTGTCAAGGATAAAGTTGTACAAAATGTAACATAATTATTCTTTCAACAATCAAATATCTATATTCTATATTTTTCTTTATAGTCATTCTGAGTGGGCAGAGCCTATTTTCTGAGTAGTCCCAGGGAGAAAAGCTCTACTGGTTATGACATAAAAATATGCAAACATTAAGTATTGAAATTAAGCATTAAATTGTCAAGATAATACAATGAAAAGATATAAATAATGACAATACATATTCAATGCTGAGAATGCATGCAGAGATTAGATTTTATTCATAACAGAAAGGAGAAATGCAATATCAGCATTTTTAAGTGTGGGTGGTAGTAGTTAAGAGGGTGAGATGAGAGAGAGTTTTTGAGATATATACTTTAAGAGTGTTATGAAGAGAGGAAGGTGGTAGTAGAGGTGACTTAATAAGTGTGTACAATATGAGGTATGGGGTGTTAAAATAGAGACTATTGTTACATATATATTTAGCTGAGAGATTCACATAAGCAAAGCCAGTTATTATTAAAACGTTTCTTGAGCTGGATTTTGAAGCTTGTTAGTTTGTTAGCTAGTTTGAACTCAAGATGGATAGTTTTCTATAGTTTAGAGATGTGGCTAGGATATAGGGAGTCTCCTGCCTTATTGTTGCATTTAATTATGAACTGAAGGAATTTATTAATAGATGTCAGATCTCTATGGAGGAATGATGATGTAGAGTATTACAGAGGAACTGGCATTTATCTGGCAGAGAAATGACAGTATACAGGTAAATAGTATGCAAGCTTTTCATAGAGAAAATGGACAGTTGGCCAAACTGAAAAATGTGTCTTTTTCTCCACTGTAATGCAATCCTGGATTTGGTATAGTTAGTTAGAAGGGTATGGGAGGCACAGCTCCCCACATTTGGGTGTGTGGAGATGTAGCCACCCACCTGGATGGGTTTGACATGATGCATTTTGTTTTTTGTAACATGTTGGACAACTGTCCATTTTCCCTGAGAAAGACTTTGTTGATCCATGGTGTCAATATTTTGCCATTCCGGCAATGTCCTCTCGATCATTGTGAGGATTTGACCTTTTCAGGTAGACCCAGCAGCATATAACTGAGGTTGGTTAAGTATTTCCATAAGACGTAAGAGGTCAAGTTGAAAATTTTTAGCAACAAACCATTTGCTTAGTTTTAAGAATTCTAGCTGAAGCTAATGTTGGAGATTTCTTGTGGGTTGCAGTGATGTCTGAACTAAGAGAGAGAGAAGGACACAGAGCTACGTGTGGATGTTTACAACAGATGGCATGCCTTACATTGTATCACTTGCATCAGTTTTAATTAAACAGACATTGTTTGACTTATGTCTGAAATTGATGTTGCTGGACATTTCTGTGATTTTGATCTAAGCGATTACCACAGTTTAGTTGTGAACACACAGCAGTTGTGCTAACAGCAATACATCCTAGTTGTGTGTGTGTGTGTGTGTGTGTGTGTGTGTGTGTGTGTGTGTGTGTGTGTGTGTGTGTGTGTGTGTGTTGGAGGATGGATTGCTGGGTATGATTTTGTTACACTCCTGAGGTTATAGGTAGAGCCAGATGTGAAGAAATTTATGGCAGGTGGAGCAGATGAAGCAGTTTATAATGTATTATTCCAAGGTTAGTTCTGCCTAGTATGGGAGATGTTTAGCTTTAGACTGTGTGACACAGTGATGATAGAGGCAAAAGAATAGCTGGTTATGAAGCAGCACATTTTTGGAGATCATTTGCAGTGGTGAGGTATTTTTATCTGAGGCTGTAACAAATATTTGTAAACCATACTCCACCTTTGCAGAATCATTCCTTTGCCTATTGCAACTCTGATGAGTGGAAAGAGAAAGTGAGAAGGACTTTCATTCCAGAAAAGGTATTTTACATCTGATTTTTTTTTCAAATTGTAATTAATATGTTAAGGACTAATGTAGCCAGTTGCTAAGGTAAATAAAGGAAGATATGGTTTCAATGTGGTTATTAAACTGATCATTGATCTGGAATACAGTAAGGCATTTTAGTCACCTTTTGTCTGTTCCAAAGATCATGCTTTATCTTATGTTTTATATATATGGTTGAGTAGGAAGTTTTTAGCAGGAAACCATTTGCTTAGTTCAGAAGCTGACTTTGGATATGTAGGTGACTACTAAAGCAGGAGTTATAAATGACCATGCCATCATCATCATCAAGAAGAAGTTGTAATTTGGCCAAGTCAAACGGTAGTTTGCTTACAAATATTGAGAAGAGGAGAGGGTCTGGCATTGAATTTTCTGAGAATCCTGATTGACTTATAGCTTTTATGGTAGGGTAGATGCAACATTTTCATAAGTTCATAAGTTCTGTAGCAGTGCTCACGCCATTGTGGGATATCTAGGAAGCATATATTGGATTGCATACTTTTTCTGCAACCCTGTAGTCCAATCCATTTTTAAGGATCTCAATACTCTCTAGTTTCTGTATTTCTTTTCGAAGAAGTGTATTCCATAACATTACCATTCTTAGGCCAGATTACTTTTGTAGATTTCCATATAAAGTAATACTTTTAGAATAGGATAGATTTCCCATGAATGGAATGGTAATGAATTGTGTATAGCCTAAAATGTTTATATATAGTCATATAATTCAAATCTTTGTCTGACAAGATTGTTTTAATGAATTTTCTTGCATGCTTTTAAGATCTTTCAACTGACCCTCTGCATAAGTGCAAAAAATGTTGTATTCTAAGATTAGTCTAATATATGCCTAAAATGGTGTTGTGAAACAGTTCTCATTCTTGGTGGAAAAATGTTAATTCATATATCTCATCTATCTCATAGTTACACTAATCATTGTTTATGTGTATATATCAAAAGAAAAGTTAGCAGACATTAATCTTCCTTAGTCTTTGTATTGATTAAATGCTTTTAATGGATTTGATAATAAGCATACAGATTTTTAGTTGTAGATATACCAAAGTACATAATATTGCACTTATAAATGCTGAACTCTATACCTATCTTTGTATCTATTTCCCTATTTGACTCTTGTTAGTGTTTACATTTTCTACATCCCTGTAATTTTGTGCACAGAAGCTTATTTTACAATTGTTTCCATGCTTATTGCTCCAACAAGCCTTGCTTCTAGAAATAGTTGCAAATACAATATTAAATAATTATGAACCAGGGATGGAACCTTGTGGAACACTTTGAAATACATGTAGATAATCAGATCAGATGCCCTGTATAGTGACACACTGAAGCCATTTAGTTATCCATGCCATGATCCATCTAATCAGGTAACAGTTTATTTTAGCCTTACACAGACATCTGTAAATCACATGATGAAGTTGAGAAGCAAAGGCCTTCGTTAGCTCCAAAAAATCACTCCACATGATAATCCTATGTCTAATGTCATAGTTATCTGATTATAAAAGCTTGCTATATTAATCAGAGTAAACCTCAACCTTGTCAAATGAAGCAATAGCAGTACAACATTTCTTACTCTGCAATTCATTTTCAAAACATTTGACTAGAATAGGCATAAGGCTGACTGGTCTATAGTTCTTAACTTCATATTTATTATTTTTTTTTAGAATTGAGCTTATGGTAGGTGGTTAATGTCCATTAACTTGGAAAATCTCCTGTTTGAAGGAGTTTATTAAAAATAGGCAATAATATTGAACTTAAAGTGTGTTTTAATTGTTAATAATAATGCAGTTGGGATCATGGTAGATCCCGCAGAAGATGACATTTTGATTTTATTTAATGCTTTACATATCAAATCACAAGTGATTAGAGGGCAATATATCCTATGAGAGATATCAACATGAAAAATTAAACTGTCTTTATAAGCTTCATTACAACAAGAATTTGCAAAGTATGTATTAAACACATTCAAAATGGTCCTAGTGTTGTATACTATATTGTTATCCACCTATATTGAACACACATGTTAAAAAAAATTATCGATTCTATTAATATAACCACAGATGTTTTTCTGTTAGTACAACTGCTTTTTTCAAATTTTATTTTTTCAGACCTTATTTTCAGTTTGAATTCCTACATTTGCTATTTAGTATCCATTTATATATGCATATATATCTATCAATCTATCTATCTATCTATCTATCTATCTATCTATCTATCTATCTATCTATATGTCTATCTATCTATCTATCTATCTATCTATCTATCTATCTATCTAATATAAAAATATCCATCTACAGCCTCTTTTTGCCATTTTTGCACATGGGGTCAATGTGTCACTTCAGCAGTGACATTCATCTATAGACAAGGTTTACACCACTGGGTGGCTAGCCTGGCATGGCAGGGCATTTCTTCCGCACCACACATTCACATCCACAGGCACATCTAAGGCCAATTTAGAGTGTCCTGTCTACATACTGCATGTCTTTGGAATCTCAAAGAAACCAGAGCAAACCCATGCAAACACAGAGGGGATATGCAGATTCCACTCATAAGGCATCCCAGGCAACAATCAAACCGGGGAACCTCTTGCTGTGAGGAAAACACTATCCCCTGTCCCACAAATATATATATATATATATATATATATATATATATATATATATATATATATATATATATATATATATATATATATATATATATATATATATATATATATATATATATATATATATATATATATATATATATATATATATATATATATATATATATATATATATATATATATATATATATGTATATATATATATATATATATATATATATATATATATATATATATATATATATATATATGTATATATATATATATATATATATATATGGGTCCCTATTAGTTCGTCGAAATTTCAATTCACCTAACTGTCATTTAGTCTAAACTTCATTACATCGACAAGCATTTGCTCCCGTCCCCAATGTTGTGCGACCCTGGAGTTGATATATATATAGTTAGGGGGGGTGTGGGGGGCACAGCCCCCACATTAGTGTGGGGGTGAAGCCCCCCACCTAAAATGCTTGTCGATGTAATGAAGTTTAGACGAAATGACAGTTAGGTGAATTGAAATTTCGACGAACTGATAGGGACCCATATATATATGTGTGTGTGTGTTATTTATATATATATATATATATATATATATATATATATATATATATATATATACATATATATATATATATATATATATATATATATATATATATATATACATATACATATTTTATTTATTATTTATAATAAAATATATATATATATATATATATATATATATATATATAAATATATATATATATATATATACACACACACATATGTCACAGCCCTGTAACCCACATGTTTAAAGCCCATAATCCTGAAATCATCATATTGAAATATCAACATTCTGAAATCCATAGTATCGACCCCCTGAACTTGCTCCCCTGCAGCAGCCATGTTAGCACTTTTTCCAATGTTCACACTGGTATACAAATTCAGTATTCAAGATTTTGTATACATTGTAGTCTTTAGAATTTGGATCTTTTGATTTTATGGTCTTAGGAATATGGCTTTCAAGCATGTGGGCTATAGGACTGTGATAGTAGACTTATATACATATATAGATTTACTATCAAAATATGGAATGGCAATTACTTGAAAAAGATGTTGTCAAATATGCTTTATTTAAAGTGCTAAAACTGCGAACTGAAATATTCCAAATCAATATTACTGAACGTAAGGATTTCATTGGCTGTAATGAACTGTTTTCGAATGTCAATCATCACAGTAGTCATTTTTCATTTTTGACATTCTTGCTTTCTTACATTACCATATAAAAAAAAAATTACCATTCTATTATTACATTAAAAATATTATGACTTTTAATATTATGATAGTAAAACTGTATATATGTATATATATATATATATATATATATATATATATATATATATATATATATAATTTTTTTAACTTTTTTCCTGTTTAGTTTACATAGCACAGTATAGTATTCAATTCAAACATGTCAAAAATGTTATCTTTACTGTTCTGGTTTCATAAGCAGCAGTTATTATAGCACTTGTAGTTAATAGATCTTGTAAACTAGTCTAGCCAAAATTATTACTTGACAATCCTGCCTGCCAGTCAATCGTATTTATTGATCTTAATAACTCAGTGTAGTCTACCTGATCAAACATTAATCTATTGCTCAGCCTCTTACCTATAAAAGCAAATGCTAGCTGGAAACTTAATGAATACAACTCTGTTCATCAAGTGGAACATCAACTATTAAGTTATCTATTAAACTGGGAATATCCATGACAGCAATTTGCAAGATATTACTCCATCAGGTACAATCTTTAACTAGTAGATTCATTCTACTTAATAAAATATTATACAGAAATTCATTCTCCTAGCTATTTTTATTTTTACCAGTGAGATTTATCCAAGACATATCTAGTAATTAAAATCTCATATTATTCATTTTCAGGAACCCATGATGTGTAGACGGATCTATAATAGGGCTGCAATAGCAGAATATGAATAGATCAGTAATCTGAAGAATTATGCATTCTAATTCATCCTCTATTTTAACTAAAGTGAGTGTTATTGTGTTGTGAATCCAGGGAGTCATGTGGCAACCATAGCATTTCTTCTGAGACATTCATATTTTATGAAATTTAGAAGATGTAAACTGGATGTGTTCCAAGATTTCACTGCTGCAGCAATGCTATGATTATTTTCATAAATTTTACTTTCAAGTTCTTTGGACTGAAATAGGGCCAATGAGATCAGAACTCTAACTGGGTTAACAAATTCAAAATAAATAAATGAATGAATAAATAAATGTTTTACATTACCATAATAACATGAATAAGATATTAAAACTGAACCAGGTCTGCTGTAGAAGGCGGTTAACAGGATGTTACCTCTTTGATTAAACAGATGAATGATTTATCTGATTTTTTTTAAATTTTACTATTGGAGAATGTGGCCTAGAATTATCTTTCCTAGAAGTACATTTAATATGGAATGATTCACAAAAAAGGTTTGAAAGCAGGATTTTTAGAAAAATAAATACCTTTAGTAAAAATTATTTAAGTTATGAAGGTAATCATCCAAATTTTAATAAGAATAATATTCCTAGAGGCCAGTTAATTAGGGCCTATAGGATGACATCTGAGGCTGTTATGTTTGAACAAGAAGCTGTATTTATAATTAATCTGTTTAAGTCTAGGGGTTACAAAGCTGATATGCTTTTGAAAATAGCTGATGAAATTAGAGAGAAGCGAAAATACTTTTTTACCCTATTCTGGCAAAGAGTCTTTAGAAACCTATTGGTAAGAATAAGGTTGAAGATAATGTACCAGTATGTAGTATATATATGACAGTAGGCAGCCATCATATTTGTACTATTATTAAGAATAACTGGAAGATCTTAGAAGGGAATATGGATGTGTTAAAAAGAGTAGATACTTATCCAAAATTTGTTTTTATGAATTTTTACAACTTAAAAAAAATGTATTACAACTTAATACTGCAAAAGTTGGTGATATTGGAAATATGTCCTTTAAATCAAAAATGTAAAAATGTGGAAGCTGTTTGTAGATTTATTTTGAAGGGGCTAAACATAGATCTAGAACATCTTGAATACACCATTCCTATCTCAGGTGTGTTCAATTGTAAGTTCATGGGAGTTGTCTATATTAGTAAGTGTATCAGATGTAGTGCCTACTATGTAGGTATGATGACTAAGTCTTTGGACCTTATAATTAAAGAACATCTTTATGCCCTTAAAATCAAAATGATAAAAAATGTGCTCTACAAACATGCATTACAATGTCTGAAATATTGAAAATTCATGTTTGCTGTAGTAGAACAGGTTTCAATAGATAGGAGAGGTGGGGATTTTAAAATTAAGGTAGAAAAGAAAGAAACACTGTGGCAATTGAAATTAGGTACAGACAGTTTTCCAGTTATTAGTGGCACAAATTAATATCAAATGTTTGTTAAAAGCTAGGAGATTAAAAGCAATATGCTTGAAAGTTTATTAAGTTTTAAGTTTTATTTTTGTCTTTTTTTAATAATATAGTTTTAATTTATTAATTGGATGGGCATTCTTTGTTCATGCTGATTGGTTAGAAAATTGTATATAAATGAAGTGTGTACTGTGTGTTTTATTCTGATGAAGTCCTTTCTGGATGAAAAGTGGAAGTTAAAGTTTTTTGTACACTTAAGTTTTTTTTTGTTGTCCTTCGAGTCTTCAGTGGAATTTTGTTTACATACTGCCTAACACTTCATGCTGGGACAGCTACCCACTTTCCTCTACTTTAGCTATGTTACTAGTAAAGGCTAAGCTATTAGGTAAGTCAAATGACAAGGGTCTGGCTTTACATTTTAGGGTAGACTCATATGGCATAAGTGCAAGATAGGCAGGTTGAAAGAAAAGAGTATCTTGAGGCAAAATAAGATGGTAACAATTAAATTAGCTCAATCAATAAGAATTAAAGTGGAACTTTATCTCAGGAGAGGAGTGCTGTAAGCTTTTCTACAGGGCTATATGCCAGGTAAAATTTTAGCCTTCCAACTTAAACATAAATGTTGACAGACAGGTCACCTTCATGCTATCCTTTCCCATCACTAATTGAGATAAACGTAGCCATTAAGGCTACATCAAAAGGTACGGCACTTGGCCCAGATAGGCTAAGCTTTATCCTATACTAAGCTATTTGAAGTTTGTTAATCAAACCACTCAGCCAGTTATTTAATAATATTTTTCTCCAACTCAGTCTCTTTCAATGTTAAAATCAAGAGCTACAAACTAATCTCGCTTACTATCACTGAGGCAAGAAAAATGCAAACCTACTAACATGTAGACTGAGCCCCTTACTACCTAAATAAGACTCAAGGAAGGATTGTTTAAGTTAGGTCTAGTGCTGACCATATAAGAGCTTTTAGAGCTCTAGTGTCTTCTAAACATAATAAATGTAAAAGTCATTTCCCTTCTTCAGTCATTTTTTATAATTTTTGAGCAAGCATTTGACATTTCTTGGTATTTTTTCGGGAAGGTATTAACAACATTTACATTTTCATCAGCCTTTATTACAGCTATTTAAACCATATACCCAAGACTCACTGCAAGAATATTTGCTTTGATTACAATTTCTAACCCTCCTGCTCTCAAGACAGGCATCAGGCAAGGTTGCCCAATTTACCCCCTATTCTTTCTACTGGTCAAGGAAACCCTGCTGAGGAAAGTTGCTTCATCTCCCATGATCATGAGCTGGAAATTGGAGAATGAAAAACTTAAGATTATGATGCTTGCTGATGACTGTTTAATTCTGACAAAGACCCCTAAAAGGGATACACAGTATCTGAAAAGCATATTTTATTGGTTTTAAGGTATAGCATGTCTTAGTGTTAATGTGACTAAGATAGTACTTTTTTCTCTTAGCTTTGTAGCATCATTGTTCACCTGTCTCTAGTTCTTCTGACTGAGTGGTCTCTAATGTTTGTATCATGTATGTATGTCTGTCTGTATCATCACCCTCTCAGCATTTCTTGTTGCAAAGCTACCTCAGGAAATTCCCCAATGTCTGTCATAACAAACTAATTTATGCATCAATAGCACCATTAATTTTTCACATCATAGCTCTGAGCTGTCCAGATTTTCACAGACTGTCCAGATTTTTGGATTTTCTTTTTGGTCTATTCCTCATAAAATTTGTGGTTTCCTCAAAAGTCACTGGGATGATCTGAGAACTAAAGTCACTAAATAATGGCATACATTTGACTTTCAGTTTTCAAATCCTTCAGAAAATGTATGTTTAAACAAATTTTGTTACTCTAGCAAATTTCTAAGTTTATAAGAGCAATATTTAAAATATGATGTCCCTATTTTTGGGCCTTTGTTCCCCTTTTTGTCGGGCTTTGTTTGAGATATATGCTTCTTAATGATGTACTTTAATTTCTCTAAACAACCTCTTTCATAGTTTACCCTCTTGCACCTTGGTCCAAAATCAAGTTGAGGTTACAGGTGGTGGAAGCAAAAAAGCAAAGAGCTTCAAACATTACCTTCAGTCTGAATATATTTTAATTTAACTGATAAAACATATAATCCAAGAGACTCTAAAACCAAAACAAATCCAAGGCTGAAAGTTGCGAGCAGAAACTGTTTTATTGGGTAAAACCACCTAAAACCAAAACAAAAAATACATATATATTAAGTGCTTTCGTCCCTTATAGGAACTTCATCAGAATACCAAATAAAACAGTTGCTGCTTGTGACCTTCAACCTTGGACATATTCATTTAAATATTCTATCCAGAAAACTGGTAAGTAGAGAATATTTGAATTTAAGGATAACAGTGACACTAACCAAATATATAAATAGTATTATAAATCTATACAAATTGTTAGCTATAATGTTGTATTATTTTTTGGAAAGTAAGGGGAATTAAAGAGTATATTGATGCTACAGTCAGCTAGTGCGCAGGTAGTGCCTTCTGTGTGGAGTCTGCATGTCCTCCCCATGGGTTGAGTGGTGTTCTGAAAGAAATGCGTGAATGGGCGTGCCTTCATTGAAGGTTGGGCGTTGAGCTGGCAACTCGGCACCATAAAAATCTACTGCCAATCATTAGCGGACCCGAGTTCCGCTGTGGTGACACCTAACTGGGAAAAGCTGAAAGACAACAACAACAACATTGATGCTACAGTTAAAAGATACTTATAGAATAAATACATAAGATGAAGATAAGCATCAAAAAGTTGCTTTTAACTAGTGTGATGGGAATAGGACTTAAAAATCATTAGTGATGCATTAACTTTACCAGTATGAAAAAAATGTAGTGTCTCTGTCATGAGATGAACCTAGTAAAAGCATTGCTTTTTATATCCCTTTAATTACAACTTTATGAAATATTTTTATAGTCAATGTTTGCTTCTGTATCAGCCTTAAAGTACTATATGTTAAGTATTTCAAAGTACAAAATATGCATTTTTGATGCCAACAATCTGGAAGGATTGCACATAATTAGTTGTACCTTTTCATCCAGTTATTTGTAATAAATTATTTGTCAATATCAAAGCAACAAGTTAAATAACATGGCTTTTGAAGTCACAGCAATTATTCACTCAATGCAGGGATGCCAGTTGCAGAATGTCAGAAAACAATAATTAGTTCCTAGCACATAAGAGAAATGCAAGGAAGCTAGGCTGATTTAAATTTGAAATACATTTATACAAAAGCACACTATGACTTTGAAGCCTGTTGGTTAGTTTCAACATAAAATAACAGTATGGATCCATTTTTGCAGACAATTAACTGCTGCTAATGATGTTTACAAAACTGACTTTGAAATAACAAGGTACTGCATCACTGAGCCAGAACATTTTCGCTGTTCCATAAGTGAAGAAAGCACAAAAGAGAAAGAATAGTGAACAATCTTAAGGAAATGCTCCATGAAACATAGCCAAGAATTGAACATAATCTCAAATTGTCCCTATGCAAAACTGTTTTTTCTTTTGCTTGGGTACAGGCTTCATATGATAACCATAATTCTCAAGGAAGACTACCTATATACTTAATAAAACCTTCCATTTTGTATCTTTTTGCATTGCACCATTTAAAATTATTAGGATGCTTTGGAATAAAATTAGAACAAAAATGCTATACTTCTGGTCGCTTGTCTTGTTAGCAACAGCAGTTCAGAACTTTTTATGAAAAGGAAAAAAAAGTGTTTTCAATAAGAGAAACACTTTAAAATGTTTTTAATTTCTAACTACATTCACATAGATGGATGTTTTATTGTCAATAATGGTAATTACTCCTAAAATGTAACATATGATATGAACTCAGCTTTCTGGTCACAGCCCTGTGAAGTCCTGTGAAGCCTTTCCATTTCCCTATTATATCTCTCTCTTATTACAACTATACCACTAGCTTATCCTATATTATTTCTCTTTCCCCATCTTGCTCTACCCCTTAATTTCTTTTCTACCCCTTTATTACTGTTTATCTCCTCTTAGCTAACACTTTGTTTACTTTTCTTCTATTAGTAGCTAGAGTAGGCATATGCTTAGATAAACTTTCCTGTTTATCATGGTTCCATTCCTGGCACTGTCTAAGTCTCTCCTATTTTTCAAATGTTGGTCATTCACATTGTTATGAATCTGTATTTCATGTCTACCATAATTAATTGTATCTCTTTTTAAGTATATACTGTTGCATATCTAATGACTTAATATTGGTAATATGTTTAGTGTGAGCTTAGAATTCTCTACTGTATATTCTGAAGCTTTTATCCCTGGGTCTCCACTGAAAATGGGCTTCTGCCCAGATGGACATTACCTGGTAAACAAATGTAATAAATAAATAAATAAGTACTGGAGTGAAAAACAAAACAAATCAACTCAAGATATACAAATTGTATCCCAGCATGGAATTACAGCCAGGCGTGTGTGTGCCATTTGTATGTGTATGTGGGTGCCATTTGTATGTGTATGTAGGAGCACTTGTGTATGTGCATGCAATTACATGCATGTGTGTGTATGTGCATCTATGTGTCTGTGTGTATGTGTGTCATGTGTATGTGTATGTGCGAGCAGTTGTGTATGTGTATGTGCAAGCAGTTGTGTATGTGCATGTGAGTGTGTGTATGTGTGCATCTCAGTAAGTGTGTGTGTATATGTGTGTGTGTGTGTGTGTGTGTGTGTGTGTGTGTGTGTGTGTGTGTGTGTGCACGTACATCACACATATAAGCAAATTTAAAGCAACAGCACTATCAGAAAAAGAGCAGGATAATTAGATGCTGATTTTTGTTACAAAGTTATCGTGTATGATCTTCATTAGTAAATATATAACAATGATACAGACAGAACTGTCAGTCAGAAAATATGCAGAAGGGTAATATGAGCTTATTTAAATATGGACAGTTATGTGAAACTGTAAACTACTAAAGGAAATAGTGAAAGGAATTATTTTTTTGGCTGACATGTTATTCCCATTTATCCATCAACTAGTTTTGCAGCTTTTGCTGCTGTCACTTTTGTTGAACTACTGGTGTTTCTCTAGCATATATCTGCTTTCTGTCTGGTTGACGTTTGTCTTTAAGGGTTTGTTTGTTCTTATTTCCTCCACTTTGATTATTTGTCTTTGTATTGAACTGATTTTATTCTTCTTCTAGGCTGACATTTCATCATCACTTCTCTCTTGCTCTTCTTTGCCTCTTAATCTTCCCCCTGCCATGGAAAGTGTATCTGGTGCATATTCTTACACATAATTACAACACTTCTTATGAAACTTTATCTATTTCATTCTCTAATCTACTTCAAAGTTTAAATTCAGTTAATGTTTAATACAGAAGTCACAGCAATCATGTTTGCCTTCTGTGCTGCTTTGTTTAATGACATATAATGAATCATGTACATCCTTCAAGTTTGAATGTTGTGTTGTAAGACTTTTTACACAAGAAATTCATGCTTGTGGCTTCAACTGTTTTACTGGCTGTACCTCACAGTTCTGTGTGTGAAGTAGCTATATGTGCCAAAGTTTACTGTGTTTACATTTTTTTTCAAAAAAGTCAGCTCTTAGTGCAGGATAGTTCACTGTAAATTCAGATACTGAATGGAGAATACTTCTGCCAATCAAGCCGGATAGTTCTAATAGTTAACTTGCAGAAAGAAAACAAATTCGTAATCTTTCTTCATGGATAAATCACTAGAGTCTGCTATCCCCACCTTGGGAGAATGCCTGAGACATCAAAGCAAAATCATGTAATAGCAGTAGAATTTGCAATAAGATATCTGCATTCCATTCTTAGGTGTCACTACAGAATGCAACTGGACTAAATCTCAGAATGTTAGCATAAATTTGCTGGGGTCATAATTAAGATTCTCCATTACATTAGGAAAGATAGGTTAAGTCACGTGAATGTAAAGCTCTTTGAAAAATATTCATAGCAGCTCTGGATGTGGTTCAGTCATTGGTTGGCTACACTACAGAGGCAGTTATTGTATCATAATTGGAAAAAAAGCAGAATTACTTATCATAGGAAATACTCACTCTATGTCTGATTTTGGAACATTATTATACCTACTAGAACTCAACTGAATCAATAGTTTTATGTCCCCTGACATTTACCTGGAGGGTCTTTCACTCTCACTTGAATTAAATTTAACAAAAATGGTTAATGTCCATTACTAAAATCAAAATATATCATAACTTCAATCTCCTTGAAATAAAGCAGGAAAACATTGTTCTTTAAAGTCTGGCATATATGCAAGCAATAATGCCTTACAGGGTGTGTGTGTTGAGAGAAGAGGAATGAAGGTCAGCAGGACTAAGACAGAATATATGTGTGTGAATGAGAGGGAGGACAGAAGAATGGTGAGGATGCAGGGAGTAGAGGTGGTGAAGGTGGGTAAGTTTAAATACTTGGGATCAACAGATCAGAGTAATGGTGAGTGTGGAAGAGAGGTGAAGAAGAGAGTACAGGCAGGGTGGAGTGGGTGGAGAAGAGTGTCAGGAGTGATTTGTGACAGACGGGTACCAGTAAGAGTGAAAGGGAAGGTCTACAAGAGGGTAGTGAGACCAGCTATGTTATATGGGTTGAAGACAGTGGCATTGACAAAGCGGCAGGAGTCAGAGCTGGACGTGGCAGAGTTAAAGATGTTAAGATTTGCACTGGGTGTGACAAGGGTGAATAGGATTAGGAACAAGTATATTAGAGGGTCAGCCCAGGTTGGAAGGTTTGGAGACAAAGCCAGAGAGGCAAGATTACGTTGGTTTGGACATGTGCTGAGAAGGGATGCAGAGTATATTGGGAAAAAGATGCTAAGGATGAAGCTGCCAGGTAACAAGAAAAGAGGAAGGCCTAAGATAAGGTTTATGGATGTGGTGAGACAGGACATGCAGGTGGTTGGTCTGGCAGAGCAAGATGCAGAGGAGAGGAAGAAATGGAAACAGATGATCCGCTGTGGCGACCCCTAATGGGAGCAGCCAAAAGAAGATGAAGAAGAATGCCCACCCAGGGGTGTTATGAGGCCTGACGCTTGTGGCTTCAGGCATCTATACCCCTGGAAGGGCATTAATTACACATTAACACACCACCCTGGAGGGCATTATTGTACTTAGAGAATGGACTCTCTGTAAAATTGTCGTGTTTTACTTACTCATATATTATTTAAGTTCTATTTTATTTTTCAATTTAATATATTTTTGATGTAAAATTGTTCCATCGCCTAATGTTTCATACTTGCTGTAGTATATGTTAATGGTGTTGGAGAAAACATTTTACATCCAAAATATATAAAAAAAATAAAACAGTACTTAAAAAATATATAAGTAAGTAAAACACAAATATTTTACAGAGCGCCCATTTAAGGGCTGGCAGAGATCATTCTCTCTTCACCCTCTCTCACACATGCTACCAGGGGATCGTTAGTTCACTTTCACACTTGACTCACTCACTCTCTGTCACACACACACACACACACACACACACACACACACACACACACACACACACTAACAGTGTCTTTGCTTTCATGCACACATTCACTCACACAAGATCGGTCTCACCCTGTGTCTCAATCTCTCACAGTCTCCTCTGCTTACATACATACATTCACTCATACATCACTCTCTCTTTCTCTCTCATGCTCTCTATTTCTTTCTCTCTCTCTCTCTCTCTCTCTCTCTCTCACACACACACACACACACACACACACACACACACACACACACACACACACAGTCTCACTGCTTTCATGCACGCATTTACTCACATGTGCAGAAAAACGCACACATACTCGATCGAGCGGTCTCTCTCTCTCTCTCTCTATCGTACTTTCATACATGCATACAGTCTCTCACACACACTTTATTTTCTTTTTTTTTTCTTTTTTTTATTATACATTCACTAAACAGCAAAAGCACTGCTTAGTGAGTGTAAAATAATGTTTCACTTGCTCTCACTTTCACTGACATGCATGCATGCACTCACACACTCTCTCTCACACACACACACACACACACACACACACACACACACACACACACACACACACACACACACACACAAAACCTTTTTTTTGTCTTCTTTTTTTGACATTTTATACTCGCTAAACAGCAGAAGAGCTGCTTAGTGAGTGCAAAATAATGGCGATGGTTTCTTTTTCTGAGTCCGTGCTCCATGGCAGATTGATATGCTGCCGTGAAATGGTGGACTTGTTTTTCTGCGGGCATTACTTGTCCATTAATACCCTGCTGGAAAACGTTCCTTCTCCAATCAGGGTACTGATGTACAGTTCACCCATTCTCTAAATAAACATATTTCAGGGACTAGTGATCTTGAATACGTAAAATATGTTTCCCATGCAATGGAAAATAGATAGGGCTACATTTTGGACAAGGCACAGTTTGATAGATGTCAGATATTGTGGGATGAGAGCTAGTTTCTTATACCACTATATATATTACACAACCTACAATGCTGGAGTATTTATTTATTATTTATTTGTTGACATTTGGTAGCCGAGAAAGTCCACTGGGTCAGAAATACATTTTCAGTTGAGGCCCGGGTAGAAAAACTCTAAGAAAGCTTATGAGATGTTATTGAGAAACTATCAGTCTACTGCTGGTGGGGACAAACTTAAATCGAGTTGATGTCATTTTCAGTTATGTGTACAGTATATACATATTCCAACCACAGCCCTACTGCTCAAATGTGTGAGATGTTTGAATGTGCATGAGTGTGCCCACAACTACTTACATGCATACACATATATCTATATCTATATCTATATCTATATCTATATCTACAGCTGTATCTATATCTATATCTATATCTATATATCTATCTATCTGCCTATCTATATGTATGTGTGCGCTAAAGGTGTGTGTATGTAATTATATACATATGCATCTATATATATCTTTAGACAGATAGCTATATATATATATATATATATATATATATATATATATATATGTAGATGTATTTAGTTAACACAAATAATGATAACAACCCATTTGGTTTTGCAGTTTCAAAATAAACAAATAAAGAAAAAACAGAACCTTGGTTACTTCTGAACTGCAGAGATCAATCCACGTTACCCCTCCAGAAAACAAACTATCATTCAACACAAGGAAAATCTAATGCTGCAGAACTCTCCCAGGCCTCAAGAAATCCAAGGCTGCAGTCATCTTCCAGACCTAACCTTTCAGTTCCAAGAAATGGGTATATCCACAGGTTTAATCTACAGGGAAACCTGTCTGAGTTATCTCTCTGTGCTTCCATGATGTTGTTTCAGATGATCCTTCATTATGGAACTAACTTTATAGTTTGCTGCTTTCAGGCAACTACCTTTTATACAATATTAATTAACAATTAACTTGTGAACTATCTAACAAATTATCTAACAAAGTGTTACTTGGCTATCTATTAAGGGAAATGTTTCCACACCTTGCAAACATTTTTAAAGGCACATCTCCCCTTTTCAGAGGAATGCTAAATGAGCTATGTATTGACATGTCTGTAATCCCAGTGCCGAGTCCCAAAATGCCAAAAAAGATGGAAATACAGAAAGGAAAGAATATCAGTTATCTCTTTTCTTCTTTAAACTTGTTTTCTGCAAGTGGGTATGCTCTGCTGTAGCACCCAATGTGGTAGCATAAGGTCCCATTCCCAAATGTATATATACCAACATTGTGATGGCCATACCTCAAAGGAAAGTAAGCACCCCAAGAAATGGCAGTCTAAAACTCAGTATATGTAAGTCCGGATTTTGTTCATTCAGTCTCTACACTGAGATTTAGCATTGTTAGTCCTGGCAATTCAAACTGTTACTGCTACATGCAATTGGTTGCCAAATCTAGACACTGAATGCAAGCATTAGGGCTGACCAAAATGAGCCATATATCATATAATTCAAGTATATATATCAGGGGCGGCCCGTGCTATTGGACTGCCGGACTGCAGCCCCCCCAGCTGTAAAATTAAAGAAAATAAAAGATTAAAAAAAATTAAAAATTCACGGACTTTCGTGCATGCGCACTAGTCCGGACTGCTGCTGAGACAGTCTGGAGCATGCACAGACTGTTTCAGAAGCAGTCTGGACTAGGAAACATGTAAGAGCAGAGATCCCAGAAGAGAACTGCATAGACTGTCGCAGGAAACTCATCGGACTCGGACTGCAACGTCAGCAGTCTGGAGTCTCGTCAGGGTGGAAGATCTCGCGTGGTGGATGTGCGGACTCTCGTCAGAGGAAGATCTTGCGTGGTGGATGTGCTCCAATGGGCAGAGGTTTGCAGCTATGGATGTATGGCACAAAGGGATGGGATCTACATCGCTCCAGGTAAGACAGCTATGGATGATCGCTCAAGGTGTGTGTGTGTGTGTGTGTGTGTGTGTGTGTGTGTGTGTGTGTGTGTGTGTGTGTGTGTGTGTATGCCCCAGTTGCTATATACTGGTAGCTAGAACAAACCTCAGGCTTGAACCCTGTACCTTGTATGCAGGTGTTAAAGACCTGAATTCCCTACCCACCACCACTTGTAAAAAAATTGCAGATTTTTGCCTCATATTTGATCTGATCTGTTCCTTATAATATCTGTGGTTTCTAAATGCTGCAATGCTTGATATTTGATGGTGCAGTGGTAGCACTGTTGCCTCACAGCTGCAGGTTCTTAGGTTTGATTCATGGCTGGGGTGCCTTCTGTGTGGGGTCTGCATCTTCTCCCTGTGTTTGTGTGGGTTTGCTTTTGTGTCCTCCCATGATACAAAGACATGTCTGCATTATTTCTTCCTGGGCCTCTGCTGAAAATTGTTTTTTTGTTCCAAGTCAGACTGTCCTGATTAACAAATGTTAAAAAAAAATTGACAGGCATTTGAATTTCAGACTTCAGGTTTCTGAATGTTTAATTCCTTACATATTTGATGGTGCAGTGGTAGCATTGTTGACTCACAGTTATAGATTTTCTGGTTTGATTCTTGGCTGGGGTGCCTTCTGTGTGGAATCTGCATCTTATCCCTGTGTTTGTGTGGATTTGCTCTGGTGTCCTGCCATTTTACAATGACATGTGTCTGCAGTATTTCTTCCTGGGCCTCTGATGAAAATTGTTTTTGTTCCGTCAGAAGTAAAATTGACAGGCATTTGAATTTCAGACTTCATATTCTTCAGAAAATACATAGTAACGCAACCTAAGTTTATAAGATGAATATTTGAAATTTGTCCTTATTTTTGGGACTGTATTACCCCATTATTGGCTTTGTCCAGGTTTTTTGTGCTAAAGTTGGCAGCTATGACAAGAACTGAATTCACTGAATGTGTTTGAGGGCTGTATTCCCTCATTACTGGGTTTGTCCAGGTGTTTTGTGCTAAGAGGTTGACAACTATGGTGAGAACTGAATTCATTAAATGATAGCCATTTAAGTTTTAGTCTTCCGCTCTTTCACAAAGCAGCTGATTTGGCGTAATGGTATGTTGCTCTGATTGTTTTGCACAGGGACCTTGGCAGTAAAATGTATGGTGGTAACACAGTATTTTTCTTTCACAAAGCAGGTGATTTGGCATAGTGGTATGTTGCTCTGACTGTTTTGCACAGGGACATCGGTAGTAAAATGTATGGTGGTAACACAGAATTTTTCTTTCACAAAGCAGCTGATTTGGCATAGTGGTATGTTGCTCTGACTCTTTTGCACAGGGACCAGTGGCAGATAAAGGTAAGGTGGTAACACAACATTTTATTGTAGCAACTTCCCAAGATTATACAAGCAATGTTTAATGTGTCCCTGGTTTTTGGGCTTTTGACCCCCCCCCCCAATAAATTTGGCTTTTTCCAGATTAATTGTGCTGCGAAGTTGAGATGCAGTTGAGTATTGAGTAGATTTTACAAGGAGCTGAGAGCTGCAGGGGAAGAGAAGTTTAGTGCTGCTTATGCTAAGTTAGCTTGCATTGTTAATAGCACAACGGGTTGTATACTTGCTTTTGATGTAGAAGGTTGTTGGTTCTACTCCCACAAGGGGTGAATGCTGCCGTACTGAAAAAGTTAAGATACTAACTATGAGCCTGTTATCAGTTTGCCATCCATTTCCTATTGCAATATTACTAGCTTATCATTTTTAATGTAATATAGGCAATTTATTCCTCAGGGATATCAGACACTTTATTTTTCAATGAAACCATGAAATATAAAGGTGTTTGCTAGCAGCAACCTCTTCATTAGTTACAGATTTATTTAATGTGGAATTATTTAGATGACTTTTTTACTTCTTCAGAGATTGTGCATATTTACTGATAATGGTGGACTGTAGAATTGTACATATTTACTGATAATGGTGGACTGTAGAATTGTGCATATTTACTGATAATGGTGGACTGTAGAAGTTTGAGTAGACTTTTATGATGGAAATGTTCTAAACTGGGCAGTTTTGTCATTATGAGTGCATGCATTTTGTTTCATTGTTTACTGGAAAGATGTTCTGAATTGGGCAGTTTTGTCATTATTGGTGCATGCGTTTTGTTTCATGGTTTACTGGAAAAATGTTCATAACAATAGGAAGGTGTATCAAAGAGCAAATGTATGTTTCATATGCAAGGGGCCTATGATTTGAAAACAGCCCAGAATTAATCTTTATCTGCCACTGGTAAAATGTATTTTCTTTGAATGTGGGTTTCAATGCTGTTTCAATGAATGTGAGTTTCAAGGGCAGAGAAGTTTTAATGCCAAGTTTGTTTAGCAGATGCCTTAGTGTTTGTGCTGTAAAATGCAAAATAAAACTTTCAAATGAAGTCCAAATCATCATAGAAGTAAATCAGTATGTGCATTAGTGTTTATGGTAAATGGAGTGAAATAGCCAAGTAATGGATCATTGGAATGGCTGCAGGGGAAGGCTCCATTCATCCATGATTTTGTGAGGGGGAAGGGCGGCAAACTTAAAGACAGCCCCAGCTGAACTATACCTCCCAACTGTCCAGATTTTCAAAGAATGAATAGATTTTTGCTTCTTATTTTTGGTTTGTTCCTCATAAAATTTTGGCTTTCTGGCAAATCATTTAGGAATTAAGTCACTAAATAATGACACACTGAGTTTCAGACTTCATAACCTTCAGAAAAATGCATGTTAAAGTAAGACCTGTTGTTCTATCAAATGTCTCAGTTTATACAAGAGCAATTTTTAGTACTGTTTATATGTTCCTCCAATATATTTGGCCTTGTCCAGATTTATTTCATTAACAGGTTGAGAGGTACATGCAAATAAATTGCTTTATAGAATTAGGCATAGCCAAACCTCTCAACTGTCCCTGATTTTGACTCAAAATGTTGCTCTTCCCCCTAATAATCCCTCCACAAAATAGCAATTTTGGAAGAAAACATGGAGGGTTTACAATTAAGAAATAACTGTAATAATCAGAGTTGTAGATTACTTTTATTTCAGAAATGCATGTAGATTCTTTTATTTTGTCAGCTGCTCAAGTTAGCAGTACTAATATTAAAGTGTCCCTTCTTTGACAGGTTCCCAGCTGTATTGTGTGGCTATTTTATGTTTTTACATCACATTTTTGGTCCATTTTTCATAAAATTGTGTTTTTTTGGCAAATTAGTGACAAATCATTAAAGACTGAAGTTAGAAAATAATGACAGACATTTGAGTTTCAGATTTCATACCATTCAGAAAATTCATACTAATGCAGGACCTATTCTATTATCTTTCTAAGTTTATAAGAGCAATATTTAAAAACTGTCCTTATTTTTGGGCCTTTGTCCCACTTCTTTATATGGCTTTGTCCAGATTTCTTGCTCTGAGGGTGAGAGGTATGACAAATGTGTCAGAGCCATCACAGTCAGCCAGAGACATTTCAAATTGTGACATACTTGTTGCACCCCACTCCCCCATGTAGTGACTCTGGATGTGTCGAAGCAAGGCAAGGAGTAGTTATGCAGTGTAAATGTGCAGAGTATCCCCCCCATCCAAGGTAGACACAAGTACTAGAGTGGCTTTTCATCTGTCCTTGATTTTTGCAGAATGGTCTGGTTTCTGTCATATTTTTTGTACTGTTGATTTATGATTATTACTCAAAGTGCCTGTTGCTCTGGGTTTAAGTAGCAATACTTTAATGACCATCAGGTAAGCTTGGCTGAGATCGTAAGATGCAAGTAAGCTTTAATAAGCATACTGTTAAAGAATTGCCAACATTGAAAGTCTTTCTGTTGTTGCCATGTAGAGAATACTTAACTAGATAATGTAAAAGCCTTGGGTATTGAAATGCATATGACAGTATTTGTAATAAAGGACAGGATTACATTATTTTAAGAAGCTCATTACACTTGGAGACTTCCAGTCATCTCTGCAGGCTTTACCCATAAACTAAACAGAATGCCAATCGTGTGGTCCATAACATGTACAGTAATCCTTTTAAGCAATGTATCTTGAGCTTATTTCTTGTTTGCTTTTCATTTTTTACTTTGATCATGTTTTCCCCATGAAACAAGTAGATAGTTGTCAGGCAGCAGGTCTTTTTTTGGATAAGAAACATTTTTACAATTGGGGGCATCAGAGATTTCTACTTTCAGCATGTTACTTGGTACTTTAATAAAGCTAAATATAAATTATAATTAGAACTGCAGTGCAAGAAGTGGTTTGAGTTGAGTGCTGCTTGTTTTTCTTATACTTGTTTTTAACCGGCATTCCATTATTGTATTTAAAAAGTAATTTATTTTTTCATGCCTCACAACCTTTTTGTTTCCGTCTAGATATTAAGTAAGCTGTCATGCAGCCAATGCATTGAAATATTTTTATTCTTCTACACTTCATTTTATCTTGATTGGACTCTCATAATGACAGTTTGCACCCAGGGCAGTGTATTTAGTTAGTTTTTGTGGTTTTGAGCATAGCTCCTCCCCTTTCTAGTTGGCCTCACCCCTTCCCATTCACCCCACCCATTCAGCTGTCTCCTACAGCCCCCCTTTGATTTGAAGTCACCAGCCGCCACTGATATATATATATATATATATATATATATATATATATATATATATATATATATATATATATATATATATTCTCCTCTCTAAGCATGCATGGAGAGCAAATTAGATCTCTTACTCTTTCTTCTTGAGTACTTGAGTGTTACGTTAAAAAGCCCAACAGGTGAGTAAACTTCCAGATCACAAAATAGTAAAGATGGTTTTGGTGAGTCAGTGAGGTCAAGTGGGCTATGTTTAGAGAAGTAAATTCATTACTAATTAAAGATGCCTAGAAACATGTCTATGCTGATGACCTACTCATACCTTTCAACTATTTCTGTAACTTATGCTTAGGTGGCTTATAGCCTGGCAATTTGCTGCAAACAGCCGACACATGATTGCAGTATAACAATTTAGTTAATTATAGTCTCCTTCTCGCTGTCATCATTGTTGGATAATTATGGACATTACGTCATTACTTGATATACAACTTTGTTACTTTGTTTGCTTCTTGTTTGTAAACCCCAAGTTGAGCCTGAAAATGGTCCATTTGGATTAGCTCTCTACCCCAGTTAGCAAGCAGAAATATCCATACATTCATAAATAAATGCATGCATAAATGCATAAATACGTAAATACATAATGGCACATTGAAAGAGAGTATTTTGAGAAGAATTTGAAAGATCTGCTGTGTATGTGATGGCCTTCTATAGGCTCTGAGGATAGCCTGTCTTATTAGGATTACATTTTTGCAAAAGAACGTGCACGACGAATGTTATGTACAGGTGGTAATGGTAAGTTGCAAGGCTAGGATGCAGTTACTATGGCTTTGGGTAACTGACTACGAAGTTATTGATCTGTATGCTAAAGGCTAAATAAAGAGAGAGACACAGAGAGATATACCTATTGCTCTAATGGATGAGTGCAGGGATGTGAAGTGACCATCACAAAATGAAGTGGATCTTCGACACTTGTTTTCTTTTTTATATACAGCAGAATGTTGACTCTTTTTTATATTTTCTACAGAATGTTATCTGTATGCAACGTAAACTATGACTAACAGTTTACTGACCAAACTCCCATCCCTACCTACTTCTGATATTGAACACTAAGATGCACTCATTATGCAATGGGAACATAGCTATTCATAATTTAAATACCAGCAAATTCCTAACCTCTGAAGAGAATCCCACTAGTGTTACAAAATGATTCCTTCTGTGCTGATAGTTGCCCTGCATGAGGAGTGTACCCAATCATTTGGGGACAGTTCTTTACTAGATGTACCCAGTAAGTTCATTATTACCTTTCATCCTAATCTCACAACAGATGAACATCAACCTTAGAAGTTTCAGTCTATTTCAGTGTTAAGTACTGGTACAGAAGTTTTGACCAAAATAGTGGTAGTTAAAATAGTGCCACTTTTGGCAATTCTGATTTTGTAGGCTTAGGTTGGTTTCGAGAAGGGCCGCAATCTATGGAGCACTATCAGATGATGTACTGTTTGGTGTAGTAGGTGCAGAGTACCTATTCCCCAAATTCAATACTTTTGGTAGATATCAGGAGCTGAACTCAGTCTCATAATAATAAATACTCAGCCAGAAACTGAGCTCAGTCATAGGATTTCTTGTCTTCTAATCTTAGCCTTAGATTTTGTTGGCATTAATTTTAGTGACACAGATAAAATGGTAAAAGAGAAGAGTACAAGTGGGTGAAGTGTTTTACCAGAAATGTACATAGGATCAATGGATCACAGGAGGTTACTAGGCTATCAATCCCAAGGTCATTTCAAGCCTAGCCGTTTCATCCCAATGCAATACAATAGATATTCTAGTCAATACCCAGGACTGTATGTAGTAATGACTGTCTATGTCCCGGAGGGTTGTAGGCACTACCCCATTAAGAATTTATGATGCCCCATCCACTCATCTAGGTTCCTTTTGAATAGTGTCATAGAGATGCTTTGCTTTACATGAATTGGCAGCCTATTCCAAAGAAGCAGCAGTCGCTGGGAGACAAATCTGTTCCTCCAGCATGTCCTATTCAAGCCAGAGACCATATTTAGGTCCCTGGAATGGTTTGCTCTAGTCCTGTTTGATTTCTGGATGCATACAAGTTCATTAGGTTTGGGTCAGAGATTGCTCTGTAAGCCAGACATAAGTCTCCCCTAAGAAGTCTATACAATACTGAGTATAGTGACAGGGACTTTAGTCGGTCTGTGTAAGGCATATGCTGCTGACCCTTGATCTTCTTCGTTAGAAACCTCTGTGGTCTCCCTAACTGCTGCAGGTGCTTTGTACAATACATGGTAGTCAAAGTTAAGGTCACAGTCTATTTGTGATCCCAGATCTCTTACCACTTTGTAGGTACATAGGGTATTGTTGTTAATTTGATAGTCTGAAGAGATATTGTTTTTATGGAATGGGATGCTGATGCATTTCTTTGCATTCAGTTTAAAACCGTGACTAAGACACCAGCTGGTGGTCTGCTTAAGATCCTCCTGAAGTATACTGACATCATTTAGGGATTCAATAATTATACCCAGTTTGCAGTCATTTGCAAACTTGGTCAGCCACAGCCCCTTAGTTTTGGCCTGAAGTACTGAGAAATATATACCAAACAGTAGGAGGCCCAGCACTGACCTTTGTGGCACCCCACTGGTAACAGGTCTGCTGGTTGATATGGAGTCACCAACTTTGATAGTGTGTGAATGGTTTGTGAGCCAGTTGGTAACCTATCTTACAACAAAAAGGTTTTCATTCAATTTGCTAAGTTTATCGGTAATTCTTGAGTATGGGATTGTGTTGAAAACCTTTGCCAAGTCGAGGATATACTGTGTGCACAGATTTGCCCTTGTGAATGGCCATGGTCCCATTTTCAAAGAAATCCAACAGGTTTAACAGGCAGGATCTTTCCTGGATAAAGATGAACTGGATTGGATCTAGGGTTTGGAGGTTGCCTATGTCTTTATTTATGAGTTCCATGATGATACATGTTCGATGGCTTTACAGATGAGGCTAATCAGACTTATGGGTCTATAATACCCTACGTCTGTTGCCAAGCCACAGTTGTGGAGGGGAATAACTGTTGCTGTTCTCCATTCCAAAGGAATAAAGCCAGCAGTTAGGCTGTGATTGAACAGGGTACTTAATGGTGATGCTAGTTCATATTTTAGTTTGTTTAGGAGACAGCCTGGGATTCTGTCAGGTCTCAAACAGGCTGTGTTTTTTGCCATAAACAAGACTTTAATGACCTGCTCTTTGGATATGTAGGGTGGAGGGTAGTTGGGGGCAAAGTTTGTGATACATTTTGAGGAAATAAGGGAGTGAATTTTTCACAAAAATCTGTCTGCTAGCAGGTTTGCTATCTCTGCAGGATACCGTTAGTAAGTAGTTGGGCACATGCTTGGGTCCTACCTTTTATGCTATGTAAATAGCTATAAAAGGTCTTATGATTATCCTTGGCTGTGATTGCTACTTTTTTCTCAAAGTTACCTTTAGAGGATTTGACATGTTGTCGTATTTGTCTGTTGAGGCTGAGGACGGAGCTTGTCCATTTTTGGGGCCTTGCCTTAGTTTTCGTAGACAGTAATTTTTTGCATTTGTTGTAAAGTTTGTTGATGATGGATATTCACTGGGGCAGCTTTTTTTACTTGGGGCTCTGGCTTTGATCATCTTTGGAACAGCCTTGTCTATATACTTATACAAATGATTGTACAGGGCTTTAGTGTCAGCTTTGGTGTAGTTATCACTTTCAGCTAGGGGTGGGGCTTGCAATACATTTATTCCTTCCCCTAGGAGGGTATAGTTTGCTTTGGTAAAGTTTTTCAGTCTTAATTCACCCTTTATGAGTACTGGTGTTAGTGCTGGTTCGAAGGCAACTGATTTGTGGTCAGATTTAACTAATGAGGGTCCGACAGTTCTGGTGGTGCATCTGTTTGTCATGTTTGTGAGGACCAGATCTAGTTTGTTTGTTCCTCTTGTTAGGGTTTGAACAATTTGGTCCAGGACATTTGTGTTAATAAGTCAAGGAAAATTTGTGCTAGTGAGTTAGGGTTAGAGTAGGATTCACAGTTGATGGTGGAATAATTGAAATACCTGATGACCAGAGTGTTTGGCAATATTTGGACTGACTCCAGTTTGGTCAAGCAGGCCTCATGCACATCATGCCATGGAGGGGGATCCATAACTAGCTATGACATAAATGGGGGTCTTACACACAGTAATCTGAACTTGCAATAACTCCATGGAGTTGTCCAGTCTAACTAGTCAGGAGTTGAAGTTATCTCTAATATAGATAGAAACACCACCTCATTTGGTTCTAACACATTCGTTTTGAGGTCTGAAGGTGTGTAAGGCATTGTAGCCTTGCAAGCTCGGGGTACCCTCTGAGGCCTTGAACCAGGTTTCTGTGACTGCACAGACATCAACATCCATCGCTGATAGAAGTGCTTCCAGGGTGTGCAGTTTTTGGTTTCAGCTCCTATTGTTTAGTAGCATAGCCCTTGTTTTGTTATGGTTGGCAATTTTCACATCAGCAGTTTTGTTTTTGAGACCTTACATATAAAAGGCACTAAGGGGGAGGCAAGAGCCTTTGCCGGCCGCCAAAAGCCTATTGTTGCCAGGTGCAAACCATCTCTAGCAAAGCAGTGAGGTTTGTCAACCATGTCATCCCAGGCTGATAGTAACTGGATTCCCTTTGAATGACAGCAAAAACTAAGCCAATTATTGAAATCAATTGTTTTTACACTGTGGCATCATTCTAGGTTAGGGTAATATGCTGATCACGGCTAGGGGCATGCTTGCCTGGGACACATACTCAGAGCTCAATCATGTCTATCTTCATATAGTCCAGTGAGGTACATCTTAGGTCATTCACTCCAACATGAGCCATGACAGAGTCATAATGAAACTTGTTGCTGAGATACCTGAGTGCATGCATAATCTGATGAATCCTGGGACTGGACAGGCAGCTGACTGTGACTTTTTCCTTATCTGACCTGGTGAGTGGGACAGCTGTGTGTCTCACTATGGAGTTTCAATGACTAGAAAATGTGTTTCTTGAGTGTTACGCCTTAATGCTTGGTAGGTGAGACACTGGTGTTGATATGTGTCTTGGGTGCTGTTGTAGCAGTGTTTTGTTTTGGAAGCCTCAGATGTTTTGATAACTTTTTTGAGAGAACCTCTCTGTATGTTGATTTATGTGTTGGATGTGCACTATGTGTATGCATAGTGGCTTTATGTGCATGAATACTGATGGGTGAGTTGACAACCTATTCAGTGCTACTGTTTTGAGTGCAAGAAAGCAGGGATTCAAGATTCTTAGTGTAGATACATCTCTCACACTCTGTACTGGAGTGAGTTATTAATAGATGGTTGCCAATGTACATGAGGCAGTTGCTACGCTGCCTCAGGAGGCCCAAGTTAACAATGCTGGCAGAAGAAACAAGTGTAGTCCAACTGTCCATAATGCTAGGTTTGAAGAACTGTTATTACAAAGGGGGTGCTTTCAGGACTGATCTAGGAGATGCTCTGTAGATGGGTATTTCTGATGGGGTTTTTGGCTGGTGGTTTAATAGGTCACAGCTCATTAGCAATACATCTTAGACTGGAGATGTACTAAATATGAGGACTACATTAATGTACTACAGCAGTATCTATGGGAAAAATTGTCTAGATTATCTGCCCAAATATGGCACACAATTGTGTGGCTGTGCATGGTGCTGTGCGATGCTCAAACAAGTAGAAACCCGCTGAAATGCAGATATTAAATACCAGAAGCTAAAAACTTAAAAACCTTTAAAAAGTCAAAAGAACCAATGAGGGTGCTTAGTCCAAGCTCTAAACCAATCACCCATCACCAGACAGGTTCCAATCAGCATATGTTTCTCACAAGGGTGCAGAAGGGACCCTTCCAATCAAATATGGCAAGGAAAATGTGCTCAGAATACAACAGCCACTACAAACAGACCCAGATGTAGCAAACCTGTATCTGGACTATTCTACAGCTACTATCTGCAATAATTTAGGTGGGAATTATTAAAAAATGTTTTAAACAGCAGAAAAACAGCAGTGAGATACTAAAAACAGATGCTTTGCAAAGAGCGAAAAGTAGCAATAATTACTTTGTAAACAACGAAAATAGCAAAAAAGCTTTGAAACAGTGAAAACAGTAACAAAATATGATTTAACATGCACAGTAAAGCTGACAAATCCAGTACAAACAGTGCAGCTTAGTTTACAGTATTAAAATAGAGTATTAAATAAGCAGAACACAATACAAAGTGCAATAAATAGTATAATCAAGCAAAAAACAAGCAATAGTTTGTCCTGTTCAACTTATGTTTTTGGGAGGCTCAAAGGCTCTAGTCATCTGGTATCTCAGCAGGTCTATATTAGTTTGCCAAAAGTTATTTTCAGTGTACACCTTTCTGTCGACCCCTATTCAGTGAAAATCACTTCTGTGATTCACTAAATTTATCAAGGGCAAGAAAATAATTGCCCCACAACATGATGGAACCCAAAACCACCTAAATCGAACCCACCCAAGTGGGAGGCTTGACCCACCACACCCCCCTAACTCTAAATACCAACTCTGAGATCACACTACAGTGGGAAATAGGGCAAAGTTGTGTAGTTGGCCAACTACTTCATTGCCCTTGTTAATTATTCAGAGAATCATGGAAGTGATTTTCGCTGAATAGGGGTCAACTGAAAGGTGTTCGCTGAAAATAACTTTCGGCGAACTAATACAGACCCATCTCAGCAAAGAGTTATGGCTGGTAGCCCACTTCAGTTCAGCTCGGTTCAAACAAGCAGAAATCTGCTCAAATGCAGGGCTTAAATACCAGAAGCTAAAAACTTAAAAAAAAATTTTAAAAATCAAAAGAACCAGTGAGGGTGCTTACTCCAATCCTTAGCTTCCACTTCCTGTTTTGGAAAGATGGTGGCCTTTTCTGCTGTGAATACTGCAGCTAGTGCTTCTGTTTCTCATGTATTGCCTTCTACACTGAGTTCTGAATCTTCTTCAGGGTCTACATTTCATTTATCACCTTTACCTTTGTCTCAGGACTCACATAGGGATTCAGATATTGTACGTGATTCAAGTACTCTTTGTTGTTAGACTGGGGAGAGGCTATGGAACTTCAGGATTCTTCTGATTCCCGGGCTTCTGCAGTTACTGCTGTATTAGCTCCTCCTGCAGGTGTGTCTGCCTCTCCTTCTAACATTGTTTCATGCTTTTTAATTTCTCCAAATCTTTTGGGTTTCTAATACCATGATGGGAATGGACCCCATTCCTAAGTCAAAGCATGATTAAAGTTCATGAAATTAGTGTTGTTTCAATCTTTGATGCCAGCCAGAGGTGCTCTTCGCAGCATCCACAATGCACCCAGTAATGACTCCTTCTGCAATTTGTATGGGGATACACATATCAGTAACATATCTAAATAGGATTGTAGATTCATTTTTATAAGGCTTGTTGCTCCTACAAGTATTAGAACTGTCTGGGTATCTTTCTTCCTTATTGCTCTTGTTTCTGCCTGCAAATCCTGATATTTTATGCCTTTGTGTCTTTCTGTATGCAAGACACTGTAGTCACTGGTTGTAGTGATTTCAATGATCAATGCTACTTTTGTCTTCTTTTTGTGGACCATTATATCCAGTTTACTCACATCTATCTTTTGAACTGTTGGCAATGGGTGATCCCATGTGATGTAGACTTCATCATTTTCTATGATGCTTTGTGGCTCATGTTTACAGTGTTTTTCAACTACTTCAGTATTATAATGCTTGTACAATCCCCAGTTCAACAGTCCTGCCACATTATTATGCCTTTCAGTATACAGTCCTTCATAGGTTCATAGGTTCATAGGTTCGTACTAGGCTATCAGCCCTAGGGCCTATACAAGCCTAGCCATAACAATTCCCTGGCTATTTCTTCCCACACTATTTACTTCCCTGGACCCCTGTCTAGCAGGGTGACTGACATGATCCCTGGGGTGAATTTACTTTCTCCCATCCAGTTGTCAAGGTTCCTTTTGAAGAGGGCCAAAGAGGCACTCTGCTTAACATGTATGGGCAATCTATTCCAGAGTCTGAGGAGTCTCTGGGTCAGGAACCTATCCCTCCAGCATGTTTTGTTTATCGTGATGACAAGGTTTAGATCCCTGGAGCATGTGGTTCTGAGGGATTGGGATTTCTTTAAGTGTAGTATGTCCAACAGCTCTGGGTTTGACATGGCCTTGTATGGTAAGCAGAGATCGCCTCTAAGAAGATGATATGCGACAGAATATAGCTGGAGTTTTTTAAGGTGGTCAGTGTAGGGCATCTGCTTTAGGCCTGTGATTCTTTTAGTGAGGTATTTCTGTGGCCTCTCCAGCTGTTGCAGATGTCTTGAGAGGTACATACCAAATGGGGTGTTGTATTCTATAATGGGTCTAATGAGGGATGAGTACAGTGGGACAATGACCTCCTTTTTTCTGGATGAAAAGCCTTTAGTGATGAGGTGTGCCACATAGAAGGATTTCCTGACTGTTGTGGCGATGTGGTTATCGAAGGTGAGACCACTGTCCACCTGTGTCCCTAAGTCTCTTAGCACACTTTCGGTGTTTAGTGTACTACCACCTATATGGTAATTCACAGATACATGTTTTTTCCCATAGGGGATAACTATACATTTCTTGGCATTGAGCTTGAGCCCATGGCTCTGGTACAAAGCATCTCTTTCTGTAAGGCCCTTTTGTAGAATATCCACATCATTTGGGGATTCAATAATGGCTTCCAGTTTGCAGTCCTCCGCCAACTTTGTTAGCCAGAGTCCCTTAGTGTTGGCCTGTACTTCAGAGAAGTAGATGCCAAACAAGAGCGGTCCCAGGACTGAACCCTGAGGCTCTCCACTTGTCACTTGTCTGGAGCTGGATTTGGAGTCGGCTACTTTTACAGTGTGGGTTCTATCAGTAAGCCAGTTAGCAACCCATTGGGTGACGTAGGGATTAATGCCCAGCTTAGTAAGTTTATCTATGATTCCAGAGTGGGGGGTGGTGTCAAAGGCCTTGGCAAGGTCTAGATAGGCTGTGTGGACCACCTTACCCTTGTCCGTGGCTCTGGAGACTGATTTGAAGAAGTCAATCAGGTTCAGGAGACAAGATCGGCCCTTCACGAACCCAAACTGGGGGGGCCTAGTGTTTGAAGGTTGCCAATGTCTTTGTTTATAAGTTCCATGATAATACGCTCCATGGCCTTGCAGATAAGGCTTGTCAGACTGATGGGACGGTAGTTTACGGGATCCAAGGTGGATTCCCCCCTTGTGGAGTGGGATAACTGTAGCTGAGCGCCACTCAGTGGGCATGAAATCTGAGGTGAGGCTATGATTAAACATAACACTTAGGTGAGGTGCCAGTTCATATTGTAGTTCATATAGTACACAGCCTGGGATGTCATCTGGTCCCATGGATGCTGTATTCTTAGCTTTGGAGAGTGCGTTTTTTACCTGTGTGGCCGTTATTACCGGAATTTGGCAATCTTCCGGTATTGAGATGGGCCATTTAGGGGGTGAGAGGGGGGTGAAGTTGGCACTGAATTGATCTGCCAGGATATTGGCAATATCCTTGGGATCAGTATATTTAATGCCATTCTGTTTTAGCTCCGAGCAGATCTGAGCATTGCCATTAAGATTCTTGACATAGTTATAGAATGCCTTGTGGTTGTCTTTGGAATCTTTGGCAATTTTATTTTCATAACTAGCTTTGGAGGATTTTATGAGTGATCTCAGTTTCTTACTGAGGCTGGTAAGGGAGTTTTTTGCATCCTAGGATTTTCTTCTTTTCTGCAACAGTTTCTTCCTTTTGTTGTAAAGTTTGTTTATGGCAGGGAACCACTAGATTGGCTTCCTTTTTTTGGATGAGAGCATCTTGGTTCTATTTGGGATGGCACGATTCATGCATGATTGGATATGCTCATACAGTGCCTTAGTGTAGGATTCAGCAGTTGAACTTTCAGTTCCTGTCTGCATGGGTGTCATGAAGTATGTCACTTCTGACTTCAGTAGCATGAAGTTGGTTTTGGAGAAGTTTTTTATGGAGGTTTCCTTACTGGGGGGTGGGGGTGGGATGTGGATGTTAAGGGTGATTAGCTTATAGTCAGACCTGACTAACGAGGGGGTGACCATAGGTGTGGAGCATCGATTTCCCATGTTGGTAATGACCAGGTATAGGATATTGGAGCCCCTGGTGGGACTATGGATTAGTTGATCCAGGGCGTTGGAATTTATGAATTCCAAGAACCATTGGGCAAAGGTGTTGGTACATGAGTAGTTTAGTTAATAGCAGGGTAGTTAAAATCACCCAGTATTAGGGTGTTTGGTTCTATCTTAATATTTTCCAGTATGTTTAGGAAGGTGTAGTGAGAATCTTGGGGTATGGTGGGGGATCCATAGCAAGCTACAATTTTGATTGCAGTCTTACCTAGTGTTAGTTGCACCTGGAGAATTTCAGACACATTGTGTTGGGCAACTAGCCTGGGGATGTGAATATCCTTGGTGAATATTGACACTCCTCCACCTTTAGTGTTTCGGTACTGGTTTGCTGGCTGAAAAGTGTGGTAAGAGTTGTAGCCTGGTATTGCAGGGGTGCTCTCTGGAGCCTTGAACCAGGTCTCAGTTACTGCACAGATATCGATGTTCTCCATTTTTAGGAGTGCCTCAAGAGAGTGCATTTTGAGGTTTAGACTTCTAGCATTGAGTAGCATTACCTTCAGATTTTGCATGCTTGTGCCTGTTACGGTGGTGGTTTTGTCCTTTGAACTTTGCCTAAAAAAGGCACTATAGGTGTGGCAAGAGCCTCAGCCAGTAACCTGAATCCCAGGGACGACAGGTGCAGACCATCTCTGGCAAAGCATCGTGGTCTGTCAATCATGTCGTCCCAGGCAGACAGATACTGGATCCCCTTTGAATGACACCAGAAGCTTAGACAATTGTTGAAGGCAATCATTTTGTCCTTATATTGTGGTATCATTCTGGGCAAAGGCAGGATGCTACTCAGGGCTAGGGTCATACCTGCTTGGGCCACATGATCCGAGAGCTCTTCCATGTCTCTTTTCATGTAGTCCAGGGAGGTACGTCTCAAGTCATTCACTCCAACATGGACAATGACAGAGTCATATTTGTACTTGTTGTGGAGTGACTTGAGTGCATGCGTTATGTGGCGGATCCTGGCACCTGACAGGCAGCTGACTGTAATTTTCTCCTTGTTCATCCTGGTGAGAGGGACATCAGTGTGCCAGACTATAGAGTCACCTATGACTAAAGTGTTAGGTACATTGTCTTGCCTTAGGGGCTGTTGCTGGGTGGCACACTGGTGTTGTGAACTATGTGACACTTTGGTTGTGATTTGTGTTTGTTTGTGTTTCAGCTTCAGAGGTCCATGTTGCTTGGACAGGTTACAGTTAAGGGCCTCTGCATATGTGGATTTAGTGTTGCTATATGTGGGTGTTGGTGGTGTGTTGCTTGAGGTGTACTGTGGGTGTTAACCTTCTCCTCTTGACTGTCTAGCACAATCTTGGGTGGAGAGAGCTTTGCTTCCATTTTGGCTATGTAAGTGCATCTCTCACAGGTTGTAGTGTTGGGTGGTAGGAGGAGAGGGTTGTCTGTGTACATGAGGCAATTGCTGCATTGCCCCAGTATGCCCGGATTTGCCTGGTGTGGTGCTTTTTTTTTTTGTAAAGTACAGGAACTGTTTTCCCTTACCTTAGCAAGGTACTTTGCAATTATAGGCTTAGTGCCTACTATTAATTTCTCCTTATTAAAAAGGAGAGTTGAGTGATTGTATCAGTTTAAGTCTTCCTAGTGCATTCCAGCAGGTATTAGAGAAACTGTTAGTCACAGGGATGCTTAAAGGTAAGATGAAAAAAAATGCACACTGCAGTGTGCACTAGAGAAGTTAGATGTGAAAGTAGGTAACTTAAGTTTTACCTGTTTAAAAAGTTAAGGTTTAGTGGAGAGTTACTATTATTAAAACAGCAAGATGGATTGAAAGGGGTGGTCACTTTTGTATTCTGGTACTATGGAATACAGTATGATGGCCATTAAATTTAAATAGTTGAAGGGGAGGGATTTCAAAAATGATGATTTTGTGATTACTCACACAAGCCAGTGAAAGTAGAGAGGAAATGAGATATATGGTCAGATTAACATAAGAGGCAGGCAACTAGAAAGACAGTGGTATTTAACAGCACAACTGTAACTGGGTGGGAGGGTGGTAAAAAAATTCTGCCTGACTCAGAAGAGAGAGAGCTGTGGTCTCTTTTGAAGTTTTAATATGCTGTTAAAGCAGAATGCAAGTAAAACACAAGGTAAAGAAAACAAACCACAGTATTCAAAATATAAAAAGGCAATAAAGTAATACAAAAATACAAAAAATAAAAGCAAACTAACCTTTCCTTCACAGCAAAGTGTAGTCCTGCCTTTAGTATGTCACAACCAGGAACAAAGTCTGCAACTGTTTCCAGTTCTGTTTTGCAAAGCCTATATTTGTCTGTTTCTCCTACATGCTCAATGAACTTTGTAAACCAATGTGTACATAGTCCATAATCTTGGCTGCCAGTATTAATCTTTGATCTTTTGGCTTGAATTTGCCTCTCCTTAACCATTACTGTGTTCAATCCTGATCAACATAAGGTTGTTCCAGGAGTTTTCTGTACTTGCACCTATATTTATGCATTTTCCACATTTCTTGCCTTCTCATCCAATCCTTCACATTATATTCTTTCTTTTGTTTTTTGACACATTCAGTTTCTGCCTGATTTTTATCTACTTCTGGTTTGATTTCCAATCCCACTTGACGCTGATATGCTTCTGCTAGACTAAGAAGGGAAGTCATCTTTGATTTATTCTCCTCATATTTCAAAACTTTCATTATTTTTGGGTCTTGTGAGGTCAACAGATATGTATGCAGTCCCACAATTGCTGATCTATACATGTAATGAATTTCAAGGAGGCTCATACCTCCTTTAGAACGGGGAATACATAATCTTGGTATGCAGTGATTTTTATAAATCATTTGATGAGGATGAAGCACCCTTCTTGTTTTCTCTAATCTATCCAGCCCCTTTTGGGGCCAGTCACTCACTCCAAAAATATAAGTTAGGACAGGAAAAGCAAATTGGTTTATAACTTGAACTTTGTTCCTAGATGTCAACTCTGTTTTCAGGATTAATTTAAGTCTTCTAAAATATTGTTTAATGAGTTTTATTCACATTTTTTTATGTTTTATTGCTCATCCTTTATCAATTCCCAATTATTTTATACACTCCCTCTTGCGCAAGTTCTTTTATATCTCATTATTGTCCCAAACTGATGTTTTCTCACCGCTGCAATTTTCATGCTTTAATGGTTGCTTTTTCAAGATTTATCAAGACCAAATAACATTCTTAAATTTTATTTTTTTATTTATTTGCTTGTTTTTTTCCAGTTTGATTAGTGGGGAAGTCCACTGGGCCCAGAGAGCCCATTTTCAGTGGAGACCCAGGGATAAAAGCTCCATGAGACAGATTACAGCAAAGATATAAGTCCAATAAAAATAAAAGTACAAGTACAAATACATATCAAATAATACAAAGCCCATAGTGGAAAAGTATCGTGCAGATACATTTTAACAAATTCACACAGTTAAAGTCAAAAGCTGTTTACAATATTTACAGAGTGTAAGAGATCGCATAGGAATTAGCTATAGAAGGTTATAGCCAGCTATAAGGTGCTTAAGAATGCAGGAGGATACCCTCCCAGGGGCTTTTGTTAAAGAATTCTAGGTAGGGAGAATACAGTTACATTTCCATTTGGAGGAGAGGTAGGTGTAAAGCTGAGTTTTGAAGTTGTTTGTGTTTGACATTGTCCTTAGTGTAGAAGGGAGAGAGTTCCATTTCTTAGCTAAGGGGAAGGAGAAGAAGTTGTCCAGCAGGATGTTTAGGTTTGTTGACAGTAATTAAGTCTTGCTGTTCAGATTTGAGAGTTCTATTTGGGGTGTATGAGGGAAGGATGTTAGTTAGAGCAGGGCATTTGGTTGTATTAAATATTAGTGTATGTGCTGTAGTGAGCTGGAGGAAGTCCAGGTAATTTGTGAATTTTAACCAGTTGAGGGATTGGAGGGTAACACAGTGATGAGTGGAATGTTTGGCTTTGGTGGCAAATTTAGAAATTTTGTTATAACAGCTTTCAAGTTTGGAAGTGATGGAAGAGGATAGGTTAGTTAGTAGTGGGGCGCCGTACAGAAGGGAGGGAAGGAGGTAAGAGGAGGCCAGAGTAGGCTTGGGAGAAGTAGAGAGGAAGTGGTTGTTCCTGTATAGCATACCTAGTTTTTGGTGGGTTTTCTTTATATTTTGCTGAATATGGATGTCAAACTTGAGGTGTTCATCTATAGTTACACTGAGTAGTTTGGTAAAGGAAACAACTTCGATCAGAGAGTTGCTTTGGCTATCATCTGAAAAAGTTTTGACTACTTGCAGTTGTGCTTTCAGTTTCTCATCTGATGAGTTATACGGTTTTAAATCATTGATAAACAGAAGATAAGAAGTCCTTACACTTTGCTGCTTCCTGGCAGTCAAATTATAGCCCTGACCTAATCTGTTGAACAGACAGCTTAATGGTTTAAGGGCAAGGAAAAAGAGCAGCGGTGACAGAGTCACCCTGGAATATCTCCCTTTGGATTGTTATCCCTGGAATAATAATTTGTCCTTTATCATGGCTTAACTGCAAAATAGTTTGACACTGTTTCATGGTTACTGTAATGTAGTTTATCAGTGTAGGGTATATATATATTTTAAGCACTCTTTTATCAATGAATGTGGGATACTTTCAGATGCTTTTTTTGTAGTCTATCCATGCCATACTTAGATTCTTCCCCTTTTTACAGTTCTCCCCTATGACTTTATTTAACAACAAATGATTGTTTGTTCCATATGACTTTCTTTCCTTACCCTTTTGTTCTATTCTATTGCCATAATTGAGTTTTCTTAAATTCTGTTGGCATCAACTCCAGTGTATAGCTTATATGTTGTTGGAAGGCAAGTTATTGGTCTATAATTTTAGGGTAGCTTGCAGGTTCAACTCTTAAGTAGGAGAATTGTTTTTCCTGTTGTTAGCCAGGCTGGTGTCTGTTTGAGGTGTGCATATAAATAGTTCTTACTCATGGCTAAATCTTTGTGCAGATGTTAATACTGTTAGCCAGAAGTTAGGGATTGCATCTGGGCCTGGTGTTTTCCAATAAGAGGCTTTTCTTAACTTTGTTTCAATCTCTCTGGCTATTACTTCTTCCAGTTTTATAGCCTGTATATTTGAACTTCTTATTGTTTCATCTGCTTCTTCTATCCATTTAACATCTTTATTATGTTGCACAGGATAATACTTCTCCAAAATGTATCTGTTTCTTCTTTTTTGGTGGTCTTTCAATTTCTTGTACCTTGTTTCCCAGTTCTCTATAAAACATTTTTGGCTCATCAATAAATTGCTTATTTTGTACTTTTCCTTTATCTGTGTGTCTTCTAAGTTTCTCTGCCTGTGATGATATTTTTAGTTTATTATTTGCAATGGCGCATGATAAATCCTGAGCCATTATAATACTGTACATTGCTTTTATCACGTCTATCTTTCTGAGTATTTTGTTGATCTGTTCCCACTTCTATAGTCTTCTAACAGTGAAATTTCTAGTCTTAATTGCTTTATAGTTTTCTCTCTATTCAATACTTCCATGACAGCATTTGATTTCTTCCCATACTTTCCCTTACTACCTTGTGTTCTTGTGGTAGGACTTCATCTGTTATTAATTGGGCTGTACAGTTTTCTGTTATATCACATGAATCTCTATTGACAGTCCTAAATTACTGTGTTCATTTGTTTTATCAAACTTGCAACTTCTGGGGTTTTATTGACCTTCTGCAGTCTACTTCTTTCATTGATCTTAATATGTCTATCCATCTCTATTAAATCTAGTAACTCTTCTCTTAGATCATTTTCTTCTAAACTGAGGGCACATTATTTATTTATTTTTTCTCGCCATGTCCAGTGGGCATTCTATAGAAAGTTCCAGACCTTCTCTCTGTCTCATGTTCTCTTCAGTTTCACCCTGTGTCATCCATTGCTCTTTCATATGGGAACTCACTGGCCTATCACTCCACGGCATTGACTGTGTCAAAGTTATTGCAGTTTCCTGTTCTTTCCCTTGCTGTAAAGCTCCATCTGAACCTTTGTACTGGTTTCCAGTGGGAGGCTCCAAAATATCTTCATATGTCAACTGATTAGATGTTTCCCGCTGCACTGGTTTTTCCTTAATTTGGTTGATCATTGTTCTAGCCTGTTGTATTGTCATCTGAGTTAAATTTTCTACACTAAATCTTCACTTTGCAGGTGATCCATAACGTCAGTTTTTTGTGTTTTTGTTTGTTTTCTCTGTGGCTTTTGCCGTTGTTTCGCAGGCTTGTCTTATGTCGCTGCAGCTAGTACTGCCGTTTCTTCTGCTACTACATTGTCTGGGACTGCTGCCACACAAAGGATTGCTTCTGAGCCTTGGGTAAGATTAAAATCTGTTTCTGGACAGCCTTTAACTAGAAAATTTATATGAAGTTATTAAAGCTGTTGTCTGTTTCAGTTCACTCTCTGTGTACTATTATTTATTGGGGGCAGGATGCATTTGCTAATGTGTATTTTGAAGAGCAGGAAGCTGCTTCTGCTTTCATTACATACTTTGTAGAAAATAAAAACACAATGGTCGAATTATGTTCTTTCTGAGATAGATGTGCAATACAAGCATAACATTAAATTATTTTTTTCATTCTGTTTATGTAATTAAGGCACAGGTTAGAAAATATCTGCTTTATTAGTGTGCTCAAGTGCTTTTGTTAAGCAGTCCTTTGATTCAGATGCAAGTGGCATGTGGGATAGTACGTGGGACACCTTTGTGGCTTTGCATGTACAGGACTCTGGTATTTTACATATGCCTGGTATGTGTATCTTATTTGGACAGTGGGGGATGTTACATTGTGCAAGTCAGCCTAAATCTTGTTTTTACTGTGGTGTGTTTTCCCGTTTAGTACCAGCCTGTACTGCTAAGCGGTGCACTCATAGTGGTTCTGTGGAACATTTTACAAGGGCTTGTCCCTTGTGGTGTCACCAGTGTGAATGCTGGGGGTGTGTGTCCTGTTCAGCATCCTGTTGTTGCTGCTGGTGGTGGTTCATCTGAAGAGCCACCTGTTGTGCTTTCTGCAGCTGCTGTTGCTGTTTCCATTGCTTCTTCTCTGGTTGATTCCTCTGTTTGTTTTACTTCACCAGTTTTGGCAAGTGTGTCTGATGTTTCCAGAGGCAGCTGTTGGTTCTTGGCCCTCTGCTTCTGTGAGTGGGGTTCCTGTTCCCTACCACCCCATTCCTCTTTATCTTACAGCTTTTGTTGTTCCACCTTTGGTGGATGTTTCTCAGAAGTTGCCAGATCAGCTTGGTGTTGTTTCTGGTCATAAGAATGCTGTCAGTTGTGAGTCTGATTTTTGTTATTGATTTGGAGGACTCTCAGCAGTGGACTTCAGCCTCTAGGCATTGGCAGGTTAGGACTAAGCATCAAAAGTGGGTTGTGGAGGCAACTACTCATTATGTTACTGATGGCTAACATATCTCTTGCTTTTTGCAAAATTAATGGAATGGTGCCTTTGCCCAGGTAAAACTGACTGTTTATTCCTGGGTGTCTACTCTTCATGTGGATATTATGTGTCTTTTGGATGTGGGCAAATTATCATCTGCCCAATGTGTTTAGTGGGAAGCTTTGTGGGGTGATGAGAATGTCTGATCTTTAGGGGCTGATCATCGTTCTGGGATTTCTGTGTTGAATCCTCAGTCTGTGATGGTTTTCAGGGATGCTATTCACGTTCTGCCAGGTAGGGCTTTGGTGATTGACCTATTGTGTAAATGTTCTTTTTTGAGGTTGGTTAGCATTTATACTTTTATTTCCGTTTCAGATCACCATATATTATTTCAGCTTTTGTGGCCTTATTTTTTGGTCAATTGTCCTATTTTGTTTTGTGGTGAGTTTAATTGTTGTCTAACAGGTCCTTCTCAGGTCTGATGTGATGCAAGTTATGTGCCTGCAAGGATCTTTTGTGTTTTGCTTCCCTTCCATTGCTGGCCCTGTTATTTTCAGGTACTGCGCATACAAGGATTGATTAATTGTTCTTTTTCTCCTGCTTTGTATGCTTCTGCTTCCTCTTTTTCACTTCTTTCTTTCACAGAGCATAACGCATTGTCTTATTCCTTTGGTGAGTCTGTATCTTTGCACAGTGGGAGAGGTCTTCCATTCATCTTTGCTCTGTGGACCTCTACTTCTGCTTGGTATGTGGTTGTTATGGAATTGTGGAATGACCATTCTACTTTGCTTGATTTTTTTCCTTCTGTTTCTTCCTGGTGGTTGACCTTTAAAGAGAATTTTTCTTCTCATTATTCATGTTTTGCCCAGTCCTATTATATTAAGTTGAGAGAAGTACTACTGCCACTGTTTATCAGGATTTTCAGTCTGCTCTGCAACACATGCCTGATTGTACTTTGCAGTATATAAGTTCCCTTCATGGTCATATTTTTGCTAGACTTAAGACTGTCTTGTGGAATTTGGCCCAAGGGTAGGGGTGAGGAGTTTCTTCCTTATGTTGAGTAGCGTATCATGAAGCGTGAGTCCTATATTCATCGTTTACTGGATTCTTCTGGTACTGAAGTTACTGCCCAAGATGGCATTTTAAGTGTTGTCCATTCCTATTTGACCTCTTTATATAGGGGAAAGCCTTCTTCTGATGATGCTTGGCTTCTACCTGCCATGCCCATGGCCTTTAGGGCTGCTTTGAACACGCCTGTTTCATTGCATGAAGTTCATCAGCCTATTGCTTGTTTCAAGGTCGACCCAGCTCCTGTGGGTGATGCTGTTTCTTATTCTTTTTATCATTCTCTTTCTGATGCTCAGTTGTCTTTGTTAGTCCAGCTATTTAATGAATGTTTTTCTGTTGGCTTGGAAGAAGGGTGACCACAGGGTTTTGCCCAACTGGTGGCCAATATCTCTCTGTAATACTGATTGCAGGTTATTTTGTTAAATCTTACAACTTTGACTTCACCTTAAAATGCTTCATCTTTTAGATCCTGGTGTTCTTGGGATCTCTGCGAGCCTATGCAGGATCTTTTGCTTTCATTAACGTCTATTACTTCTTATGTTGAGTTGTCTCATTCTGCTTTAATGTTGTCTTGTGACTTAACCAAAAACTTCAGTAATGTCAGCCATTCTGTCCTGCTGAACATTTTAAAGTCTTTTTGTTTTGCACCTTTGTTTGTAAACTTTGTCTCTTCTATTTATTCTGCTTTTGTTCTAGTTCCTGTTGTTAATGGCTGGATTGGTGGTGAGGTGGAGATGAAGAATGGTATTTGGCAAGGTTGCCCTTTGAGCAGTTATTTGTGTACATTGGTGGCGGGTGTTTTTTTTTTAAGGTCAGGGCCCATTTTTCATTTTCTCCTTTTTGTTTTTGTTGTTCTGGGGTTTGGTCCTTCATTTTTTGTCTTATGCAGATGATGTTATGGTAGCAGCAGAGTCCTCTTCTGTTCTCTTCAATAGATTGACTTATTTGTCCTTTGTTTTTTCAATGGTTAGTCTTTC
Organism: Protopterus annectens; assembly: GCF_019279795.1. Classification (NCBI taxonomy): domain Eukaryota; kingdom Metazoa; phylum Chordata; order Ceratodontiformes; family Protopteridae; genus Protopterus; species Protopterus annectens. The sequence continues at coordinate 1,535,620,594 of NC_056745.1, read as the reverse complement.
TCTGAATCTTTCTAAGCCATCCTGTTTTGGTTCAGTTTCTCCAGTTGGAGATGTTTCTTTTACTTTTACTGATCTTTCCATTTTGGGTATGACTTTTGGTGCAACTTATTATGTTACCGAGTCATGTGAGGCCCTTCTTACTACTGGTTTTTGCCATTTGCCCTTTTTGCGGTCCTTTTCTTTATCCTTTCATAAGAAAGTTTATCTGTTAAATGGTGCCTTTTTGGCAATTTTGAGTAATGTTTTTTACTGTGTATTTATTTCCTCAGTCGTGGTCTTCTATTCTGTTTTCTGAGGTTTTTCTTTCCATCTGGGGTACTATCTTGAATCCAATTCACAGGCAAATTTTGCATTGTTCTCCTGCTTCTGGTGGTGTTGGTCTTTTACATCCTGTCCTCTTTCTATCTACTTTGTTTCTATTTCCTGTCTTACATTTGCAGGCTGCAGATTTTTTTTATTGGATCACTTAATTCCAGCTTTGTCGGGTCATTTTTGGCAGACTTATTTGGCTGGTAGACGTTCATGGAGGGTGCCTTCTAGGGAGCTGACAGAAATTCAGTTCTTACTGTTACTTTGATGTTTTACTTTGCTTTCTCTTCCTTCTTCAAGGTTGGAATGGTATTCTACCCTTTTATTTGAATAGTATGCTATTAATGGCTATCATAGTTATTCCCCTGGGAGGTTGTTAGGCCTTAGCCAGCGTACAAAGAGGTATGCCTTGTTTTCCCACTGGCATGATTTTTTATGGGGTTGTTCTCTTGATAAGTTACCTGTGAAGTCCACTTTGGTTTATCAACAGATGGAGATGTGCCTTTGTACAAAAATGGGGTGTGGAGCTTTGGAGTCCTCTGAACATGTTTTCCTTCATTGTCCCAGGGTCACTGGCTTTTTGGCAGAAGGTTCAATGTATTTATTCAGTTGCCCATTTGTTTCATATGACTGTTGATAAGAGTTTGTATGGGATTTATGGTTGTCCATCAACCCCTGATATTGTTAGTGCAGATTTTTTTTTAGTTTCTGTGTTACATTTGCTTTGGTCTGCATGTTGTGTGGAAGTCCTCATTTCAAAGGTTGTTCTCCTCCTGGCAGTTACGTTTGTGGTTATGGCAAAAAGGATGGAGAGGTTGATTCCGATTTTTCTTTTCTTTTTCCTGCCTGTTGCAATGCAGCAGACTTTTTGTTTTTGAGCTTTTGTGTACTGGTAATATTGTCTTTATCAGTACTTCTTTTTATTTAGGTGTTTTCTCTTGTTTTGCCTTTTTGGATTGTATCAGCTCAATATTGCACTAATTTGCATTGTGTTTTTCCTCAGTTTTTTTCCCTCCAAGCAGCCTAATTATTCTGTTTCTACAGTTCTGTAGGACTTTTGCATTTGATTTGGTTTTATTTTTTACTGATGTTCTTTTTCTTTGCTTTTTTTGTGGGCATCAGTAAGTTGGTTTTGTTTTTAGATTTTTTAGTCCTGCATTTGGTCTTTTTTTTCTCTTTCTTCCATGCTTTCTTGTCTGTTTTTTCTTTGTTGCTAGGTTTATGGTCAGTCTTTTCTTTCTTTTTGCCTTTGCAGGATTATGTGGTCTTAATATTTGTCTTTTCCTTGATCCTTTACATGTGGACTATGGATGGTGTGTTTTTAGGGTGCTGAAGGACCCCTTCCAATCAAAGATGGCTTGGAAAATGTGCTCAGAATACAACAATCACTACAAACTGACCTAGATGCAGCAAACCTGTATCTGGACTATGCTACAGCTACTAGCTACACTAATTTACATGGGGAAACACTAAAAGATGTTTTAACAGCATGAAAAAGCAGCAGTGAAACACAAAAAATGTTTTAAACAGCAGAAAAATAGCAAGGAGACACTAGAGAATATTTTAAACAGCTGACAAATCAGTTATTTAAAACACTGCTTGGAGGGAAAACAGAACAGATGTTTTGCAAACAGTGAAAATTGGCAGCAATTACTTTGCAAATGGTGAAAATAGCAAGTAAAGCTTTACAACAGTGAAAACAGCAACAAAATAAAATGTAACATGCACAGTAAGGCAGACAACTGCAGCAGAAATGGTGCAGTTTTGTTTATAGTATTAAAATACACTATTAAATAAGTAAAACACAATGAAAAGTGCAGTAAATAGTAAAATCAAGCAAAAAAAAAAAAAACAGGAAAGTTATGTTTTTTGGGAAGCACAGAAGCCTCTACTCATCTGGTATGTCAAGTCAGAGTTGTAGCCAGTAGTCCACCTCAATTCAACTTGGTTCAAACAAACAGAAACTGCTCAAATGCAGGGCTTAAATACCAGAAGCTAAAAACTTAAAAATAAACTTTAAAAAAACTCAAAAGAACCAAAGAGGGTGTTTACTGCCATCCCTAGACAAATCACCCTTCAGCAGATAGGATTCAATCAGCACACTTCTCACACAAGGGTGCCAAAGGGCCCCTTCCAATCAAAGGTAGCTTGGGAAATGTAGTGAAAATACAACAGCCACTACAAGCAGACCCAGATACAGCAAAGCTGTATCTGGACTATGCTACAGCTACTAGCTACACTAATTTAGGTGGGAAACACTAAAAATGTTTTAAACAGCATAAAAAAAACAGCAGTAAGACACTAAAAAAAGTTTTAAACAGCTGAAAAACAGCAAGAAGACACTAGAAAATGTTTTAAACCACAAACAAATCTATTTAAAATACTGCTTGACAGGAAAACAGGAGAAACAAGACAGATGCTTTGGAAACAGTAAAAAGTAGCAACAATTACTTTGCAAACAATGAAAATAGCAAAACAAGCTTTGCAACAGTGAAAACAGCAAAAAAAAAAAAATTCTAGACCCATAGCCATTCTCTCACCTCTCTCTAAAATTCTCTCACCTCTCCCCCTCTCTAAAATACAAGAAAAATGCATTCTTAAGTATCTAATTTATAAAAACCTTCTGACCTCTACTCAACATGGCTTTAGACCAAACCACAGCACTTCCAATGGCTTTCTGTCTTTCCCATATGCTGTCCCAGATGTCAGAAACAAAGGTCTACTGGTGTCATGTCTTTTCCTTGACCTCTAAAAAGCTTTTGAGACCATCTCATACTCTAAACTACTGACTAAACTAGCTGATCTCAACCTCTCCCCCTCTGATATTCTCTGGTCTTCTAACTACCTTTACAACAGACAACAGTCAGTCAGATAGCTTTCTCCCTGCTCCCCCTTCTTACCCATCCAGACTGGAGTCCCCCAGTGCTCTTTTCTGTGACCTCTTCTTTTCAACATCTTCACAAACAACCTCCACTCTTCCTCTACCACCTCCTCCCTGATAAAATACACAGATGACTCTGTCCTTATCACCTGCTCTGATGACATCTCTCACTTCCACTCAGTTATCAACACACATTTCACAATGTCAAACAATGGTAAGCTGATAACCAGCTCATCCTAAAGCCCCCTCAAAAACAAACTCCTCATTTTCTTCCCTAAATCCATCTCTCACCATAAAACCACATTTTTCATCTCATCACATGACAATACCCTTATCAAAGCTGATTTGCACACTAAACTTCTGGGTACTATAATTGATGACCAATTAGAATTTGACATCCATATACAACACTCCATTAAAAAGAAAAATCAAAAAAATGGGTCTACTCTATAGAAACAAAAAATTCCTTGCATCTAGCCCAAAACCCTCTCTGGCACAGGCCTTCCTCCTACCCTGTCTTTTGTACACCTCTCCTATACTCACATTTCTGCAATCTATCTTAATAACCAAACTGGAACAAACTTACAACACAACTTAATTTGCCAGCAGTCAACCATACAGATCCCATCACTAAGTTGGTTAAAAACAGCTTTGAAGGCTTGAGACCCCCCAGCTTCTTCTTTCCCAGCTACAGTTTACTCAGACCTTACCACCTGTCCTTATCTCTCTTCTCTCATATCCATCTAAACCCACTCTTGAACTCTATGCAGCTCTGATCAACACCTTCTTAATATTTATAAAATCAACAAAAACGTTGGTAAACTTTTATATAAAAGCACTGTGTCCCAAGCCTGGAACAATCCCCCACCATGTATTCATGCCATCACTTGTTCAATCCACTTCAAAATTGAACTTAAAAACTGGCTTCTTAATTCTAGCTCCTGCCCATGTTAGGACCATACTTAATCCCCCACACACACCTCTCTATCCCTCTCATTACTCTAAGTCTTTTAGCCTTCTGCTACCCATACTCTATGTTAATAGCAGCAATATATTGTATTTATTACTAATCTAGTTCTGTTTTTCTGTAATATTATAACATACTAGGCTGAGCCTAAGTCTGATCTGCTGTTCACTCAGCATTTTATTTTTGTATATACTTTTAATGTAACTTCTGTTACTGTAAATATGTGCAACAATATAACTAGGTGATTGTTCTTGCTTTTTCTATGTTTGATATAACTATGTAATTTTATTATTTTTTTAATGTATGCATGTTAATTTCTTGCTATTTTTTTTGTGCTTTTCCCCTGGGACCTCCGCTGAAAATGGGCCTTTGGCTTAGCTGGACTAACCTGGTTAACAAATGACAAATAAATAACAAATAAATAATAAATTTAACTGGCACAGTAAGGCAGACAAATGCAGTACACACAGCGCAGTTTAGTTTACAGTATTGAAATACAGTATTAAGCAGAATACAATAAAAAGTACAGTAAATAGTATAATGAAGCAAAAAGAAACAGGCAACTTATGTTTTTTGAGAAGCTCAGAAACCTCTCGTTATCTGGCTTCTCAGCTCAGAGTTGTGTCTGGTAGCCCACCTCAGTTCAGCTTGCTTCAAACAAGCAGAAACCTGCTGAAATGCAGGGCTTAAACACCAGAATCTAAAAATAACCTAAAAACAAAAAAACTTTAAAAAAAAAAAATCAAAAGAACCAATGAGGGTGCTTGTTCCAATCCCTAGACCAATCACCCTTCACCAGACAATTTCCAGTCAGCACACTTCTCTCACAAGAGTGCAGAAGGACCCCTTCCAATCAAAGATACTTAGAGAATGTACTCAGCATACAACAGCCACTACAAACAGACCCAGATGCAACAAACATGTACCTGGACTATGCTACAGCTACTATTTACACTAATTTAGGTGGAAAACACAAAACGATGTTTTAAACAGCAGAAAAATGGCAGTGATCACTAACTTGTCAAATGCTCTAAGGGCTTCTTTGTGAAAAAACTTAGCAAGCACAGCCAAGGATAATCATAAGGCCTTTTACAGCTGCGTACATAGCCTAAAAGATAGGACTCAAAAATATGGAAAATTAGTGACCAACAGTATCACACACATTGACCCCACAGAGATAGCAAGCCTGCTAATGGATAGGTTTGATGAAAAGTTCCCTCCTTTATCCTCTCCAAACCTATCATAAACCTTGCTCCAACCCCCCCCCCCCCCAACCTGTTGGTCATCAAGGCCTTGTCCAAGGCAAAAAAGACAGCCTATATGGGACCAGACAGCATCACAGGCTATATTCTAAACATGCTAAAACATTATTTATTTATTTATTTATTTATTTATTTATTTATGTATTTGTTTGACATTTGTTAACTGGGTTGGTCCAACTGTGCAAAAAGCCCATTTTCAGTGGAGACCCGAGGAGAAAAGCTCCATGTAGATTATACAAATATATAGAATATAATATGTACAAGATCAAAAACATCATCATCATTCTCTTTCGGCTTTTCCCGTTAGGGGTCGCCACAGCGGATCATCTCTTTCCATTTCTTCCTATCCTCTGCATCTTGCTCTGTCACACCAACCGCCTGCATGTCCTCTCTCACCACGTCCATAAACCTTATCTTAGGCCTTCCTCTATTCCTCTTACCTGGCAGCTCCATCCTTAGCATCTTTTTCCCAATATACCCATCATCCCTCCTCAGCACATGTCCAAACCAACGCAATCTCGTCTCTCTTGCTTTGTCTCCAAACTGTCCAACATGAGCTGACCCTCTAATATACCGATTCCTAATCCTATCCATCCTAGTCACACCGATTGCAAATCTTAACATCTTTAACTCTGCCACATCCAGCTCTGACTCCTGCCTTTTGTCAATGCCACTGTCTCCAACCCATATAACATAGCTGGTCTCACTACACTCTTGTAGACCTTCCTTTCACTCTTACGGATACCCGTCTGTCACAAATCACTCCTGACACTCTTCTCCACCCATTCCACCCTGCCTGTACTCTCTTCTTCACCTCTCTTCCACATTCACCATTACTCTGAACTGTTGATCCCAAGTACTTAAACTCGTCCACCTTTACCAACTCTACTCCCTGCATCCTCACCATTCCTCTACCCTCCCTCTCATTTACACACATATATTCTGTCTTAGCCCTGCTGACCCTCATTCCTCTGCTCTCTAGAGCATATCTCCACCTCTCCAGAGTCTCCTCAACCTGATTCCTACTCTCACTACAGATCACAATGTCATCTGCAAACATCATAGTCCACGGGCCTCCTGTCTGATCTCATCTGTCAACCTGTCCATCACCACTGCAAATAAGAAAGGACTCAGAGCTGATCCTTGATGTAATCCCACCTCCACCTTAAACGGATCTGTCACTCCCACTGCAGTCCTCACCACTGTCACACTACCCTCGTACATATCCTGTACCACTCTTACGTACTTCTCTGCCACTCCCGACTTCCTCATACAATACCACAACTCTTCTCTAGGCACCCTGTCATATGCTTTCTCCAAGTCTACAAAGACGCAATGCAACTCCTTCTGACCTTCTCTGTATTTCTCCATCAACACTCTCAGAGCAAACATTGCATCTGTAGTGCTCTTTCCTGGCATGAAACCATACTGCTGATCACTAATCATCACCTCCCTTCTTAACCTTGCTTCCACTACTCTTTCCCATAACTTCAAGCTGTGACTAATCAGTTTTATCCCTCTGTAGTTACTGCAGCTCTGCACATCACCCTTATTCTTAAAGATAGGTACCAAAACACTTTTTCTCCACTCCTCAGGCATCCTCTGACTTTCCAAAATTTCATTAAACAATCTAGTTAGAAATTCCACTGCCATTTCTCCTAAGCACCTCCATGCTTCCATTGGTATGTCATCTGGGCCAACAGCCTTTCCATTCTTCATCCTCTTCATAGCTGCCCTTACTTCCTCCTTGCTAATCTGTTTCACTTCCTGATTCACTATCCCCACATCATCCAACCTTCTCTCTCTCTCATTCTCTTCATTCATCAGCCTCTCAAAATACTCTTTCCATCTACTCAACACACTCTCCTCTCTTGTGAGTACCTTTCCCTCACTATCCTTTATCACCCTTACATGCTGCACATCTTTCCCAGCTCTGTCCCTCTGTCTAGCTAATCGGTACAGGTCCTTTTCTCCCTCTTTAGTGTCCAATCTCTCGTACAACTCTCCATATGCCCTATCCTTAGCTTTTGCCACCTCTCTCTTTGCCATGCGCCTCATCTCCTTATACTCATGTCTACTTTCTTCATCTCTTTGACAATCCCACTTCTTCTTCGCCAGCCTCTTCCTCTGTATACTCTCCTGTACTTCCTCATTCCACCACCAGGTCTCCTTGTCCTCCTTCCTCTGTCCAGATGTCACACCAAGCACCTTTCTAGCAGTCACCCTTACTAGTTCTGCTGTAGTTACCCAGCTATTCGGTAACTCTCCACTGCCTCCCAGTGCCTGTCTTAACTCTTCCCTAAACTCCACTTCACAATCACCCTTTTTAACTTCCACCATTTAATCCTTGGCACAGCTTTCACATTCCTCCTCCTCTTCTTGATCACCAACGTCATTCTACATACCACTAATCTATGCTGCTTAACTACACTTTCACCTGCCACCACTTTACAGTCTCCAATCTCCTTAAGACTGGCCCTCCTACATAGTATATAATCAACTTGTGAGCATCTTCCTCCACTCTTGTACGTCACCCTATGCTCCACCCTCTTCTTAAAATACGTATTCACCACAGCCATGTCCATCCTTTTCGCAAAATCCACAATCATCTGACCTTCTGCATTCCTCTCCTTAACACCATACCTACCCATCACTTCCTCATCCCCTCTGTTCACTTCACCAACATGCCCATTAAAGTCCGCTCCAATCACTAGTCTCTCACCCTTGGGTACACTCACCACAACTTCATCCAACTCACTCCAAAATTTCTCTTTCTCTTCCATCGCACACCCAACTTGAGGAGCATATGCACTAACAACATTCATCATTACACCATCAATTTCGAGCTTCATAAACATCACTCGGTCAGACACTCTCTTCACGTCTAAAACACTCTTGGCATATTGTTCCTTTAGTATAACCCCTACCCCATTTCTCCTGCCATCCACACCATGATAAAACAATTTGAACCCGTTTCCTAAACACCTGGCCTTACTTCCCTTCCATCTGGTCTCTTGCACACACAATATATCAACCTTCCTTCTCTCCATCATATCAGCTAGCTCTCTTCCTATACCAGTCATACTGCCAACATTCAAAGTTCCTACCCTCACTGCTACACTCCTAACCTTCCTCCTATCTTCCTGCCTTTGGGCACGCCTTCGCCCTCCTCTTCTCCTTCGGCCAACAGTAGCCCAATTTCCGCCAGCACCCTGTTGGCTAACAGTACTGGTGGCGGTCGTTGTTAACCCGGGCCTCGACCGAACCGGTATGCAATTATGAAAAGTTCTCCGCATCAGTAATTTTTGGCAGAAGTTTTATGCCGGATGCCCTTCCTGACGCAACCCTCCCCATTTATCCGGGCTTGGGACCGGCACAAAGAAATGCACTGGCTTGTGCATCCCCAGTGGCTGGGTTACAAGATCAAAAACATGATAAAACAAAAAATCAGTGTTATACAGAGTATAATAGCAAATTCATTTTTCAGAAAGTAAAATGGTAAACAAAATGGTAATAACATGGCAATAACAATAGAGTACAGAAAGAGTAAGCAGAGATACAACATATGAAATGTTACATGTTTGAGAAGCTAAAGCAAACATATAGTTATGCATGGAGTAAATATAATATATATATATATATATATATATATATATATTTTTTTTTTTTTTTTTTTTTGAATACAAACAGTAAAAATAAATGAAAAAGATACAGTTGTTAAGCCAAAGCCCTCCTTAGAGAGTATACACCTATTTAGTCATTAACATGACCATTAAGTACCTTTTTCAATCATAGTCTAACCACATGCTTTCTTCCTGTGGAATAGAGATCAACAACAGTTATTCCCCTAAACAAATGTGGCCTAATGACTGACCTTGGAAACTACAGACCCATAAGCCTGACCAGCCTCATCTGTAAGGCCATGGAATGTATAATTTTGGACCTCATGAATAAAGACATAGGCAACCTCCAAACCCTGGAACCTACCCAATTCAGATTCATCAAGGGCAGATCCTGCCTGTTAAATCAGGTGGATTTTTTTCAAAAATGTGACCAGGGCCATTAATGAGGGCAAATCTCTGCATGCAGCATATCTCAATTTGGCAAAGGCTTTCAACACAATCCAGCACTCAGGCATTACCGATAAATGTAGCAAACTTAATGGAACCCCCTTTGTTGTAAGATGTGTTGCCAACTGGCTCACAAACCAGACACACACTGTGAAAGTGGGCGACTCCACATCAACCAGCAGACCTGTTATCAGTGGGGTGCCACAGGGGTCATTGCTGGTCCCCTGCTGTTTGGTATATCCTTCTCAGAAGTTCAGGTTAAACCTAAGGGGTTGTGGCTGACCAAGTTTGCAGGCGACTGCAAACTGGGTGCAATTATTGAATCTCCAAATGATGTCAGTATACTCCAGCAGGGTCTTACGCAGACCAACAACTGGTGTCTTTGTCATGGTCTCAGACTGAATGCAAAGAAATGCATCATCATTCCTTTCAGCACAAACAATGTCCATTCAGACTATCAAATCAACAATACCCTAAGTACCCACAAAGTGGTAAGGGACCTGGGATCACAAGTTGACTGTGACCATAACTTCAACCACCATGTGTCTACTGTAGTAAGGAAGGCTTTCTATATAGCACACATGATTAATAAAAGCATCACCCTGAGACCAAAAGAGGTTATAACCTATCTGTACTCAGGACTAATCTGGCCCATAATTAAGTATAAGACTCCATTTGGCATGTACCATACAAAGCACTGGCAACAATTGGAGAGACTTGAGAGGTTTCTAGCAAGGAAGATCAAGGGACTCCAGCATGCACCATACACAGACGGACTAAAGTCCCTGTCACTATACTCTGTATCATATAGACAGATGTCTTAGAGGAGACTTACACCTGGCTTACAGAGCAATTTCAGAACCAAACCTAATGAACTTGCTGCAGATCTGTAAATTAACTGACACTAGCAATACCCATTTCAGGGACCTAAATATGGCCTACAACTTAAATAAGACATGCTGGAGGGACAGATTTATCTCCCAGTGACTACTGTGTCTTTGGCATAGACTACCTATTCATGTGAAACAGAGCACCTCTATGACACTCTTCAAGAGGAACCTGGACGAGTGGATGGGGCACCATAAATTCTTACCAGGGATAGTGTTCACAACCCTCTTAGACATGAGCAAGCATTGCTAAATGCAATCTTGGGTATTAACTAAAATTCCTATACTATTACATTGGTATGAAATGGCTAGCCTTGAAATGAACTCCAGGTCAACAGCCTAGTAATCCCCTATGATCCTATACAAATGTTTTAAACAGCAGAAAACCAGCAAGATGGCACTAAAGAATGTTCTAAACAGCAGACAAAACAGATATTTAAAACACTGCTTGGTGAGAAAACAGAAAAGATGTTTTGCAAACAGTGAAATTAGCAACAGTGAAAACAGCAACAAAATATAATTAATAGGCACAGTAAGGCAAACAAATGCAGTACTGATACCGCAGTTTAGTTTACAGTATTAAAATACAGTATTAAATAAGCAGAGCACAATAAAAAGTGCAGTAAATAGAATAATCAAGCAGAAAAACAGGCAATTAATGTTTTTGGGAACTCAGAAGCCTCTAGTTGTCTGGTATCTCAGCTCAGATTTGTTTCTGGTAGACCACCTCAGTTCAAACAAGCAGAAACCTGCTCAAATGTAGCTCTTAAATACCTGAAGCAAAAAACTTAAAAAAAAAAAAAACTTTTAAAAAGCTTAAAAGAATCAATGAGGGTGTTTGCTCCAGTCTCTAGACCAATTACCCTTCATCAGACAGGTTCCTGTCAAAACATTTCTCTCACAAATTTGCAGAAGAGCTCCTTCCAGTCAATGGCAGATCTTGACTGTTAAACCTGGTGAGAAAAAAGTCCATCAGAATAAGAAGATGCACAGAAATACAGATGCATTATGCAGCAGAATATTAACTTCCTATGCCAAGTGTCTGATAAATGCAAGACCAGCAGGCCAGAAGGCATATTAAACTGCTTCTGCCCTTGAACTGATAATTCGCACAAAATGACTCTTAAAGAAAGGGCACACTAAGCATTTTAAGCATAATCATCTGTAGCACCACACAAGTGGAATAGTTTTAGCAAGAAATTGAACGTAAATGTCTGGAACACAGAATACACTATAAAGCACTTTCAGTCAAAGGTCAGTATGTTTAAAGATTAATTCTACAGCAATAGCCCATTATAACTTTAGAACACAGGTGCAGTAAGTACCAACAGTCTATGTGCAGTCTAAACTTACTAGAGTTCTTCATGCCTCCTAACCCACATTACTCATTATTTGAGGTTTAGTACTCTTAAAAAAAATATGTGCATGTTAAAATACATGTCAAGTGATGGTCCACCTAACAATATTGTCTCCATCTAAAATTATTAAAAATCTTTCTTCTAATGTTAGGCCTTTCAGCTCTCTCTATAACTCATCTGTATGCCAGGATGCCATTTACTTTTAAGGGATTTAAAAAAACACATAACTAAAATGTCTAATCTATCAGATGCTTACACTGCTCGCAATGCCATCTAAATTCCCCCTTACCATTCTTGAATACATCTTGTAAAAACAGTCAAACCTTTGGAAGGATAGTTGAAAAAATACAGTATTTTATGTAGTATCGACATGGGCTTCACTCTGGTTCTAGTAGCTTGATGCACATGGCTGACATGACTGAATAATCATTTGCTTGGTGCAGCAGTCTTTAGCAGATTTCACCAACACTTTTAAACTTTCAGTCATTCGCTCGTCTTAACAACTGTCAGGCAACTCATTTGGTAGAAAATGTCTGTAACTGATTCACTTGATCCCTTAATGGTTGTGATGATCATTAAAATATCCCCTTACTTTTCCTGGTTTCAACCTATATTCTCCTGGGTGTCCAGAAAAAGTCTTTCTCAAATCATCAGTTAGACCTTTCTTTTAATTAAGTGCATAATTCAGATGCACCGGAAGCTGGTGAAGACTGAGGGGGGGGGGGGTGAGAGGGGCACTTGGTGATCTAAAAAGGGCAATTTTTTAAAAACAATTTACTACCACAACATAGGTTCACCTGGAGTACATTTTAAGCTTAACCAATTTCCCTTTTGGTGCTTGAATTAACATTCCCTGTTTGGTTTTTACCTATCCCATGGCTGATAATTGTATATTAGCCCTAGTGAGACTAAATGTGATTATACTATAGATAATTTGAGGGAACCCATATAAAGGATGCAGCATTTAGGAACTGCATCTATCCATTAGTGGCACGAGGGGCAATCCTGGACTACATTTTCTATTACCCATCCTTAGATCCAAGTTTCATTTGAATATGGACAGGGATGAACTTTGTTTTACTTGAATGGAGTGTATGTTCTGGAATAGTGGTAGCCTCTGTGATATATATCCATCTCTCCACAACATTCAGTTCAGATACCTGGACTGAGTATTTCTGATGCCATTTGACTTGCTGATGTTCAATAGGTCCATCTGCATTAGGGTGGAGGATGCCTTTTGTGCCAGACACATCACCTCTAAGCACTCTGTAGGATACTGAGTATAGTAATTAATCTTTGAGGTGGTCCATGCAAGACCTATTGTTTAGGACTTGTATCCCTTTAGCAAGGTATCTCTGAGGTATTCCAATTGTTGCATGGGTCTTGACAGATACATGCCAAAGTGGGCATTATACAACATGATTGACCTAATGAGGGCTTTGTAAAGGGGGACAATAATATCTCTAGATCTAGTCATAATCAATTTGTTTATAGGGTGTGCAATATAGAAAGACTTTCTTATATCTCTGGGCACATGTTGGTCAAAAGTTATGTCACTGTACACACAAGTTCCCCAATGCCAAACAACTGGTTCAGTCCTCAGGGAGCATTGTCAATTTGGTAGTTCCCTGGATTAGATGACTTCCCAAAAGATATGATAATGTATTTCTTTGATTTAAGTTTCAGTTCATGATTCTGGCACCAGTTATTGATTGGGACAAACCTTCCTGCATGATGGTTAAGTCATTTGGGGATTCAATAACTCCTCCTAGTTTGCAGTAATCACATACTTAGTCAGCCAAAGCCCATTGGTATGTCCTTTTATTTTTGAGATGTATATGGCAAACAGAGAAAGTCTCAGCATCGAACCCTGGGGGACACCATTGGTGACTGGTCTCTTCCCCTATTTTGATCTCCTGCATCGTGTGAGCAAGTATACATGTATGTGTTCTTGGATTCACCTTCCTGGTTGTATTAACCTGATTGTATTAAATTATATTTCTTGAATAATACGGCACCACTTGTTCAGAATGAAGTACATGTATCTGATGAAGTTCAACTATTTAGTGTGGACGAAAAGCGCTTTATAATAAATTAATTTGTTGTTCCAGGTGTGGTGCGTTATTCTTTGGGATTTTTCTAGATAGATCTTAAACATGATGTTGTTGATATTATAGCTGTGGGCAGCATGATGTGGCAAGATTCTGCAGCTTTTAGATTTACCACTTCCTTGGATAAGCATGACATATTACATGCTATAGCTCTTGCTGTTAGTAAGGTTATAACTTGACATTGCAAAAGTGTAATATCTCTACATACATGGTTACAAATGCTTGCAAATTACAGAGCAAATATATAAAGCTGAGTTGCAAGATGTCCAACGTAGGGGTTAATTAGATTCTTTTAATGTAAAATGGTAATCTCTCATATAGCTCAAAATTCAAGACAGGAGATGACAACAGCCAATACTGAGGCAAATATGAGATTTCCTTTTGTTATTCTCCAAGTATTCCTATTTTGTATAATATAAAACTCAGTCAAATGTGTATTTTATTTTAATATATCTGATTTTATTTCATTTATTTTATTCTACCTGACACTACGTATCTATACTATCCTATTTTATTAACATTTTATTTTCTCGGAGATATATATCTAGATATCTAGATACCTTCATACATCTATATATTTATATACATACAGTATATATGTATATATATATATATATATATATATATATATATATATATATAGTTTACTATCAATATCTCAAAATTTATAAAAAAAAAAAGGTACGAAACAGCGAAGTGTTGTACTGAAACTATGACCCTAATGTTGAAAAACAGCCGTTAATGCCGAAAATGTCAACAACGACATTTTACGGCATTAACAACAATGCCACTCTTACCGCAACTCCCTAATCCCTACACCTAATCTCCCGTATATGCAGGGTGGCAAGCCCCCCTGCACCCCCACACCCCCCTAACTTATTATTCCAACTCTGAGATCGCACTGCAGTGAAGAAAGGGATGTATTTCCCTAACTGCAATGTACAGCGATCCTTTTACATGAGCGAACGTTATATTTGCGAATGCACAGTCCATTTGCAAATATAACTTTCGCTCATTTAATCTGTCCACATATGAAGTATTCGAACATCTGTGGTTCGAATACTACATAGCTGTGCAATTGCACGGCAACATTTTAATGATAAACCTATATATATATATATATATATATATATATATATATATATATATATATATATATTTAGATATAGATACACAGAAATAGATATATAGATATATAATCCATGCATCTCTGTGTATCTTATACATGGTTACAAATGCTTGCAAATTACAGAGCAAATATATAAAGCTGAGTTGCAAGTTGCCCAACGTAGGGGTTAATTAGATTCTTTTAATGTAAAATGGTAATCTCTCATATAGCTCAAAATTCAAGACAGGAGATGACAACAGCCAATACTGAGGCAAATATGAGATTTCCTTTTGTTATTCTCCAAGTATTCCTATTTTGTATAATATAAAACTCAGTCAAATGTGTATTTTATTTTAATATATCTGATTTTATTTCATTTATTTTATTGTCCCTGACACTACGTATCTATACTATCCTATTTTATTAACATTTTATTTTCTCGGAGATATATATCTAGATATCTAGATACCTTTATACATCTATATATTTATATACATACTATATATATATATATATATATATATATATATATATATATATATATATATATATATATATCTGTGTATATCTATGGTTTACTACCAATATCTCGAAATTTATAAAAAAAAAAACGGTACGAAACAGCGAAGTGTTGTACCGAAACTATGGCCCTAATGTTGAAAAACAGCCATTAATGCCAAAAATGTCGACAACTACATTTTACGGCATTACCAACAATGCCACTCTTACCACAACTCCCTAATCCCTGCACCTAATCTCCCATATATGCAGGGGGGCAAGCCCCCCTGCACCCCCACTCCCCCCTAAATTATTGTTCCAACTCTGAGATCGCACTACAGTGGAGAAAGGGATGTATTTCCCTAACCGCACTGTACCGCAATCCCTTTACATGAGCGAACGTTATATTTGCGAATGCACAGTCCATTCGCAAATATACTTGCAACTCATACTACAAATCCTTTGTTCTCTGCACAATCAAGTCATTTAAACAATTCTGGTAATCTCTTAATTCAGTTCTTAGTCCAGGCTCAGAATCTGACCATGCTCTTCATCCCAATAAAACCCCACTCCAGACAGCCACAATATATAATAATTATAGTATTGATCCCATAACCAGTACAACCACTAATATAAGTGACCCTGTCACCATTCTTCCTACAAACTTGTCACACGTCAACCCTATCTTACCTATCCTTCCATCCACAACTCTCCATTCTAAACTATCACTTCCATCATCTGATTCAATCCAGACTACCTCTATAAACTTTTCCAACTTCTCACTAAAATCCATGCCCACCAGCATAAGAAAAAATGCTACTTAGACTGAAGGTCTGTTCTTTGTCTGCATACAATCTTCCAGTAGAATACGTAAAACATGCTGCTGAAGCTATAACATTTCCAGTTAGTGTACTCATTAATAGATCCCTCCATCACTGAATCTTATGTCTCATAAAGTTGGATAAGGTCATCCCCTACATAAAAGAGGTAGTTTCTCTGAAGTATCTAACTTCTGGCCCAAATCTGTCTTATCTTCACTCTCTAAGATACTAGAAAAATGTCTCCATAAGCAAATGCCTGATTATCATTTACAAAACCATCTCCTAACAAGTAGTTAGCATGGTTTTCAATCTGCACATAGTACAACAGCTTTACACTTCTTCACTGAAACTGCCAATATATCCAGATACTCTGAAAAACTTGTTTAATCATTATTACTTGACCTATCAAAGGCGTTTGATACTGTTTCTCATGCAAAACATCTCTAGCATCTCACTAACCTTGGTATATCCCTTATATCAATTAAGTGATTTTCTAGCTATCTTTCCAATAACCAACAAGCCATTAAATGGCATGGCCCCACTCACCATACCTAAGTAACATGATGGGTCTTTCAATGATCTCCATACTTCTTGCCATCCAGCTTCCCTTATAAAGTATGCTGAGGACCTAGTCATCACCTGCTCCTCAAATGTCTCTCCCACTTACAACAGATGACACAATAAGCCTTCTCCTCCACTGAAATATAGCTCAACAGTTCACATCTTCTACTCAACCCTAATAAAACCAAACTTCTCCTCTTTGCCCCAGAAAACTCAAAGCTGAAAAAATTAAGTTTAATATCACTTCACTGATTAAGACCACAGTTGAAGTTGCCTCACACACCAAGCTCTTAAGAAGGTGCACCTATTCTTGAAAACTTCATTAGCTACCTAAAAGCAAAAATGGAATCATGCTATAACAAAATTGCAAAATTTTCTACAAATGCTGCCTAACACAGCCATTGCTGTTCAGCTCTTCAAGTTCTTAATTGGTTAGAATTTCCACATGTTAAGCACATTCAACTCTTAACTGCCAAAAAACATATATAAACCTGCTAACTGCCCCTCTCTTTGTTCCATACTCAACAGCTGCTGCCCCAAACAACTCTTTAGTTCAGAGAGTAATCAGCTTCTGGCTATAAACAACCCGCCAAAAGCAGCTGGTCACAGCCTATACTCACCCTTGGTAGCCAAAGTATAGAACTCCTTATCTACAAACTAGAATTAACCCAGGAACTCCTTACTTATAAACATCAGAACTAACGCAGGAACTTCTAAACTATAAACATCAGAACTAACCCAGGAGCTCCTTACCTATAAACATCAGAACTAACCCAGGAACTCCTACACTATAAACATCAGAACTAACCCAGAAGATCCTTACCTATAAACATCAGAACTAACCCAGGAGCTCCTTACCTATAAACATCAGAACAAGCCCAGAAACTCCTTACCTATAAACATTAGAACTAACCCAGGAACTCCTTACATATAAACATCAGAACTAATCCAGGAACTCCTTACCTATAAACATCAGAACCAACCCAGTAACTCCTAACCGATAAACATCAGAACTAACCCAGGAGCTCCTTAACTATAAACATCAGAACAAGCCCAGGAACTCCTTACCTATAAACATTAGAACTAACCCAGGAACTCCTTACCTATAAGCATCAGAACTAATCCAGGAATTCCTTACCTATAAACATCAAAACTAACCCAACAGCTCCTTACCTATAAACATCAGAACAAGCCCAGGAACTTCTTACCTATAAACATCAGAACTAACCCAGGAACTCATAAACTATAAACATCAGAACTAACCCAGGAACACCTAACCTATAAATATCAGAACTAACCCAGGAGCTCCTTACCTATAAACATTAGAACAAGCCCAGGAACTCCTTACCTATAAACATCAAAACAAGCCCAGGAACTCCTTACCTATAAACATTAGAACTAACCCAGGAACTCCTTACCTATAAACATCAGAACTAATCCAGGAACTCCTTACCTATAAACATCCAAAGTAACCCAGTAACTCCTAACCTATAAACATCAGAACTAACCCAGAAGCTCCTTACCTATAAACATTAGAACTAACCCAGGAACTCCTTACCTATAAACATCAGAACTAACCCAGGAACTTTTTACCTATAAACATCAGAACTAACCCAGGAACCCCTAAACAATAAACATCAGAACTAACCCAGGAACTCCTAACCTATAAACATCAGAACTAACCCAGGAGCTCCTTACCTATAAACATCAGAACTTACCCAGGAGCTCCGTACCCATAAACATCAGAACAAGCCCAAGAACTCCTTACCTCTAAACATCAGAACTAACGCAGTAACTCCTAACCTATAAACATCAGAACTAACCCAGGACCTCCTTACCTATAAAAATCTGAACAAGCCCAGGAACTCCTTACCTATAAACATTAAAAGTAACCCAGGAACTCCTTACCTATAAACATCAGAACTAATCCAGGAACTCTTTACCTATAAACATCGGAACTAACGCAGGAACTCCTAACCTATAAACATTGGAACTAATGCTGGAACTCCTAACCTATAAACATCAGAACTAACCCAGTCCTTCCGGTCTTCAAACACATGCTAAAGGAATATTGAATCTTGGAGCTGCTTATGCTCTCAGCCTGGCTAAAAGCCCTCAGTTAATGCACCCACTAATAAAACTTCCTCTGTTAAACGTAATTCCTTGCTTTGCTTTTCCTTTCATTTCAGTATTACTTCTTAGCCCCTTGCCTCCCCTCTACCTCTGAAGCTCTTTTTCTTCACCTTGCTAACACATATGCAGTTTTAAATTAGTAGGTCTTGCATATTTATATTGGAAAACATATTCAGTCATGCATTATGTTTATGTTTCTGAATAATGTCTATACTCCTTTATTTGTATATTTTGTTTTTGCTAATGTTATTGTAACTTTGCTGTGCTAAGAGAATTGAAAATACACTGTATAAATTCTTTTGGAACTTTTCTCCCTGGGCCTCCACTGACAATAAATACTTAGAGATGTAGTTTACAATGAACCTTACATATTTTATTAGCCTGTATGCTGCCATACTAGATGTGTCCTACATACTGTACATTACACTAATGTGGGCAGGAATATTACTATTTCTTATGGCAATTCATTTAATAGCCTAGTATTATCCTATGAACTTATACTTTGAGGGAACATGGGAGAGATTTTTGGCTAAGCTTAAAAGGGCATCCAGGCCAATAGCCTAGTATCATCCTATGAACCTATGTGTATATAGTCAACTTTTCAAGTATTTTTGCATTATGCGTGTATTCTCGTATAATAGTTTTTACAGAAACATTGTCAGACAACTTATCATAAATCAACAAGCGAATTCAAGGGTTCCTATCATATGTTCGAAGGTATAAAACTTTGGATCACTAAAGGTCGATCTTTAATGATCGAAGTTTCAAAACCTTGAATCATATAACGGAGATTAAGAGTTCTAAATTAATACTGGATATAAATAAAGTTATTTAAAAAAGATAAACGGGTTCACATGAATGAAATGATACCATGGACTATAACATGCATGGTACAATTTAGTTATGGAGTAGTTATACACAAAGTACAATAAATTGAGGAAATGAACAAGGTAAGATGGTAAACAAAGTCATTGAAGAAAAATAAATTGTTTAATAAGAGTAGAGAGTTTCAATGTCACTGATATGCAAGTGTGCATAAGAAGTTATTGTATGAAGGGTTACAAAATTGGAGATCTGTCTGTGCATGGGATAGGTTTTGTAATAGTTATAAGAGATTGTCTTGGGAAAGTGTGAGTGAGTCAGACAATTGAATGCATTCTGTAGCAACAGTAGGTTGTACCTTTGAAGAGAAAGTATTTTTGTTCTTTCCTGAATATTGCAGAGGAAGAATTTTCTTCATCAGAGGTGAGAAGACACCCTTGGATCTGAGTCATGTATTGAGATTCTGCAATCTATGCAGTCTAGTTTTATTTCTGTTTTTCAGGAGTAAGATTTTGGTTGGAGACAGGGATCTAAGATCGAAGAGAGAAGCACATGGAAAAAGCAGGCTGACAAATAAAGGGAAAGACTAAATATTAATTAGTTTTAAAAGTATAGACCCTAGAACGAGTTTTATTATGTGGGTGATGAGCATTGTCACTGTGCTATTCTTTCTTTTTTCAAGTTTATTGAACCTGTTTGTGTTATTGCTAGACGTTTTTGGGTGGAAAAGTTTTTTTCTACCACAGGGAATCCCTGTTTGAGTTGAAAGAGATGTACCCCTTTGCGTATGGCTGCCCTGAGGGTGTGTGACTTGGGTGTGTGTCTGAAGTGGGCGGGGGGCAAGACAACTGTGAGCTGATTTTTATTTTAATAACTTGATCATGAATTTAGAGCTTTAACTTCTAATCTTGCCAGAAGTAATAGAAATCGAGGGTGATTTTAGGGGGAAGGTTGCTAAGACCTATTTGCAAGTTGCTAGCTGCATTGAAGAAAAGTGTACAATTATGTTTTTGTATTTAAGTGAAGCTTCCATTGAGTTAGCCAGTTGGAAAGCTGTGGGATATTCTCTTGTAGTTGCTTTTTTAATCACAGTGTCAAAAGAGTGAGATATATGAATCATAATATCACTAGCTTGAAGGATGATGGAGAGGTATAATGCGTGACAGGATCACTCCTCGGGGTACATCAAAGGGCAGAGGGGCAGATTCAGAGAAGGATGAGACAATTTTAACTGTAAATTGTCAGTTGGATAGGAGACTCTAGAACCTCTGTAGAACTTGGTTGCTAATGACAGTCATGTTAACAGATTTAACTAGGAGTGAGTAATCAACAAGACCAATGGCTTTGGTGAGGTCATTAAAGACTGCCCTCAGTAACATTTCCTTTATCAAAGTTTAGAAGGATGTCATTACTGAGTGTGAATAGAGCTGTTTAGGTGCTATAATCAGATCAAAAGTCATGTTGTTTGGAATACAGGGTGCTGAAAGTTTGGAAATAGCTATATAACTTGGAGTAAGTTCATTTTTCAAAAAAATTTCTAAACAAAACAAGACAGAAGTCCTCTGTGGGAGAATGTGTGCTTTTTTTGTTTGTTTTTTTTTTTTTTTTTTTTAATAGACGGATGGCACAATGTTGTGAGTGAGACAGTTGTTGTATAGGATTTCGA
Source organism: Protopterus annectens (assembly GCF_019279795.1). Lineage (NCBI taxonomy): Eukaryota > Metazoa > Chordata > Ceratodontiformes > Protopteridae > Protopterus > Protopterus annectens. Next base: position 1,535,599,140 of record NC_056745.1, on the reverse strand, counting down.
GTGGTTGCACTAGAAAGCCTTTGCATATGCTAGGAGTGAACACCATGGGAACTTGTTGGGGCATCAGAGAGGATGTTGTTAAACAAAGTTTGGATGTCTTTCTTTGAGATGGCCTTGAAGCAGAGTGGGTTGTCATAATGTTTAAGGGATTGGGAGATGACAAAATTGTTAAAGAATTTACCTCACAAATACAAAAGACAGGGTTTGATTCACACCTCTGATCGCTATCTGGTTATTTGATAGATGGATAATAGTTTACACACTGATTGACAAGTATTTACCAATGAGCTTCTAAATATGGAGTATACTGTGGAGATCTTGAAGAATATCTGGTGAAGTTTCTTCCTTTCCCTTGTGAAGTGATAGGTTAATATAGTACACAGGGAGGCAAGTGCAATATTAAGGAATGCACTTTCTCCAGCTGTAGATTTGAAGGGAGTCCTTTTATGACATTAGTTTCCCAGTACATTGGAGATGCTGACTGTTAGTTTGTTAGTCTGGAAGGGAATCATGAGCATCTATACTGAATGACAAGTTTGAATAGAAAGGTGGACAAGAAGAAATTGGCTCATGCTATTACTAGAAGCCAGTCACACAAAATAGAGAAAAGAATAATGCTTTAAAAAAACATAAAGACTTCCAAGGCCTGCTCTTCTTTAAGAGAGAAGACTTGGTCTCAAAATCGTTGTATTTTCTAAACTTAGATGAGTTTTTCTTGGAATAGCTTTTATACCTATTCTATAAAAAATGAAGAATCACTGATTTTCCATTAATTAGTACTGTATCTAACTTGAATCTTTATTTCTAGTAATTAAATATGGTCTCTTATTATCATTGTGCCCACTGTTAACTCGATTTGTACTAGTAGTTATACACTTTCAGTTTACATTTTTCCTGTGCACATTTTTAACTTGTGAATTAATAAACTCATCATTACTTGTGAGGAAAGGAGTGGAAGGTGGCAGTCCTACTCAGGCATTCAATACAGGATATTAGAGCCTTGCATATATGTTATTGGCCACTATAGTAGCTATAATATTGTCTTCATGGGGCAATGGATTAGCAATGATAGTTCTCTTGTTACATGCACCAAGTGTTCCTGCTTAGTCAGATTGAAGGTGCACTTCATAAAATTGCAGTATTGTGACAGACAGATGAAACTTTTTAAGAAGATTTCAATTCTTACACATTGCCATTGATGCTAGTGTTTCACATACTCGTAAAGTGTTCCCCTACTTTTACCTAAAATGTAAATAGGTTTTGTTGACATATGGGGATAGTTGGGAAAGTATAATTCATGCATTTCTGAGCCCATCATGGCTTAGTGATGCAGATGTATAGAGTATATTAATCACCAAATATGACAGACAGCCTCCCACCCCATTCATAATGGTCATGTAACTTTTGTGAAATCATGCACATTTGTCAGAGAAGATTATGTATTCTGTGTTAAAACACAATGCCACAAATAGTACAAAAGGGTGACAGCTTTAAATAAAGCCGCTATGGTCTGAGTGCAGGAAATAAAAGGTAGAACATTTTTTGAGGCATATCCATTGGACATTTTTGCACAGTCATCTATGAGGGATGCATTAAAGAAGTTTATTCATCCTTGATTAAAATCTTTGGACTATTTTTGGCCTATAGAAAGAGCTGAAAGGTCTGTGGAGCAAACACGGATTATGATTAATGTCCAAAATTTGTGAAAAAATATGATCATTAAGGTATAAAACATTTATTCTATCCTTACAAACTGGATGATTACAACACTGAGGCTATACTGGAAATGCACAAAAGAAAATGATATCCTACAAGCATACAGTGCATACACTATGCAGAAGAGTTATGCTTCAGGTTAACTTATAGACAATAACTTTTCTTATGTACCATAACTCTAGTAAGGTGGGTGTTCTTGCAGAAAGGTGATGTATGTAGGTCTTCAGTGCCAATGTGCATGGCATTGTGGGTGCATTCTACATGGCTGAAATAGCAAAAGCTCCTAGTCTTCTGAGATGCCCAGGCTATGGCATACTGTAGCTCAACAGCAGAGTATAGTAAAGAGATCAAGAGCCTAGTTCTCATAAGCAACATATGTTGACTATAGTGATAGTACTAGACCAATATCACTTCTAAACAATGATGTAAAAACTATTCCTGGATTGGTGGCTAAGATGATTACTGTGATTATAATTTTTTTAACAACTTTATATACACTGATCAGTCAAACCATTTGTTGAACCTGTAAGCCAAAACCAAGGCTTCCAATGGATTTTTCCTAAGTTTAGACCCGTCCCATCCTGCTTGATGGCCGATGTGCTCTTATTCATGCAAGATCCTGCAAAGCCTTCACTTGTCACAAAAGCAATGAATTTTATCATAAAACATGACTTATCAGAACCATGTGCATATCCTGATGAATGCTGCATACCATGCAGTCTTTTCTTCAGTAGATGTTAGTATGGCAGTGAACCAGGTCACTTCTCTCCATTTCCCCTATATAGACAAGCGGGATTTTGACTATTCGGTCTCATCCTTCTGGCAAACCTTCTGCCACACTCAGGCCACAAATCAATCTCAAGCCTCAGTTTATAAGTTTAGTTCAAACAAATCAGCAAAAATGCATACTCTGGAAGCAGAATTTATGGCACATGTCCAGCCTGTTAAATAGGGCAGCTGAAATGAAAATACTTGTGACAGAATTTAGCTTTGATTGTAATTGGGTTTTAAACTGGATATGAACGCATTAACATTCTTTTCACTTTTTATTTCCTGTTATAGTTCATTACAGCCTTGGATTCTGAACATACTAATGTCATTGTATGTGTGCAGCAGTATTTTACCACAGGTATCTTCTGTTGTAGCAATCAATCAATCATGATTCAACACATTGTCACTGCTTTATATAATGTTAAATATGAATTATGTGCATTATTACATATCATTTTTAATAACGCACTTCACTCTGGTACTGTCTCTACAATATGAAAACATTCTTCTGTAGCACCTATTCATCAAAAGGAAATTACAAGTTAGTAACTACAGACCCAATATTTTGACATCTACCTTAGGGAAATGTTATGAAAGATGTATGATAGATTTAATACAAAAATACAATGGAAAAATGGAAGCACTGGTACTTTATCAGCATGGCATTGTTAATGGAAGATCTCTCTTACAAATCTTATCGAGATTTATGACTATTTTACACTTGCAACTGACAGAGGTTTAGCCTGTGGTATGGTGTTTTTACATTTAGCCAAGGCATTTGACAGCCTGCTTTATGAGTCTAAATCTATATACAGATCCATGATAACTGCAGCCTAGAACTCCTATATAACATACTAGAAATGTCATGTGTTAGTGTGAGAATTCCATCAATAGCTATTAAACAATGCATTTCAGATATATTACCAATTGAACTAGTCCGTTACTTTAAAGTCTGAGGTTAATACAGAATTAGAAATGACACAAGACACCAAGGCTCAAACTTAACAATTTATTAGACAAAAACGGAAAAAACTAATAAATCATGTACTTACAAGCATATGCATAAACAAAATAATCTTTGCCACTGATAGGGAGACTTCAATCCTATTCAGTGCAGCTATCTGTTAGGTCAAGGCAAGGCCGACACTGACAAAATGGCTCTATGCTCAGTTCAGGCTGGTGCTGTGATCAAATCTGAACGATGATGATTTCCATTTTAGCCTTTGAGCTTTTTATAGTCTTGAGCAAACAATAAGGTCAATAGGTTCGGGTTCAACTAATGATATATAGATCACAAGCTTATCATGAGTTGATGGAATATTTTAGAAAATTATAGATCATTTTTTAAGTTGTAAACAAGTCTTGTAATGTCTGATCTTATGCCTTACTTCCCTTTTCTAAAGAACAGTTAGCTCACAAACTTGTGATATAGTTCCTCATTGGAATCCCCCATATTCTGGTAAGCATCTTAACATCTTTTAGGCTGATACAGGTCAACAAAAGTTTAGTTATACTACTAATCAGTGAGCAAGGCCTGCTCTTAAGTATATTATTGTTGTTGTTGTCTTTCAGCTTTTCCCGGTTAGGGGTCGCCGCAGCGGAACTCCGGTCCTCTAATGATTGGCAGTAGATTTTCATGGTGCCGAGTTGCCAACTCAACACCCAACCTTCAACGAAGGCACGCCCATCACACATGTCTTTCGGAATGCCACTCGACCCACGGGGAAGACATGCAGACTCCACACAGATGGCACTCCCCTCACACTAGCTGAGAATCGAACGGGAGAACCTCTTGCTGTGAGGCAACAACGCTACCGCTGCACCACCGCAGATTGCTCTTAAGCATATTGTATTGTTACAATATTAGCAGCATATAGTGAGGTAGATAATCAAACTTACACAGTGGTATGTGGCTCGAGGCATAACAAAAACCAGGTAGACTGTGTGGATCCGTCACAGACCACCCCTTACATCGAGCAACGTACGCTGTGTATCTCTTATGAGAGTTAAAACTGACAACATCAATTTGTATCTTCTCATTACTTTACAATAAATGCAGCATGACACTAAGCAAAATAACACTGAAACTATTGCGGTCAATAATAAAGGATGCAACAACAAATTAAACCACACTGAAGCTTTAGATGACCACATAAAAATATCATACCAGTGCGAAACAGTTATATCCTGTATTTCATTTGCAATTTTTACAATGGTACTTTTATCTTTAATCATTTTAATCACTATTTGGTGCGCATCATTTAGTGTTTTATTTGATAGTTGTAACACTATTTGTCCTTTCTGCTTAATCTGTAGAAAGCCCGGGTGCACTAGAGATGGCCATCTAAAAGTGTGTAATGGTTCTAAGCTAGCATTAAATGTGATGTCCATCCATCTAGTTAATCTAATACGTTTTTCAGTATAAAAATCAATAATTGCATGGATATTACTTTTACAGTATGCTCCACCATTTGTGATTATCCCATCACTCTAGGCTAATTTACAGGAGGATATCACACAAACGGTAGTATCATTTAGTTGGTAGATGTCCGTACCATTTACTATATACCTGTGCCAGGTGCATTCCCCAGTTTCATTATGTAAGCATGGGTGAGGCTTCCTTTTTACCATCATGCATACCCACCCCCTGGGGCCAGGTCTCACAACCTGCCAAATCAATAGGTACATCATTATAATCAATCAAAGTAGACTCAGTTTGAGGTACCCACCAATTATTTCCAAATTGCAAGGGCAATGTAACAAATGGACAGACCTGCTTTGTTCCTTTTTTACCAGCAAGATAGTCAAAAATCAGTATACAAGACTTATTTTCACATGCAAAGTCTATTGGCTTTAACCAATGATATAGTTGCAGTTTCCTTTGCCAATGGGCTGCCTTTTTAGCCCCCCAAGTTTGAGTAAATTGCAAATACTGTTGATTAGCAGCCAATTGAGATATAATACAAAAGGTTTGATTTACTTTTGTTGTGAGGTTATTTAAAATCTGTTCTGTATATGTATTAGCATGTTTAATCCACCTCCACATGACAGTTTGAGCTAAAATACTGTCTACTGTTTTTTTTCCCAGTTCGGGATCATGATCTGCTAGTAGCTTAAAGGCCATATTTAGGTCAGTACCCAAATGGCCCAATTAGCTATGTAGGGTATCTATATCTACATTGTTTAAGAATCCAGTCCCTGTTCCGACTGCACCTAGTGCAGTACCAAGAATACCTGTAACATCACGTTTATTCCTTTTATATTTGCAATGTCTATATTTGATATGCAATGAATTAACTGGCCATAATTTTACAATTTTACAATGTGGATACCTGGTAGTGATATCAACTGCTGTCATGTTAATTGCTATTTTAATACGTTGTATAACTCTAGCACTACCTACAGTTTTACATCCTTTTGTATACCTTACCACATGTCCCAAACCATTAAATACAGTTGAACTATTGCCCATGGCATATATCTCCAAACTTGGAGATAGGGTTTCTGCAGTGTTATTTTTTTCTTTGAAATTCAGCTATGCAGGAGGAATCTAATGGAGACTTGGCCAGTGGAAATCCCGACTCATTTAGTTTTTGGTATAGATCTCCAAAAGGGTTGGAAGCACACTTTTCAGTATGTCTATCACAGTTTAGTCTACATACAGTTGTGATGTTTTCCGTCTCAGTGATGCTCCAAGTTAGGGCAGGTTTTGGTGTCACCGCATATAGATCATCCCCCAATTTTCAGTAAAAGTCACAGTCTGCTGTTAGATTTGCAACATCTTTCTCATCAAATAGAGGGATAGGATCAAGACAGTCATATGGCCCATTTAACTGTTGTCGTCGGAAAAGGTTGGCACCTTCCCAAACAGTGGCAATAATCTATGGAGAGAAAAGTACAATGGTTGTTTAGCAGAATCAAGTAATATTAAAACAGTATCACCAGGTCCATCACAAATCACAGTCCTATGTTCATTTGGCTGATTGGGTGTGGTCACTATAACTCTCATTTCCAGCCATTTGCTTGGTTTAGTATTACAGTCATGTAGAAAAACAACAGCAGCTTGATGCATACAATTTTTTACTAAAGGTTGTCCTTTTTGAATCATTTATGTCTTGTTATATAAATTGATAGCCTTTACTATCACTTCCCGTTCTGGCTCCCATAATGTAAAATCCTCCCAATTTTCCCCTAATAGTCCTTTTTGCCCCCAGTGCCAATTTTTTGAGAGAGAGAGTTTCGAACCTGTCTCAACTACTACTATATTTTGTGCTGGCACTCTTTGTTCAGTCAATGCACATAGCCAGAACCGGGTTTGATCAGCATTTGTCAAAAGAGGGTATATGTTATTTGGGTTCAGCTTTTTCAATTTTAAAATACAACAGTTGGACCGAATGTCATTCATATGCATTTGCAAAAGGGTTCTTTGATGCTTTCTAGGCCTATTATTTAGCTGGCTCACAGCTAATTCTAATACCTTTGCCCAGCCTCGTAACGTTCCATCACTTGTATTCTTTTGGATTTGTTTTTTAAGGAGCCCATTATACCTTTCAATCAAACCAGCAGCTTGAGGATGATATGGGATATGCAGCACCCATTGAACTCCATTTTCCTTTGCCCATTCTTGAACTTCTTCTCAGGTAAAGGGACTGCCTTTGTCACTTTGCATTTCACTGGGAATCCCATATGTCACACATAATGTATTCAATCCTTTTAACACTGCTTGTTGGTTTGCCTTTTTGCATGGAGACACCATTAGTAATCCTGAATAAGTGCCACCATCGTTAGGCAATATTGCTGATTTTGATCCAGTGGTAAAGGACCAATAAAGTCTATTTGCCAGATTTGTGCTGAACGACTGCCTTGGTGAATGTGTCCACATGCTTCTGCCTGCAGTTGCTTTTGTTTATTTCTTTGGCAGATTTCACACTGCTTTATAACATCTGTAGTTATTTCCTTATTCAACTGCATACCATGCCTTTGTGCCCATTCTATAGTTGAATCTCTTCCCAAGTGCCCACTATGATCATGGGCCCACTTTGCCATACTAGCACTTTTAATCTTCTCTTTGGAAACACGTACCGCAGCCATCTTGTCTACCTGCTGGTTATGCCTCCTTTCATTTGTCACAAGTGATGCATGGGCATCTACATGTCCATCACTGATTTTGCACTGTTGAGCTTTTTCCCAAATATGTTGCCAATCTTTTGAGCTTCCCCACAAAGGTCTGCCATGGGTCTTCCAATTTTGTTGTTGCCAGGCAGGTAACCAGGTTGTCAGTTTTTTAAAAACTGCCCAGCTGTCAGTATAGATGTATGCTTCATCTCCAGGTGATAAACTATCAATGACTAGGGTAACAGCTCGTAATTCGGCCTGATTATTTGAACCGGCAGTACTTTCATTAAACAGCATGGTTTCTGTTCGTGGGCAATAAGCCACCGCAGTCCAGGTTCTGCCATTTGATCCAATTTTAACAGAACCATCAGTAAACCATGCATGTTTCTGTTTTTCTGCATCTAAATTATCAAATGGTGACACTTCAATGATTGGTGACTTTGGAAGCTCATGTCACTGTTGTTCTATCGCATCAGTATCATCCAGAATTACCAGTCCAGCCAACTGTTGCACTTGAGATACTCCAGGTACGATGTTGGCCCTTTCCTGTAAATACCATTTTCCTTTTTGTACAGTCAAAGACTGTGCTATTAGAGTTTTCATTAAATTATCTCGTAACCACCCCTGGATTGGGTAGTCTATCTTAAATGTCACTGTTTGTTGTTTAGTTATTCCTTCCACATGAATTAGTGCTGTGTTTACTGCCAGCACATGTTGCTCAAGGGGACTATATCTAACCTGCGCTCCAGTTAGGGATTTGGACCAAAATCCTAATGGTCTCTTTTTCCCCATGTCATCCTTCTGCTATAGTCCCCAAGACATAACATTATTGGCAACAGTTACTTTCAGAATAAAGGGTTGCTGTGGATCAATTGGGCCTAGCCCCACACTCTGCTGAAGGGCCTTTTTTTCTTCTTTAAAAGGCATTTGGTGCTTGGGACCCCATTGAAAGTCACACTTTTTCCTCATTACATAGCGAATGGGCCGCAAAATCAGTCCAAGGTGAGGTACAAATGCCCTTGAAAAGCCCATTGCTCCCAAGAAGGCCTGTGCCTGCTGTTTCATTTTTGAGACTGCAATTTTCTGAATACTCTCTAGTGCTGCTGCAGGAATTTCTCTTTTCGCTCAATTCTAAATTATACTAAGGAATTTTACTGATGTCCCTTGTTGTGTTTTATTTTCATTTATAGCCCACCCTCTGTTCTGAAGGTGTTGAATTACAGTTTTTAATGCAATATGTACCTCAGACTTTTTCCAGTAATCATTATGTCATCAATGTAATGGAAAACAGTCACTTTGTCCAGTTCTAACTTGGCTAGATCTCTAGCCACCAGTCCATGACACAGGGTAGGGCTGTGCAGATATCCATGTGGTAACACTTGGAAGGTGTATTACCTCCCCTCTCAAGTAAAAGCAAATTGGGCTCTGTTTTCTTCTGCTATTGGAATGGAGAAGAAAGCATTTGCTAAGTCCAAAACTGCATGATATGGCCCAGCAGATGAAGACAATCTTTTTATGATCATAACAATATCTGGAACAGCTGCCACTAAAGGTGGGGCCACCTTGTTCAGACCTCAATAATCTACGATCATCCGCCATGACCCATCAGGTTTTTTTTTCGGCCACACCAGACTGTTGAACGGACTCACAGTTGGCTCAAGTATGTCAACCCGAAGCAGTTCTTGGATCGTTTTAGTGATCTTGGCATGCCCACCTGGGATACGATACTGTTTGATGTTTACTATTGTTTTAGGTGTGGGAATATAAAGTGGTTCCCACTTAGCATTGCCTCAGACTGCAGCCTTGACTGCGTTGACTGAACAATGCCGCACTCCAAACCTAAATGGCCCTACAGTGGTTTCCAAAATTCTACCTTTTAACACATCTATTCCTAAAATGTGTTCAGGTACTGGAGCTATTACTGCTTCAATTAAAATAGAAACACCATCCCCAAAAGCTATCTTAACCTTAGTTATGGTACCTAGTGTTTTTGACCCCGATAACCATCAATCTCTACATATTGCCCATGATATTTATGGGGGTTGCCTGCAAAAATGGTTATTTCTGATCCTGTGTCTACCAGAGCCATTACATGTTGTGGCCCTCCCCTCCAAAAAATGGTAAGAAGTACGTAAGGGTGTCGGTCCCCTGGCGTAATTGGTCTTGCCGTACCCCTAGCTATTGGGGATCCACCTATTAGTCAATTTGTCTCTATTTTTTCAACCGGGGTTCTCCATTCCTTTTCTTCCCAGTCTCTCTCATCACTGAATTCTCCCTTTTGCCACTGTGCTAGCTCCTCGTCAGTAGGGCTGTCAGGATATAATTAATTCCACCCTACCTTCCCTTCAGTGGTACTTCTGGTTGGACTTTTTGTAGGGGTTTGCTTTTTGCCTGTAGAGCTGGAGCCTTTTTCTTTTTGTTTTTGTTTCCATTTTTTATATAATTTTTTCGGTAGCTATCCCATCTATTTCTGCAACGTCTACCCCCCCCCCCCCACACCTTAATAGATCCAGAAACATTTGCTTTCTTGTGACTTTTTTACCAGATCTATCCTTTGGTTTCTCTGCATTTTCTTTTTTAGCTCTTTTCTGCTCTTTTTCTTCCACTAATTCTCCCATTTGATTTAAAGTGACTTTTACATCCCATACCTGCTGACCTACACAGCCTGCTAGGGCTGCCATCAGCTGCCCTTTTCACCACTGTGGTGCATTTCTGATCAATTTACTTCTCATATTGCTGGTCATTATTTGTGCATCTGGTCCTTTCAGAAGCACTACTGCCCTATTCTTTAATTCCAATTAATAAATGGCAGCCAACATAGCCATTCTTCTTAACTGTTGTATTGCTTCTGCTATTGTTTTCCAAGGCTTATGTTCATTGGCTACTGCTGTAGCATCAGGCCAAGCAGCTTGGAAAAGCTGTGGCTAACCACACCACCAGTGTATTTACCTGGGGATCATTATGGTTTACATTGTTTACTATTTGCTTTAAACGTGGGTGGAACACCAAGCATGCACATTGGTGCATCTCTTCAGCATTTAGAGACACTGCTTCTCCCCCTGTGTCCCAAACCTGAAGAAGCCATGCTAAAACAGTTTCCCCTGGCTTTTGCTTATAGATTTGGATTACATTTACCAATTCAGCTTGGGTATAACTCCGCACCTCAACCCATTGTTGTGGTGCCGCCCTCCCAGTATACTGTCCCTTTCTCTCAATAACTGGAAGTGTCTCCACTGATGGGGAACTTACTATTTCAAAATCACTATCACCCTCATCAGTTGAGGGCTGATCATCTTCCCAATTCTCAGGGTCAATCTCTGCCTTACACAGCAAAGCACGAACCCAGGGCCTTGAGGGCAGATGGTGTCGTTTTCTCCCATTTTGTTGTTTACGCTGTTGAATTATTTGAGTAGCTAGAGTCACTGAATTAGATTTCCAGTGCTCAGCTTCCTCTCCTACTTTAGCAAGTGCCATATCTGCCTTCTCCAAGGCATCTCTATCCAATCTGTGTGTATGCATGTGTTCTTTACATTGCTCTTCTAACTCTAAGACTTATTCTTTTAATTTTTCTACATCTCTAGATAATTCCTGAATTGCCTCAATGAACAGCCGTCCAGCTGCTCCCACCTCTTCCTTCACCTTTTTCCCCTTATCATCCAATTTTAGCTCAGATAGGGCCTTAGCTAGACTATCAGGGTCTGCCTTAGGTCTTTCTTGCAAAGGTTTTGGGGAAGGAGGGGGTGAAACTTGACTTAATACCTTAGCAAGAAGATCCCATTTCCCAAACAATGCTGGCATCATAGTACCAACGCCCACCTTATTTGGGGTACCTGACACAACATCCTTCTTGCCTATGCCTATATGTTTTAAAGGAAAAAACATTGGTTGTTGTTGTGAATTTTCCACTGCAAACCTCAGACCTTGCTCACTGCGCCAAATGTACTAGTCTGCTACTTTAAAGTCTGAGGTTAATACAGAATTAGAAATGACACAAGACACCAAGACTCAAACTTAAAAATGTATTAAACAAAAACTTACTAGATAAATGGAAAAAAACTAATAAATCATGTACTTACAAGCATATGCATAAATAAAATCATCTTTGCCACTGATAGGGAGACTTCAATCCTATTCAGTGCAGCTATCTGTTCAGTCAAGGCAAGGCCGACACTGGCAAAATGGCTCTATGCTCAGTTCAGGCTGGTGCTGTGATCAAATCCGGATGATGATGATTTTCATTTTAGCCTTTGAGCTTTTTATAGTCTTGAACAAACAATAAGGTCAATAGGTTCAACTAATGACATATAGATCACAAGCTTATCATGAGTTAATGGAATATTTTAAAAAATTACAGATCATTTCCTAAGTTGTAAACAAGTCTCATAATGTCTGGCCTTCTGCCTTACTTCCCTTTTCTTAAGAACAGTTAGCTCACAAACTTGTGATATAGTTCCTCATTGGAATCCCCCATATTCTGGTAAACATTTTAACATCTTTTAGGCTGATACAGGTCAACAAAAGTTCAGTTATACCAGTAATCAGTGAGCAAGGCCTGCTCTTAAGCATATTGTATTGTTACAATATTAGCAGCATATAGTGAGGTAGATAATCAAACATACACAGTGGTATGTGGCTCGAGGCATAACAAAAACTAGGTAGACTGTGTGGATCTGTCACACCAATTTACTCAGGAGTCCCCATGGTTCTGCATTCAGTCTGTTATAATTACCGTTTTCAACATTTCCTATGCAAAAACCTTGTTGGAATAGCAAGTAACAATTATAAGAATGGCTTTGTAATTGTTAGCATTAAGGATTACTCAGAAATTAACTATGTAACATAATAACAAGATGCGCTCTACATTTTAGCACAAAAAAATATACAAAATCATGTACTTCAGTAAGGACTAAATCAAAGGAGTACTGAAATTATAAGATACAATACTAGGAGAAATATATGAATTCAAATATTTAGGGGTAACTATTACCAATACTTTTATGTCTTCAAATCATATCAGTCTTAGTATCATCAAAGTTATGAAATAAGTAGGAATATTAAAGAAAAATGTCACAAAAGATATTCATTCTGTGTTGACTGTTTACAAAATCTACATCAGATACATTTTAACAAACAGCAGTCCCTTATGTGTTTATTTTTCAAGGCAGTTAACAAGTTTAGAATCAGCACATAGAAAATTCACTAAAATTCAGCACAGAGAAAATTCACTAAAAGAATACTATGAGCCATTTAGTTTTTAAAAAGAAATGCAAGAAAGCGTATCTTTACACAGTGCATTATCTCTGTTTTCCATGGAAGTTAATATTAGGATTTAAACTTGTGATGAATTTATAACAGAACTATTCAATTTACAACATAAAATTAACAGTAAAACACATTCCATAACAATCTAAAGTTATGTATAAACGTTAAAAAGATGATGCTAAGGAGCTTGTTTATTACACAATATATCACATTTTGTGCAACAAACTGTAACAATATCTGTAACTCTGAAAAGTCAGAGGTCCCGAAGAACAAATATTGCTAACTAGGTTGATACATATGCCTTCAATCCTTGTTTTATGGAGGTTGAGTTCCTGGAAGGTTTTGGGGCCAGAACTCAGCAATCTCCACTTATAAGTGTATATACTCACCACAAATATAATTGCTAACCAAACTAAGAATGTGCTTGTTTTCTGTGAAGGGGAATATTATAGTCAGGTGAAGCATGTAGCCATGATGGATGCTTGCCAACAGTATTATAGGGCATTGGGAACAATGTTTTTGTGAGCAACAGTCCTTATTGGCAGTATATCTTTTTAATCTTAGATTTTTGGATGACATCCTACTGTGTTGGAAAGGTGATATTAAGATTTTAAAATATTTTTTTTAATTATCTTAATGGGAATTATAGCTTCCTAAGATTTACTCATCAATTTGATTTTAAGCGGATCAACTACCTTAATATTGATATTATGAAAAATGTTGAGAAATTGAGATATGACTCAATAATTTGTAGAAAACTAACCTTTTCTAATTCCTTTCTGCATTACACTAGCTCTTGTCCTATATAACAGAAGAGGAATTTAGTTAAAGGCCAATTTGTGAGATAATCTAGGTTCCATTCTAAAGATGATGTATTTTCTGCTGAGGCTGTCATACTTACAGAAATTTTGTTAAAATAGATTATCTGAAGAAATTGGTGGATGAGATGAGGACGTTGGTTTTGGACGGCCATAATATCAAATACATGCTTACACTTCATGACAATGGTATAGATAATATGGACATGGTAGCGCATAATAAAAAATTATACAGGAAAGTAAATTTGAAAGGGCTATGATTATACCCTACAGACAATACAGTAGGAAGGCTAAGGTCATTATCATCAAAAAATCAAATATGGTATTTAATTTTCTAGGTATTGTGTACAAGTTGGCGGAACACCAATCTTTCCATACAGCAAAGAGAAAAATATTAAAAACATTATTCAGATTGCCTAGCTGCACAACATATGGCATGAGTAAGTGTGGGGTGTGCCCCCAGTGTCAATTTATTGACTTATGCAAGGAGTATTAGAAATTATAGCAGTTTCAATTGGTGCATGACAGATGTTATTTATATCACTTCATGTCTGACCTGCTCCTCTTTCTATGCGGGTAAGCCTGAATATCAGTTGAGAATCAGGATTTATAAACATTCCTATAGTATTAGGATGGGTGACCCTGGCAATGTACTGGCATGTCATTCTGCTCAGTGCAAGTACTTTAAAAAAATGTGTTTTATATTGTTGAGGTTTCTTGTTTAGATGGGGAAGGTCTTGGGAAACACTACTTGAGTCAAGGGAATTGAATTAGCAAATGAAATTCAATGCAACCCACCACCCTAGTCTCATTTATTGAGTACATTTTCAATTGGTTGTATACTGAGCATGTGATCTTCATTTTTATATAATTTTTATCATTCTGAGTGTCTGTTATTTTGTTATTCTGATGAAATTTGTGCTTATCTGAATGACTGAAAGTGCTTAATGTTATTAAAACTTCTTATCCTGACGTGATGTGTCTGTCACTATTTACCTTGTGTTTGGAGAAGCACAAACCAAAGTGTAGTCTAACACAGTTATCTTTCATTACCAGTTAGATTCAATAAACCTTACATGGTCTGTTAAGACTATGTGCACATAGCAACACAACTCACACATAGGTTCATAGGTTCATAAGTAGGTACTAGGCTATTGGCATTGGGGCCTATATAAGCCTAGCCAAATAGGTTCCCTGACTTTCGCCACCCAAGAAAGTTATTTTCCTGTGCCCCTGTCAAGCATGCAGAAGTGATCCCCAGGGTGAATTTTCTATTTCCCCTCCAGTCGTCAAGGTTTTTCTTAAAGAGGGCAAATGAGGAGCTTTGCTTGACATGAATAGGTAGTTTGTTCCAGAGTATGGGAAGTCTCTGGGACAGGAATCTACCCCTCCAGCATGTTCTGTTTATTGTGGTGACAAGGTTTAGGTCCCTGGAGAGTGTGGTTCGGAGAGATTGGGATTTCTTTAAGTGTAGCATGACCAACAGCTCTGGGTTTGACATAGCTTTGTATGTTAGGCAGAGATCGTCTCTGAGTAGGTGATATGCGACAGAGTAGAGCTGGAGTTTTTTGAGATGGTATGCGTATGGCATCTGTTTGAGGCCGGTAATCCTCTTAGTGAGGTATTTCTGTGGCCTTTCCAATTGTTGTAGGTGTCTTGTGAGATACATACCAAACGGGGCATTGTACTCTATAATGGGTCTGATGAGGGATGAGTAGAGAGGAACAATGACCTCTTTTTTTCTAGAGGAGAACCCTTTTGTGATGAGGTGTGCCACATAGAAGGATTTCCTGATTACTGTGGCAATGTGATTAAAAAAGGAGAGACTACTGTCCACCTGTGTCCCAAGGTCTCTTATCACACTTTCAGTTTTTAGTGAGCTACCACCTATGTGGTAGTTCATGGGTACCAAGTTTTTCCCAAAGGGAATGACAATGCACTTCTTGGCATTGAGCTTGAGGCCATGACTTTGACACCAAGCATCTTTCTCTGTGAGGCCCTTTTGTAGAATGTTTACATCATTAAGTGATTCTATTATGGCTCCCAGTTTGCAGTCATCTGCAAACATTGTTAGCCAAAGACCTTCTGTGTTGGCCTGCACTTCAGAAAAGTAGATGCCGAACAGGAGAGGACCCAGGACCAAACCCTGTTGTACTCCACTCATCACTGGTCTGAAGTCGGACTTGGAGTTGGCTATTTTTACTGTGTTGGTTCTGTCAGTGAGCCAGTTGGCTACCCATCTTGTGACATAGGGATTTATGCCCAGTTTAGTGAGTTTATCTATAATTCCAGAGTGGGGGATGGTATCAAAAGCCTTGGCGAGGTCAAGATAGGCTGTGTGCACTACCTTACCCTCGTCTATGTCTCTAGTGACTGCTTCAAAGAAGTCATTCAGGTTTAGTAGACATGATCTACCTTTTACAAATCCAAACTGAGTGGGGTCCAGGGTTTGGAGGTTATGTCTTTATTTATAAGCTCCAAGTTGATATGTTCCATGGCCTTGAAGACCAGGCTCATTAGGCTAATGAGACAGTAGTTTCCAGGGTCCATGGTATCACCCCCTTTGTGGAGTGGGATAACTGTCGCTGTGCACCATTCAGTAGGCACATAGCCTGAGGTGAGGCTATGACTGAACATGGTACTTAGGTGGGGTGCCAGTTTGTTCTGTAGTTTGTGCAGTATGCAGCCTGGGATGTTGTCTGATCCCATGGATGCTGTGTTCTTGGCTTTGGTATTTACTTGTTCATCCATGATTACAGGGGCTTTGCATTCTTCCGGTATTAATATGGGCCCTTTGAAGGGTGAGAGGGGGGTAAAGTTAGCACTGAACCTATCTGCCAGGATGTTGGCAATATCTGTTGGTTCGGTATATTTAGTGCCATAGTGCTGTAGCTCAGAGCAGATCTGAGTGTTGCCATTGAAATTCTTGACATAGCTGTAGAATACTTTGTGGTTGTCGTTGGAATCAGTGGCGATTTTATTTTCATAACTGGCTTTGGAGGATTCTATGAGGGATCTCAGCTTTTTGCTGAGGCTGACCAGAGAGTTCCTCCAATCTTGGGATTTTACTTTTTTTGCAACAACTTCTTCCTTCTGTTGTAGAGTTTGTTTATGGCAGGGGACCACCAGATTGTCTTCCTTTTTTGGAGGATAGGATCTTGGTTCTGTTGGGGATGGCACGATCTAGGCACTCGCATATGTGCTTCTACAGTGCATTTGTGTAAGATTCAGCAGTCGTGCCTCTACTTTCCATCTGCATGGTAGCACAATGTTTTGTATTCAGTGAGTTGCTCTACATGGTAGTAGAGCCATGCAACCATGGTAAATACTGTGGCATGCTAATTGCATCATAAGCAGCTGAATTGTATGTTAATCAACCAATCCAAGATAGAGGAGCTATTCAACAAGCTGTATAGCAACCATATAGACTCAGTGCTAGTTTCCCTGTGGATTGCAAAACCTATTGGAATACAGCACTGAAAGCAGTATATACAGAAACAATGTTAGGGGCTCCTGTTGCTATAATTCATGTGTATGTCCAACAGCTTGATGTCTATGCCACTGTTAATAGACCACAGCCAAGAAGGAAAAGCGTTTTCAGACCCCATTAACTTATCACAATCTGCATAAGGTGGAAATTGTAGAACACTACAGGGTGTATAGACACATGCTACAGGAAGTCTGCAACCTCTGTCAACCTCAACTCAGACCCAGGCAAACTGAGGGGAAACCATACCAATGAAGACAAAGGTATGTGTAGCACTTGGAATTTTAGCTACAGGAACCATTAAGAGATGAAGGGGGCACATGCTGAGGGATGTCACAGGCATCAGCATCCAGGATTATCCATCAGTGACTAATGCTATGTGCCAACATACCGGTGACTACATATATGTTCCCTGTACTCATGAGGGCAAGGTCTCTAATATGCAGGAGTTCTACCCTGTAGCACACTACCCTGAAGTATTGGGTGCCATATATTGTACACATATAGTAATTAAGGCACTACCCAGGGAACACAAAAGGCTCTACATAAATAGAAAGGGTTTCCACTCTATTAACTGACAAGTCATGTGTAATGCCAAGGGACTTATCTTGAATGTGTGTGCTAGCAACCAAGACAGTAACCATGACTCACATATCTGGTGCACCTCCCAACTGTATCAGATGTTCACTCGGAGTGATATCCCACAGGGTCATTTACTGGGGGATGCAGGTTATGCACTGGAATTGTGGCTAATGATGCCCATCAGAAATGCAAACACACCTGATGAAGAATGCCATAATGAGGCACATGCTCAAAACAGAAATATCATAGAGCTTGTGTTTGGGCTGCTGAAGTCATGGCTGCAGTGCCTAGATACATCTGGGGAGCCCTGCAGTACAATCCATGTACAAGTACTGAAATATTCACCATCTGTGCCATGCTACACAACATCATCCTGAGAAAGCAGCTTCAATGAGCTCAGTAAGTGGAAGGGATATACATCCTACCACCAATGGCAAGGTCAACACAGTCACATGTAGATGAGGGGTCAAAGGGAGAACCAGCAGCTGCTGTGGGTGTAGGCAGATGTAGTCATGCTCATACACCCTCTCATTGGCTAAGAGGCAATGCATAGCACACTCAGTCACCACCTAAGGGGCTAAAACCTTCATCCTACGCACATAACATATTGTAACTCTGATGCCAGGCAATGCTCACAACCTTTACCTAACCATGAAATGGCTGCGTACTGCTAGCATCAGAGCCAGACCTGAACTAAAACTGTTGCAACTACTGGATTTACAAGGTAAATGTTGAACCTAGAGTGTGTTGTGTAATAATATGAATGAATGGCATATCCTTGTGTGTTGTTACTTGGCAATGTAAGAAAGTAAAAGGTGGGTGACTTGTACAGACATGACTTTAACGTGTGACAGCAGACACTTATGTGAATACATGTATCCTCTATCAAGTAGTAGGCCTGAGGCATCAAAGATTCACATATTCATATTTCTCAGAAGTACTGATGGTCACCAAATGCCCTCAGTTTGGCATCATACTTCTGTACTGGAAAATCATAAACAAGAGAAGTTAGAAAGTAATGAGACACATTTTAGTTTCAGACCTCACAGCCCTCAGAAGATTATTAAAAATACTGATGCAAAAAAGTTTGATTCTTTCAACTGTCTAACTTTCTGAGAAAAAAAAAATATGTCAAAAGTACAAATACAAAATAACATAACAAACAAATATACTAAGCACTAAGTCAGCTATGCACACTGAGCATCAGACACAAATGTTATGATTCCCTGAATCCAAAAGATAAAAAGCAAGGATCTGGCACAGTTATCATCACTTGCACAGGATGCTGTGTGGTAGGCAGAAAGCCTAGGCTGACACAAGAGGTCAGTGAGTCTGTGTGACTAAGAATGAGAAGCAGGCAGACATTCGGATAAAGTAACAAATGGCCAGTAAGACAAAATGACCTTTAAGCTTCATGGCTGAACAATATAACTGTTGTGTGTGGTGTCTGTATGGGTCCTCTGGGTGAAATTGGTGTGTGTCTGCAGGAACACAGCCAAGCTCTGTGCTAGCTCTACCTCTTGGAATGTTGGACAGATGTGAGTCATGCATGGTAGAGATTACAGTTCATCATTGTCATACCTGACCATGAGAACTGCCTCTGCCAGGAGTTCCACTTGCATGTCCACACCCACGGTAAGATGCACTGCTGCTACCTGAATGTGACTGATATCTGCTGGATGAGCTCCCCTAATGAGGATGCCCAGAACCATGACATGGACTCCTCAGCCACTGATGGAGCAGTTAAAGTAATGCCACTATGGTTGTGGGATCTGGTATGGCCACATCAACTAACATCAGGTGATATGGCTGACTTATACCCATGAGGATAACAACTCCTCTCAGCAGACGTTCCATCCAGACACCACCCGGCCCAAGTGTCATTCATCTGATCCATTGAATTGACAACACAGTAGAGGCAGTCATTCATGTCAGCCTGTATCACATCTGCAACCCTAAGCATTTCTCTGGAGTATATATAGGAATGTGCCTGCATCTCCATGACAGCCCTAAAGACATGTCGAGTGGCATGGGAAGACACACCTGGATCAGGTGGAGGATGGGCAGCATGCCTCCTCTGAGCACCCCTAACAACCCTCCTACATAGCACCTTGCCCACACTTTGGCTACAGCTATTGTCAACAGACAATAAAGCCACATTAACCCCACTTCCGTGATTGAGTGTCTCACCCTCCACCTGTCCAGTATCTGAGGGCTCATTTGGAATAGGTTGGCACTGGCCTAATGGCAATGTCCAATGCAATTACAGGGGATGGCTGAATGTCAACCTCAGTGTCAGATTAAACCTCTGCAACCCCTGACTGTGCCTCTATTTGGCCACCATCATCATTAGAATCTGCCAATATTCTGACATCAGGTGGTAAGAGTCCTACATTTCCACTGTCAGGACCACCTGTGATAATAAGCAACAAACACAGGAAGGAAATTAACAGCTAAACTACTATACTCAAATATTTGCTAACAAAATAACAGCGGTGCTACTGCTACAGAATGTACAGCAATACACACAACAGTCCTGACACCCACATCACACATATGGATAAAATAAATAATTCTTGGAACTGCTCATCACTACTGACATAAAAATATTTGGCTTACCATGTGCAGATGATGCTATGGTTCCCATGGATGATGGTCGTGGAAGCAAAAGGTAAGGACATCATCATCACAATTAACAGTAACACAGAGGGTTAAAACTTTTTGGCCTTTGTATGTTCATTAATGATACTTTTAACAAGAACTTGGATGAGAAGTCCACCCTAAGCCCATGTCTGCATCAGTCTACAACTATCTCCCTAAACAAATTTAATATTAAACAGAACATAAGTACTGCTGTCAGTATTTTACTATACAAGAAGTATTTAACAATTGAGATAGATAAGCCTACCTAGAAGCTCCTCCTGGGACATACTTGAAACAATAGCATTAAAGTCAATGACATGCTGTTGTGAACTTTCCAGTGAGCTGTCTGGATCCCTAACAGTGGACAGGACTTTTACCACCTGATGTCAGAGAGCATTGCAGCTGCTCTCCTCCGTGCAGATGAAATCATGTCAGTGGCCCTTTGGTGCCACTGAACATATGTCCTGTTATGGCCACCTACAGCATTCACATCAGCAACTATCTGTTGCTAAATTTGCATTCTGCCTAACATATATCTACACCCCCCTCTCAGGCAGAAAGGTACCATGTTGCCTAAAGGCCTCCACAATTATCTCAGGGTCACTGAAGGTGGGGTTTCATGGATTGGGACTCCTGGGTGCCACAGCCCTAGGTGACATTAAACAGAACACAAGGATAATACAGTCATGTTTTGATATAACACATAAAAGGTAGCATTTCACTATTACCCACTGGAGAAACATAAAACAGTCAAGATATTCAAATATAAATAAAACAAAAAAGGAATTGTGTGGTTGCAACAGATTACAGTCTCACACAAAGCAAGGTTATATCTAAAACAAGGAGAGTAACAATAGCAAAAATCTTATTTGTGCCAAAATAGAAATGCAACTTTGTTCTCCCGCCCCCTAAAAAGAATAGGCAAATGACATATTTTGCTAACAAACAATCAGTAAAATGCTAAAAGTCCTATCAAATAAACTGTCCTTGAAACATGTATACAGATTTAACACAGAACATTCCATTTTAAGCTATTGCCAGTCATGTCTACCTATGGCCAGCACTCCCCTAGGGTGTGTATGGTCCATCTTAAAAATCTAACACACTTGTGTCATTAACAATATAGGACATTTACATTTCACAGAAATATTATTATATTTTATTTTATTTTATTTTATTTTATTTACATTTGTTGACCGGGAGTGTCCGACTAGACGTAGGTCCATTTTCAGTGGAGGCCCGGGGAGAAAAGCTCCACAGTTAAAATAAACAGACAGTAGTTACATTGGATTACATAGCAATTAACAATATAACATAGCAATTACTTACAACATATTTACAGATGAAGAACATAGTGCATCAGTAGACAACTAGAATCATTATCTGTGAAGTACATAACAGACATTGACAAATGTTGCAATAAGAAGTTCCTGCTGTATAATAAGTACTAGGCTTATGAGCATCTGAGCTTGCTATAATCAAGGTAGTTAGTGGAGAATAAAGAAAGGTAGTGGTTGGATGGGGTAGGTGATTTTAGAGTGGGAGTTGCAAGGGCATAGCCAGCATGTTTTTAGTTGCACTTTTAGTAAAGTTTTGAAGTGGGTACATGATGGTACGGAGGTATTTGTGGGTGGGAGGGAGTTCCATAATTTGGCTATGGTACAAGAGAATAGTGCTTCATCAGCAGAGTCATTGGCTTTAGTGATCTGCAAGTGATTTTTGTTGCTGGATCTTAGTGGTCTGGTGGTGCAATAGGGTTGGAGTAGATTCCAGAGTGATGGGACATTTAGTGGATGGTTTACTAGTTTGTGGGTGAGTGAGAGTTGATACCATTGAAGGATGTGAGGGAGTTCAAGCCAGCCCAGTTCAGCAAGTGAGAGACAGTGGTGACTACGGTAGGATGCCCCTGTGGCAAATTTGGCGATTTTGTTGTAGCAGGTCTCTAGCTTGTTTAGATCGCATTGCCTTAGGTTGGTATATATTGGAGAGGCAAAAAGTAAGCTGGAGATAAGGTTGGAATTTGCTATTGAAATCTTTGCTGTTTTGGTAAGAAGTTGCTTATTTCTGTATAACGCTCCTAGTTTTTTGTGGACTTTTTTTATGGTCATGGATATGTGAATGTCAAATTTTAGTTTATTGTCTATTTCCACTCCTAGCAATTTGGTGTGTTCAGTTGGGTATATAGTGGTGTTGTCTTTTGCTGTGATGTTAATGTGAGAGTTGTTTTGAGTATGTTTGGTGGGTTGGAAGATGAATAGTTTAGTTTTGTTTGGGTTGAATATTAATTGGGCATCGGATAACCAAGTTTTAACAGAGGAAAAGGCTTCCTGTGAGACTTTTTGCAGTTTGGGTAGGGACTGGGCTGAGCAGATGATGGTTGAGTCATCTGCATATTGTATGAGTGTGCCATGTTTGGTGGCAGAGGCTAGATTATTGGTAAAAACAGAGAAGAATAGGGGTCCAAGGATGGAGCCTTGGGGAACCCCTATGGAGACAGGTAGTTGGGGAGATATGTCATTCTGCCATACAATGGATTGTTGGCGGTCAGACAGGTAACTCTGAAACCAGTTGGTGACTGATTGAGAGAAGGATAGGTTATTGAGGACAGAGATAAGTTGTTTGTGTGGGACCATGTCAAATGCTTTAGATAGGTCTAGGAAAGTAGCAGAGGAGAGATAGCCATTGTTTTTTAATGTGAAGGATAGTGTTAGTAAAGGAGAGTAAGGCAGTGGTGGTGCTATGATTTGGTCAGAAACCATGCTGAGTATTGGAAAGGAGGTTGTTAGTAAGGAGGTAGTCTGAGACCTGAGAGTGTATGCATCTCTCTAGTATTTTGGAGAGTGGAGAGAGAATAGCTATGGGGTGGTAACTGGTTAGTTCTGTGGAGGGTCCGCCTTTGTGGAGGGGAATTATATGCAATACTTTCCACAGTGTGGGAATGTAACTTTCTGACAGAGATCGGTTAATCAAGATGGATACTGGGTAGGCCAGAGCATCAGCTGCGATTTGTAGGTATTCACTTGGGAGGTTGTCTGCTGCTAATTTGATGGGCTTAAATTTAGTTAGGAGTCTTTTTAAGTTGGAGGTAGGTACAGGAGAATAAGAGAAGGCAGTGGGGAAATTACTAGTTGAAGGTGTGGGTTGGAGGGGAAAGGGGTTGTGTTGTTTAGCTAGTGATAGTATGGTTTGTGTGAAGTGTGTGTTGAATGAGGTAGCAATATTTTCTGAGGAGTGAGGGATGTTAGGAGGAGGGGTACTGACTTTGCCTGGGTGGAGGATGGAGTTTATGGAGGACCAGAATTGTTTGGGGCTGTGTTGGGAGGAGTTTAGGGCAGACTGGTAGTATTGGAATTTGTCCTGTTTTATTAGCTTTTTGACTCTATTGCATAGTTCTAGGAATTTCTGTCTAGTTGAGGGGGTTTTGGTTTTGTGCCAGTGGTCCCAGGCTTTATCCTTGTTTTTCATTTCTGACTTAGTGGTTTTCTGTAGCCATGGGGAGGGTTGTGCTTTGGTTCTGGAAAGTCTTATGGGGGGCATGGCAATTAAGGATGCTCAGGAAGGTAGTATTAAAAATTTCAACTGCGTCATCAAGACTGAGGTACTTTAGAGGATGCCAGTTACATTCTTTGAGGGATGAGATGAATGTGAGAGGGTTAAAGTTTAGTTTTTTACGTATTTGACGGTAGATGACAGGTTTAGCTTGGTATAGGTATTTTTTGAGTAGGAATGTTGGGAAGTGATCACTGAGGCTATCTGATAAGCAGCCTGTTATATATGACTAGGGGCTCTTACTGACTAGTATCCAATCCAGGGTAGTGTGCTTGCTGGAGTTTTTATTTATCCTGGTTGGCGACTGGACTAGTTGAGTGAAGCCATGAAGGTTTACATGATGGGTTGGATGGTTGCCAGAACAGGATTGCCAGTCAATATTGAAATCACCTAAAATGATAGTTTCTTGGGGGAGATGGTGGAAGACCAGCTGAGGCGGTTTTCTAGTGGAGGGATGTTTTGGCCAGGTGGGAAGTAGCATCCAATTATGTTGATGGTTTTGTTTTGGTTTATTTTGAGGTTGGTATATATTATTTCTTCATTGCCTATTTGTGGAGCTGATGATTTTAAGATCTGGATGTTTAGATGCTGTTTAAATATTATAGCTACACTGCCTCCTTTCTTGTTTAGCCGGTCTATTCTTAGTATGCCGTAACCTGTAGGGAGTATTTGCTCACTGGTAATGTGAGGTTTTAGCCAGGTTTCTGTCAGGATGACTATATCTGGGGAGTACAAGTCTATGGTGGCATGGAGTTCATGGACTTTGTTGGATATACTTCTAATATTTAGGCTTAGTAGAAGGAAGTCACTTGGCTTTCTATTGGCTGTAACATGGGAGAAGTTGTTGTTTCTAGTCTGATTATGAGGATTGGGTTGGAGATGGTAGGGCCAGGGTTGGGGTGGATGTCTCCACTTAGGGCTAGTTTTGATATGCATGTGGTTATTAGTTTTCTCAGTTTTTGATGTGTTTGTTTATAAGGGAAACTTTATGATTGTGCTCTGTAGGTAATCTGTATGGTGGGAGGGTTACTATTTGAAGTTGTAGGGATGCTTTATGTTTGGGTAATATTGTTGGTAGAATATGTGGGGGGTACATAGGGATGGTTCTTGAGTTGGTGGGAGGGGAGCTGAGTGAGGGTGAGACATGAGTGATGGTGTGAGTAGTAGTACAGTGGTAGTGGTTGAGTGGGGGGATGACGGAGCTTTGGTAGGATGTAAGATATGCAAGGAGAGTGCATGCAGTGAGCATAGGTAAGGTATGCTTGTACATGTTAGTTGAGGATGTGTGATAGTAGTGGGAAGATGAAGGAGGTAATGTTGGGTTAGCACTGTGGTTGGCTATTGGAAAGATGGGAAGGGTTTGTGAGTGTAATAAAGGTGGGACCACTGGGGACAGGAGGGAATAGGGGGCAGGGTGGGGAACAAAGCGGGTAGAAACCCTGTTAGTTGCTCTTATGAGGGGGCTGGAAACAATCAGGTAACAGAGTTAACTGATAAATGAACATATGATAGTGACAAGGGTGGTTGTAGTTTTAAAAATGGTGCCTGTCACAGGTAATATTTATTAACTTTGGGATTGTCTTAAGGCAATAAACAGGGAAGAGGGAGGGAAGAACAATGGTGTGAGCAGGCAGTTCTTTGTACTGCTGCTAATGAGCCAAAGCAAAGACAGGTTTGTGTTTAAGAAACAATCACAATTGACCAAGGACTGCTCTGAAACTATAATTCATTTCTTAACCATTTCTTAGGTGGAAAAACAGGATAACCTTGTATCAGTATGCTACTGTGGTCTCAGTTTAAATTAAAAAAACACACAGTATTGATCAGTTATGGATACTATTTGCTAATAGAAGGGAATAAGTGAGAAAGTGGAAGATGTGTGTGTGTGTGTGTGTGTGTGTGTGTGTGTGTGTGTGTGTGTGTGTGTGTGTGTGTGTGTGTGTGTGTGTGTGTGTGTGTGTGTGTGTGTGTGTGTGCGTGTGTGTGTGTGTGTGTATGTATGTGTGTGTGGGGTGGGTGGGGTTGCTTATAAGCCAAAGCAGAGTGATCTCCAGGGGAAAATGAATATTGGCTGAAACAGGTAGACATATACTCAAAGTTAAGTGTAGCTGTTTGCAGACAGTTCAGACCCGGACTGCGCTTTTCTTATAAGAATGATAAACGTGGTATCGCAGTTGAATACTTAAGAGTGGTGTTAGGTCTAGAAAAGAAGAGTACAGAGAGGAGTAAGCACTTTTGAGATGGTAAATATATATTATAAAGATTATAAAAAACACACTGAGCAAATAGCTACCACATGCAGGACAATGTCCTGAACCACTACTTAGTATATGCAGATAATGAGCCAATTGGAAAATCATCTGTTAGAAGAAACCTCAGACAGTTATGCAGTCACAGAAAAAAATATAGCGAGCAGCACTCTGTCATTTTTTTCTAATGTGATTCTATCCACCAGTAACAGCACAATTATATAGAAATAATTAGACACCAGTATGAGCTGTCTACACACAACACAATTACATGAATAACATTAGTGAACTAGGTGCAGCTATGCAAATAGACCATACTATTATACTAAAAACAACTTGGTGCAGACATAATGCTAGCATGCCATAGTAACTTCCAATAATAAAGCATAAATCATATTAGATGTCTAACATGATTCAACATAAACATATACAGTTGTAAAATGTCTAACCCAACTCAACATAAATAGGCATTTACAGTTGTAAAACACTTACTGGAGCGACACTGAGCTCCTCATGGGGCCTGTAGCAGAGTGGATTGTAGTTTTAAAAATGGTGCCTGCCACAGGTAATATTTATTAACTTTGGAATTGTCTTAAGGTAATAAACAGGGAAGGGGGAGGGGAGAACAAGGGTGTGAGCAGGCAGTTCTTTGTACTGCTGCTAATGAGTCAAAGCAAAGACAAGTTTGTGTTTGAGAAACAATCACAATTGACCAAGGACTGCTCTGAAACTGTAAGTCATTTCTTAACCATTTCTCAGGTGGAAAAACAGGATAACCTTGTATCAGTAGGCCACTGTGGTCTCAGTTTAAATTAACAAACACACAGTACTGATCAGTTATGGATACTATTTGCTAACAGAAGGGAGCAAGAGAGAAAGTGGAAGATGAGTGTGAGTGAGTGTGTGTGTGTGTGTGTGTGTGTGTGTGTGTGTGTGTGTGTGTGTGTGTGTGTGTGTGTATGTGTGTGTTTGTCTGTGTGTGTCAGACCTCTCAACCAATCAGGTATGAATTTGAACAGAATCAGGGAAAAGTCAAGAAAAACTCAGGGACAATCGGGGACACTTTTAAAATATTAGTGCCATCAAGTTGAAACATTGAGAGAATCAGAGCATATGAATTAATACACCATTTCTGAAGTAAAAGAAGTGTATAACTCTTAATTATTGTCATTATTCATTAAGTGTAATTCACCACATTTCTGCCCAAAGTCTTTAGTTTTAGGAGGGATTCAGAGGGACAGAGCTAAAATTTGGGTCAAAATCAGGGATGTCCCTGAAAATTAGGGACATTTGAGATGTATGGTGTGTGTGTGTGTGTGGGGGGGGGGGTGCTTACAAGCCAAAGCAGAGTGCTCTCCAGAGGAAAATGAATATTGGCTCAAACAGGTAGACACATACTCAAAGTTAACTTTAGCTGTTTGCAGACAGTTCAGACCCGGACTGTGCTTTTCTTATAAGAATGATAAAGGTGGTACCACAGTTGAATACTTAAGAGTGATGTTAGGTTCAAAGTTAACTTTAGCTGTTTGCAGACAGTTCAGACCCGGACTGCGCTTTTCTTATAAGAATGATAAAGGTGGCACCGCAGTTCAATACTTAAGAGTAGTGTTAGGTTCAAAGTTAACTTTAGCTGTTTGCAGACAGTTCAGACCTGGACTGCACTTTTCTTATAAGAATGATAAAGGTGGTACCGCAGTTGAATACTTAAGAGTGGTGTTAGGTTCAAAGTTAACTATAGCTGTTTGCAGACAGTTCAGACCCGGACTGCACTTTTCTTATAAGAATGATAAAGGTGGTACCACAGTTGAATACTTAAGAGTGGTGTTAGGTTCAAAGTTAACTTTAGCTGTTTGCAGACAGTTCAGACCCGGACTGCGCTTTTCTTATAAGAATGATAAAGGTGGTACCGCAGTTGAATACTTAAGAGTGGTGTTAGGCTGGAGAGATACTGAGCTCCTCATGGGGCCTGTAGCAGAGTGGATTGTACAAGAAAATAACAACAGAAGAGTGTACAGAGAAAAGCAATTGCAATGTTAGCACATGTGATGACAGTTAATAAGGCTGTGCATCTGAGAAAGTGAAATGCCTGACAACACGGTCATCAGTGCACTTCTAAGAAATGCATACAGATAAAAGTAACATCTGCTAATGTATATGTATACATATACATATACTACTGGCATTCTGAATCCACTTTGGTTGACCGTTTGGAATGTCAACCTGAAATGCTGAATCCAGAATGCCAAAAAGTAAACCAAGGCAAAAATGAATACAACAACCATGGTTTGATGTATATGACATAGCAGTAGGTGGCATCAGTTGCCCATGCTATGCACATCAATGTAATGTTGCACTGTATAGTCAATGGTATGTAATGCTACTATGCACCCCCACACCCCCTCCCTATTAAATACACCAACTCCAAGATCAAACTACAGTAAGGAAATGGGCTACTTCCCTGTTTCCACTGAATCGTAATCTCTCAGCATGTCGAATCAGGAATGATCGAGTGTAATATGTCACTCAATCATTCAAAGTGATCACTTTTGGTTTGATTCACTGCCGTTTTGAAAACAGTGATTACACCATGTGTCACTCCATACCCTGCACTTTGGAAGTGTCATAGTAAATCTATATAGGTTCATAGGTAGGTAATAGGCTATTGGCCCAAGGGGCTATATAAGCATAGCCAAATGGTACCCTGGCTTTCGTCACCCATTAAAATTATTTTCCTGTGCCCCTGTCAAGCAGAGCCACAGAAGTGATCCCCAGGGTGAATTTCCTATCTCCCATCCAATCATCAAGATTTTTCTTTAAGAGTGCTAATAAGGAGCTTTGTTTGATATAGATAGGTAGTTTGTTCCAGAGTATGGGAAGTCTCTGGGACAGGAATATATTCCTCCAGCATGTTCTGTTTATTGTGGTCACAAGGTTTAGGTCCCTAGAGCGTGTATGTCAGAGGGATTGGGATTTCTTTAGGTAGAACATGTCCAATAGCTCTGGGTTGGACATAGTTTTGTATATTAGGCAGAGATTGCCTCTGAATAGGTGATATGCGATGGAATAAAGCTGGAGCTTTTTGAGATGGTTTGCATAGGGCATCTGTTTGAGGCCAGTAATCCTCTTTGTGAGGTATTTCTGCAGCCTTTCCAGTTGTTGTAGATGTCTTGTGATGTACATACCAAAAGGGGCGTTGTACTCTATAATGGGTCTAATGAGGGACGAGTAGAGGGGAACAATGATCTCTTTTTTCCTGGATGAGAAACTTTTGTGATGAGGTGTGCCATGTAAAAGGATTTCCTGACTACTGTGGCAATGTGATTATCAAAGGAGAGACTACTGCCCACATATGTCCCAAGGTTTCTTATCACACTTTCCATGTTAAGTAGACTATCACCTATGTGGTAGTTCATGGGTACAGAGTTTTTACCAAAAGAAATGCTAATGCACTTTTTGACATTGAGATTGAGGCCATGGCTTTGACACCAGGCATCTGTCTCAGTGAGGCCCTTTTGTAGGATTTCCACATCGTTAGGAGATTTGATTATGGCCCCAAGTTTGCAGTCATCTGCGAACTTCATTATCCAAAGACCTTCTGTGTTAGCCTGTACTTCAGAGAAGTAAATACCAAACAGGAGAGGACCCAGGACTGAACCCTGTGGTACTCCACTTGTCACTGGTCTGAAGTTGGATTTGGAGTCTGCTACTTTCACAGTGTGGGTTCTGTCAGTGAGCCAGTTGGCAACCCATCTTGTGACATAGGGATTTATACCTAGTTTAGTGAGTTTATCTATAATTCCAGAGAGGGGGATGGTGTTGAAAGCATTGGCGAGGTCTATCTAGGCTGTGTGAACCACCTTACCCTCATCTACAGCTTTCGTGACCGCTTCAAAGAAGTCTATCAGGTTTAGAAGACATGATTTGCCTTTTACAAACCTGAACTGGGTGGGGTCCAGAGTTTGGAGATTACCAATGTAATTGTTTATAAGTAATATATATGTATAGATGCCTTAATGGATTTTTCTTAATGACATTTCAGCATATGCAGTATATAGCTGAAAAATGCAAGCATACCTCATCAAGGTCAGTAGTCTTTTGTGTAGATATATCCCAAAGTAATATCTTCTTCTGTGGAATCCAAATAAACATCTCCTCACCTTCAGGATCTCTAGCAACATGGCTCCCTTTTTATGGTGTAGACTCAGGGCTGTGAGCACAGTGAATATGCAAATGAGGTGTGTACTCATTAGAATTGTTGAATCCCAATCACTTGGCTCAGATGTAAACATAGTTCATGCACTCCCTCAGTGTTTGGAGATAATGGATTGCAAATGTGAATGATTATGGGTAGCGAGAAGAAAAATACAACAGAAATTTAGATTCCCCTACCTCCAGTGGGTGTGCCAGCCAGTTTAGACAGACAAATTGTAGTAGGAATTGTATCAAGGAAATGTAAGCAAGCACCACACATTTCACAGTTTCTATTCAGTAACATCCAACCCCCCATCATTTGTTGACAGCTGTATACTATTGCCATTTAATATCCTCAAATATGTTAAGGACAATGATTCAAAATGCCTTAAAGACAACATGTCTCAGATTACTGCTCAGTAAAAAAAAAAAATGGGCAACTGTCCCAGAAAAAAAAATATCGTCCCATACATAGCTCTCCATTTTACACGTGTCTTCTTGATGCATTTGATTTGATCCAATTGGCTATACCACATGATTGTGTTGCTGTCACCCCTCTTTGTGGAGGTGACAGTCCAAATTCAGAAAATAGTCTGTACATATTTTCATTTTTCACTATTGAAATAATGGGCAGCCATGATTCTTTCCTATTCCAAATCTAAGTGCTTAGGATTTCCCTCTCTCTCTTCCCCCCTTGGCTGACCTGGTGTGCCTTAGTTTGAACTCTACAGTTCTCTAAAAAATGGTGTCTACAGGACTGCAATCAGTTTCTCTCAACATTTAAACAGATTGAACTCTACAGTTCCCTACAAAATGGTGTCTACAGGACTGCAATCAGTTTCTCTCAACATTTAAACAGATTGAACTCTACAGTTCCCTACAAAACTGTGTCTACAGGACTGCAATCAGTTTCTCTCAACATTTAAACAGAATGAACTCTACAGTTCCCTACAAAACGGTGTCTACAGGACTGCAATCAGTTTTTCTCAACATTTAAACAGATTGAACTCTACAGTTCCCTACAAAACGGTGTCTACAGGACTGCAATCAGTTTCTCTCAACATTTAAACAGAGTAGGTTGCACACACAAAAAGCATTTGTTAAGCTTTCACTTACAGTGCTTTGTAATTAAGCAGGTCACCATATTGGTCAGCCATAGGGCTCTTTGTTTCTACTTGAGTGGTTGTCTCCTTCCCCTGTAACTGAACTAAATTGACTCTTACATTAAGAGCTGTAATACTTACCTTATAGCTTTAGGACACCTTAGGAAACCTTGTAAACTGCAATAGCCCCACTACGCTCGGGCTCTTTTCGCTCCCCTCCCTGCCAATTCCCTCCCACCCCAGTACCTCTAAATTTATAGTACTATAGCCACTCCCCCTCTTTCTAGATCCTATCTGCTTTCATCTGGGATAATTCCACCCACCCCTATTCTACTACCTACATTTTAATAGCACCTATTAGCTTTCATCTGGCATTCTCCCATCACCCTTCCAGTACCTTTACCTCACCACTCTATCTTCTGGTGTTGAATCACCAGGTAAAACAGTTCCTGAACTCACTAGCTGAATCACAGATAATGATATACCTCCTCTTTACTACCCCTCTTATTCACACCATACCTCCTTACCTTGTATGAAAACCAGTTTCTCATGGGATTTCAGGTCCCAAAAGGCCATACTATCACCCCAGCTGTAAATCATTCCACCTTCAACCATACTTACAGTACCAGATCCTATCCAACATCTTGTTCAGTCTATCAACATCTCAACCCCAGGCACATTAGCTCTAGATCCAAACACTACCACAAACTAATGAACAAATTCCTGAAGTTCATCAGCAAGTATAGACTCAACCTAATACTTGGTGGTGATATTCAACCCAACCCTGGCCTACTCACTTCAGATACACATACCCCCTCTACTTGCAATCTAAGCTGCAAACCTACAATTAATAGGCCAACTAACTCTCTCCTAGTCTGTCATCTCAATATTAGAAGCATTAATAACAAGGTACATGAATTGCATGCACTTCTGGATGTCCACTCCCTCGGGATTCTCTGTTTATCTGAAACCTGGTTAAAACCTAACACTAAAGACAATGAAGTGTTACCACCTGGGTACAACATACACATGCTGGATCGTGCTTCGAGGAAGGGGGGCGGGGTAGCTATACTCTATAAATCTGAGTTGAATGTCACCATAGATGTAATGCAACCTCCTCAAATTAATAACTCAGAGATTCTTGCCACCAAATTGCAACTTAATAAAAATAAATGCATTAATATCATCTGTATGTACATTTCCCCCAGGTAACAATATATCTACATTTGAAGATATCCTGCACTGGCTATCTTGTCACTACCCCCAAGAAACCTTACTACTTGTAGACTTTAACATAGACTGGGGCACCTGTTCCTCAGAATCCCCAACCACCCATATTAACCTGCATGCATTTACACAAATCATATCCACCCCTACCAGGATAGGTAAACCCAACCAAAAAGAAAGTATACTTGACTGGGTACTCATAAACAGTCACCCCCATCTGTACACCTCTGGTACCCTCCTTAATGGCCTAAGCGATCACCTTCTCACATATGTAATTAAGCACAAAACCATTAATTCCCAACAACCCTTACTCAGAAAGGTTAGAAACAATAAAAACTTTGACCCTGCCAAATTCCAACAAGAACTAAACTCATGTAATTGGTCTATTCTAAAACACCTCCCCTTAGAGGAAGCAGTAGCATACCTTAACAACAAATTCCTTGAGATCCTTGATTTGCATGCACCTGTTCGTTCAAAGAGAACCAAGGCAAAAACTGTACCATGGCTTTCTATAGAGTCTAAACTCAAAATTACCCTTAGAAACAAAACATGGGCTTTATGGTGTTCTTCTAAAGACCCTCAAGATCACATTAAATACAGGCAATCCAGGAACGAAACCAAAAAATCAATTTTACAAGACAAAAAACAATACTACTGTAATTTACAGACAGTAAATCAAAATAACCCTCAGAAGTTTTGGGCAGGTTTAAATAATCTACTACATCCTGGCAAACTTCAACCCCAATCCCTACTGCTACTATTGATAAAACCCCTGAAGATGTTTCTGATAGTTTTAACCAATTCTTTACTGAGACAATTCAAGCCCTAGCTAGCCAACTACCTCCTAGCTCCCCTGGTCCTGAAAGTAGCACCCCTAGAAAACAACTCGCGTTCAGCTTCCAACCAGTCGCCACTTCACTTATCCGTACCTTGATCAAAAAATTAAAACCCACTACACTTTCTGCTGATCAACTCCCTACCGAGTACCTACAAAAATCAGCTGATGCTATTGCTTACCCCGTCTCAATACTAATCAATCAAACCATAGTAGAAGCTAAAATTCCCACCATCTGGAAAATGTCCTATGTAATCCCACTTCACAAAGGAGGCAGCTCTACTGAATTCTCCAATTATAGGCCAATAGCTATACTCTCTCCATTTGCAAAGATTATGGAAAAATGTATTCATAGACAACTCATGCACCACCTAATCCAAAATCGCCTTATGGCAGACACTCAGCATGGCTTCCGTCCTCATCACAGCACTACTTCAGCCCTCCTAGCCTTTACTAACACCATAAACCATAATCGCAACAATAATTATATATCCTCAGCCCTCTTTTTGTATCTTTCCAAGGCATTCGATATGGTTGATCATCAACTTTTAATCCACACCCTGCAAACATTCTGTCTAGATACTGGAGCCCTCCAGTGGTTTCAATCCTACCTGAATGGTCGACAGCAGGCTGTCCTCTGGCAGATCAAACTCTCTAACCTTCTACCTAACACCCTTGGAGTACCATAAGGCTCTATACTAGGGCCCTTGCTGTTCTCCATCTTCATTAACAACCTTTATACTGTCATCCCAAAAGTCATCTGTATCCAATATGCTGATGACTCTACTCTGATTTGCTCAGCCACATCTCCAGTAGAGTTCTGGTCAGCTACCCACACCACCTTTAATACAATAGAAAACTGGCTTTCTGAACATCGTCTGATCCTAAATCCCAAAAAAACTAAAATGCTGTTATTTTCACCAACACATAGGTCTACCGCTTTCACCTTTACCATAAAATCAAATGATGGCACAATAATCTCCCCTGACTCATCTACAAAACTATTAGGTGTCATCATAGACAATAATCTAAAATTTGATCTACATGTTAACCAAACTATCAAAACCATCAATAAAAAACTAGGGTCACTTTACAGAATAAAAGCCTTCCTAACCCCTCCAGCTAAAATTGCCATTGCTCGCTCTCACCTTCTTTCAACCCTTCTGTATGCATCCCCTCTACTCTTGGATTTAAACAAGACTGTCCTTAACAAACTCTCAATTTGCTACAACCACATTGCCAGGTTTGCCACTGGGCTTCCTTTTAGGACGCATCATTGCATCAATCTAAATCAGCTTGGGTGGCTTGAACTACCCAACCTAATCCAGTATAACCAACTGATTATGGCCTATAAAATCCTCTATAATCTGGACAATACTCCTACACTTAAAAATATTATCACCCCCTATAACAATCCTAGACCGCTTTGATCCTCTAACAAACTACTAATTCAGACTAGCAAAATTAATAACACAGCCGGTGATTTTCTCTTTGTAAACTCTGTAAGTAGATCCTGGAACTCTCTTCCAGCTGATATTACCTTACTTTCCACCTTAGGTCAATTTAAAACTAGACTCAAACAACATTTTTCACTTAACTGGCTATGTCAATGTATTAAGCCTGGCTAACTCTCTCTAGAATGTGTAAAAATCTGTTAACCAGTTTAGTGTGTAATTTAATTTAATCCTGACTTGTGCTCAGGATTAACTGTAACCTGTGGAACTTTGTTTAACTTGCTTACTTATGTAATCTCTGTAAATAGTCTGTTTGTAATATGTAATGCTGGTATTATGTAATGCTGTATCTGCTTACCCTTGGAGCTTTTCTCCCTGGGCCTCCGCTGAAAATGGACATGCATCCAGTCGGACTATCCCGGTCAACAAATGTAAAATAAATAAAAAAATAAAATAAAAATGTCCCTCCTGCACTTTCCTATATTGCTTCTCTTTTGTTCTTCCCCCCTGCTAATCCCCCTTTTCACCACTTTCATATCTACCCCATTTTAACTCCTATAATCTGTTCAAAAAATAGAATCACACACAACCCACATAAGTACCAAAATGCAATAGAGCCCTTGACATTTTGGCCTCTATGTTTGTGTGGAGTTTGGCATAATGCACAAATGCCAAAAGGCAGTGAGGGCTCTTTTGTGGTGTGGTTAACGCTGCACAATGCCACTTAAACACTCTTCCCTACATCAAATTCATGAATGCAAGGTGGAGGCAGAATAAAGTTAACTTTTATTGCATTATAAATACTTATTTAAAAGTATTACATATACCTAGA
The DNA here is from genome assembly GCF_019279795.1 of Protopterus annectens. Classification (NCBI taxonomy): domain Eukaryota; kingdom Metazoa; phylum Chordata; order Ceratodontiformes; family Protopteridae; genus Protopterus; species Protopterus annectens. The sequence goes on along the minus strand of NC_056745.1, from coordinate 1,535,563,306 downwards.
TTCAAATCCTCTGTCATCTGAGCTGTAAACAAAACTTCTCAATGCATTTACACCTGCTGCCATATAGTCAGCTAAGCATTAGGTGTGTTTCGCACACTCAGTACTAACTCTCATAATTTTAGAATGAGCCTCATGTTTGCACACTGCTTAACTATGTGCAAACAGGGAAAGTTGTAGAAATGCGTATCTCACATGCTCAAACACTTTGCCAACCATTGTGCAAACCTGCTGCTCGCAGTTGCACTATGCAAAGTAAATAATAGCATGTATTATTTTTATTTACTGTCAATTTAGTCTTCCTGTCATGAACTACATGTGGAAACATAAAAACTAAAGGCCCTATTAAAGAATATGTCACATATTTACAGTGCAGCCATGTGTTACCTCCCCCATGCACTGCAACACTGGTCAGTACTTGACAAATATATCAACTTCACTACATAAATTAAAAAGAAATGTTGTGTGATACACCATGCACATCTTTAGATTGACAATACACATTAATATTTTCAAATACTTGCAGGAATGTGAACACCTGTTTGCATATAATTTGTAAAGCTGTATAGCTGCACATTGGAACACAACCACCACATTATTAGCAATTTCCCCTCACCAGACACTGCTAATTTCATCAGCTGTAAACTGTTGTCAGACACTTTTCAAGTCAAACTTGAGCTATAGCACTTGCCTAAAACAGAATTTTCTAGTCGGTGTACATAGATAGGTAGGGATTCTGTTCTCATTGCAGTCAGCTGGTGTAGGTGCATTTTTGTGCACTTGCTTGACATTAGAGAGAGCATTTTACACCAGCATGTAGGACACTGCTATTAGCATTTTCTACTCACCAGACACTGCTGACATCATCAGCTATAGACTGTTGTTTGACACTCTCCAAGTAAGACTTGAACTGCAATACTTGCCTTAATTGCAGAGTTATCTAGCTGGTGTACTTAGGTAGGGGTTCTGTTCTCACTGCAATCAAATGGTGTGTGTGTGTGTGTGTGTGTGTGTGTGTGTGTGTGTGTGTGTGTGTGTGTGTGTGTGTGTGTGTGTGTGTGTGTGCACATTTGTGCACTTGTTGACATTAGAGCAGCATTTTACACCACCATGTAGGACACTGCTATTAGCATTTCTCCTTGCCAGACACTGCTGATGTCATCAGTTATAGCTGATTTACAGATGCTCAGTATTCCAATCATGGCAGGGTCAGAGATTGGCCTGTAGGCCAGGCACAAGTCACCTTATCCTAGACAATGCAGATTACAGTGACAGGCTTTCAGTCTATCCACATACGTCATGGCATGTTTTGTAGGGCCTGAATTTTCTTGGTGAGAAATCATGGACCTTTTCTATATGGAAACTAGTATTAACCAGTCTGTATGCAACATACATGTGTGAGTTGTTAATGCTAAATCCATGTCTTTTACATCTGTTAGATGTTCATGACATAGGTCATCGAGGGCATACATGATGAGAACAGTATGATTCTGTGAAAGTTAACCAGGCCAAGGCATTTGACACAAATCCATACTGAGGTATTCACTCAACACTGTCAGATATGACCATAAACACCTATATCACCAACTTTATTGGATCACATAAGTGTATCTAAATATGTTGAAATGTGTGAAGTGACATATCTATGGTTCACTGATCAGGTCTATACATCAGGGCTGTCTGCTTGGCCCTTTCCTGTCCATTATTTAAGTCACAGATGTCAAGATTGACATGCACATCTTCTGTCCGCGTTTATAACACATTATCAAAAGATGAAAATAGCGAATGCTATTTCATCGGCCCCAAAACATCTAAACATGAAAATATCGAACATTCAGAACAGTGAATTTTTTCCCATGGAAAACATTTGCTGCGCCAAAACACATACACACAACACAAGCACATCAAACAAACAGCAACCACACACATACACTTAAATGCCTACATCTAACGCTACACTAAACTAAACATACACTACTATCCATCCACTTACCTTAATCCAAGCCCTAACCCTAAGATCCGTCACTATTGCCCACTCACCTAACCCGGGCCCTAACCTTAACTCACTTAACCTGCCCCTAACCCTAACATACGAACAATCACACACTTACCTGAACCCAACCCGTAACTTTCCACCACAGCGCTAAAAATAGCAAAGCCACAGAAACGGCCAACCGAATTCTTTCCCGAGGAAAGAATTTGCTGTTCTGCAGCTTCGCTATTCTTAGCGTTCGCTGAATAGTGTTCGATATCAGAACATTCAAAGTTTTAATACTTCGATGTTCTGATATAGACCCTTCTGTCCAGACAGCTGTCTGGAGGACTACAGATTGTGAGCAAACACTGACTCCAATTGTGATATTAGTATAATACAGACAGTATCAACACATACCAAACAGTGCTGCCACAGCCATGACAATGTATGAGATGAAACAAAAACATGGGGGAATTTGTTACGTTATGAAAACAAATACATAAACCAAGGATAATGTAGATGTCACACCCTATAATCAGGCCAATTGGTATATGACCTGTGTTCCGGGGTACATGGCATGTGGAACATCCACCAGCATGTGGCCACAGTGGTGACTATTCCCTTATATGCAACACAACTATTGAGTATGTACAGGGCAGCCACATCAAAGGCCATAATACCTCCATAATTCACAGCCTTCATCACAGCAATAACTGAATGCAATGCACCCTTCTTCATGGACCTCACAACACATTGTCCAGTAATTAGTAACTGAAGTGCAACACTTTTGCCACAGTGAACTGCCACACATCTTATTGGCCATACCTAGGTATTCTTTTTGCATAAACATTACTGTCTGATGGTGCAGAACATCCATCAAGGTAATACATCAGATGCATGTGTGATACCTTTTCTGGTGATGCACACAGTACATACATGGCTGCTTGACAACATCAATGGCATGGGTTACATTCATGACGGTGTAAATTGTGCTATATATATGCCATGCACACCTATCAACTAGCCTGGATTTATCATAATGTCACATGCAGGTACAACAATGTCCCTTCTAACATCTCCAGCAGATGTTACAGTGTCAGGATGATGTGCTTGATTACCCTCATAGATTAATGACATGTCATAGTAGTTGTACAAGTGTGTTCATGCAGAACCATCTATGATCAGTCAGAATCACATATGTTGTGTCAGAGGCATGATATTACTTGTGGTATTATTCTGATATTGTTCATGACCGTGTGTGCTTTTTTACTGTTGTCCATGGGTCTGTAACTGTGTTGCACTTTTTGGAGACCTCTGCTGACAATACACTCATACTCAGGCATATCAGTTTACACAGCTTCACAATATGCATCCATCCCCAGTTGTATATTACATCTCTGATATATTTCCTCTCCATTATTCTTTTCAGGATACTTATCTCACAAACACATATCTTCTCCATTGTTATGTCATCTTGTCTGACAGTCACATAATATACATTTTTACTGTAAAGTCCATACTGTACCATGTTAATATGGGATTAGTGTTCCTGCTACAACTGTCTTCCATTTACATGCCCTCATCTGCTATACATTACAATGTTTCACCTGTCATCTTTCCCTGTGCTCATTCCTACTGTTCATCTGTGGGTTTCTATGCAACACAAATACATCCCCTGACTGTTTATTTTACATGGCAGTCCATGTACCCTTACAGATCATTTACCCAATTTTTGAAAAGAATGGCTTGAATGGGTTTTCATAATACTCTGCAGAGGATACACTGTCCTATACTGTGTTTGGAACATATACATTACTATATGATAAACCCTGGTAATCATTGTGTCCTTCTTCACAATTCCTCTATCCTAGATTGCTGTAAGGAAAAAAGGTTCACTATCTGTTTTGCACTACATAGTTTCCTGGCTGACAAAACTTTTGCCTACCGCAAAACTGCTCTTGTTTACATTTAAATGTGGAGTGCAGCATGAATATGTAAATAGTGCTACTGCTCACTGTGCAAACACATAAACTCCATCTAGGCTTTGCACAAAGCCTACATGAAGTTTATTGACTCCTGCTGTACAAGTTTTGCTGAAAACATCTTCCTTATGGTATTTCAGATGGAGAACATTCAGTTAGAGATATTTCAAGTGCTCCATACTTTCATGGCCTCTTCAGATTTCAAAATTAATATTACAACATGTAAATACCCTATATGTGATTTGTATTTCTACTGTGACAGTGATGTTCCCAATTCCCTTTTCAATGGGAAACACCTACCATAGAAGAGATAGGAAGCAAACATTCATGCATCAAAAAACATTAAGATTACTGAAGAAAATATTGCATGCTGCACAGGCCTGGAAATCTTGATCAGATAAGAATTAAGAATAAATAAGGCACATTAGATTCTTTCTTTCTTTCTTTCTTTCTTGTCTTTTGTTTACCCGGAAAGTCTGACTGGGCATAAGTTCCACTTTCAGTGGAGGCCCAGGGAAAAAGCTGCACATTACTTGTCAAGAGGAATATTATTACCTCACAGTATTTTACCACAGAGTGCATCTGAAGGTTGTGATTCCTTGAACTCAGAGCACTTTAAGTGCATTCAGATAGTGAAAAAGATCTACTGATCTAGGTGCCTGAAATCGACATATACCATACAGTAGTACTGTACATTTTGATTCCTTTAAACAAAAGTGCTTTATGCACCTAGTAGATTCGGTACAAATGCACACAACAATAATAGTGGACTTATGAAAAAAGAGAGATATGGTAGTAACTTGGTGGCTTGAAGCTGGCACACTGAGTTACAAAGAGCCTTAAGTGTTACTCAACATGCAACGAGCAATTTGTTTTGTTTTTTGGTAAGGGTATATAGAATGGTTGAAACAGAGATCACCACCAGTGTCACCTGGTCCATTTAGCAATGGCTCAAGTACTATCTATTTGTGCTCGGTAGTTTGGCCTATTTACTTGGGAAATGCTTACCCTTACAACAGAGAATTAATCAATAATTACATAAACCCCTCCAGGCCTGCTCTGTTGTAGTGTGAGTACAAGTGGCTGTAATCCAGAGCACCCTAAACTAACAACCATCTGAGTAGATGTGTAAAGGGTCCAGAGAATGATTTAGAACAGAGGATTTGATATCTAAAATACTTCTGAAACTTTGGAAGGTGTGACTCTGAAGTGGTTAATTCAGTGGCTACACTGGCTAGGTTGTCAGTGGAAGATATGGTGGGTATGCCAGCATTGCCTGGTAGGAGGATGTTATTAACTGCTCTCCAGAATTTTTGTGGGATGTTATGGTGTTTGTTTTGGATAGTAAAGTAATAATTTGTTTTGTCCTGTTTGATTAAACTTTTTACCTTGTTTCTGAGTTCATGATATGTCTGTTTGTCTGTTTGAGATTTAGTAATGTGCCATTTACTCCACGCTTTATCTCTATTTTTAGGTGTATTGTAGTTTCTTTTGTTAGCCATGGAACAAATTTGGATTTTATTTTAATAGTCTGGGGGAGTAGTTTGTTTTGTATATTCAGGAAGGTGGAATTAAAGTATTTCACAGAATCTTCTATGGGAAGATCTTTAAATGGAGCCCAGTTGCAAAGTTTTAGAGTGTCCATGAATTATTGGTGGTTAAAGTCAGTTTTGTTTCAGGCAGGATGGTAAGTGGTAAGCTTAAAAGGGTTTCTTCTGTGTCTAGTTATGTAAGTGGGACGGTGATCACTAAGGGAATCGGGGAGAGAGCCCAAATGAAATGAAAGGTCATGTCTTTTTGTTAATATCCAGTCTATGGTGGAGTGTCAATTAGATGATTCATCTGTCATGGTATGGACATAAATAGTTTAGGTGAAGCCATGTTGATAAATGTGGTTGGTGAGAATATTGGAATTACAACTGATCCAGTCAATGTTTAAGTCACCGAAAATTATTGTCTCTTGGGGCAGTGCTTTGGAGGACCAATCCAAAATATTTGCTAGTGTGGAGATGTTCTGACCTGGGGGGATATAGAATCCTAAAATATATATATGCTTTTTAGCATTAAGTTTTAGTTGTGCAAAAATAATTTCTGTGTTATCATAATTTGGGGCATTAAGTTATATGGCATCAAGAATTAAGCTAATTTAAACAGAATAGCTATTCCTCCACCCCTTTTGGTCATTTAGTCTTGTCTTAATATATTATATCCTCAGAGTAGAATTTCATTGTTGGATATATCAGATTTTAGCCAAATTTCTGTGATTAGATCAACATCTGGAAAATATATGGAAAGAGCTGCATGTAGTTCATGGATTTTGTTTTTAACACTTCTGATGTTAATGTTTAATATTAAGAGCTCAGATGATTTCATAGGGAAATTTGGTATGTGCTAGGTTTTGTTGAAGGTTTGGAAAGGCATACTGTCTAGACTACTGTTGGGACCTGGGTTAGGGTGAATATCACTGCTAAAAATAAGTTTAGAGTTAATGTGTAATATGGTTCTAATTATTTTGACTGTGCATTGTTTTGTATTTTAGGGAGATGTCAGGGGGTGTTATGGGATTATAGTAAAGTTGATTTGTTAAGTTGGAGAAATGGTACAGATGTGGGGGGATATAATAATTATTTTATGCCAAACTTTGTGTGGGTAGTCACTTGAAGTGGGATGGGACTGCTTTGAATTATTTAGAAGGGTTTGATAAGAAGTTAAATGTGTGGTTAGTGATAAGGTCAGTAAGGCAAGGCTATACAAAGCTATCATTTTGAGGTAGTGATTTATTAGTAAGATAGCTTAATTAAGCAGGTAAAATGATATTAAAATTAGTATCAAGTAAGCTACCCTTAGACTATTGAATTAGAACTTGAATATAATTGATTTGATAACCTATGATATCATAGGTTGGGTATGCTTAGTAAAATGAGTAGCACAGTAATTTGGTTGTCTAGAATTTGCTTGATTGGATAATTATTGTTTGTGGGTGTGGTTAGTTTTAAATAAATGTAGCCATAGTAGGGGTGTGTGGGAACTAGGGCTAGGGTAGGTTAGATGAGCGAAGTGAGCCTGGGCAGAGCGAGGGTGAATGGAGCAGCAAGATCCTTGATGTAGTGGGGCAATATTTCAAAAAACAATCAGCAACTTTAGTAAAGATAAATTTGTTTTTCAAAGTTCTAATTCTGTAATAATTTCTTCAAATAGTACTATAGAATAATTTATTTTAAGCTTATATGGAAGTCAAGCAAAATAAATCAGACAGCTTCTATTATTGTTGTGTTTTACTCTTAAGTCGCCCTTTTTGAACTAGTGGCACATAATATCACCCTGGATATATTGGGGTAAGGTTTAGATGCCTGAACTGAAATATAGTTAAGAAGCATTTATTTTATGGTATTTACCATCTTTTTATTTTTTTTCCCTTTTCGAACTGAGAGGAGGGGGTGAGGAGGAAGCTAGCAGCTATCAACTCTGGTAATATGCACCCTATAGAGGAGCAATTTTCAATTAGAACACCTACATTTGTTTTAAGCAAAGGTTTTCCTTGATTCTCTGTTCACATGCACTCTTGTTTCAGATACAATTTATTGTTGGAAGGGATAGTGTCCGTGTTAGCAGATAAGGGGGAAGCCAGTAAAGCCAGATATTCTGCAAATTATAGAAAAAAGTTAAGGAATATAAATAAGACTGTGAAATTTCAAACTGGCAATGTTGATAGCTAACGTAGTAGTACGCTGATTAAATAACAGTGAAGATAATGATGAGAAGAATACACTGCATGTCCAGCAGATTAAAACATAAAGCCTACGTGGCAAAAATACTTATTATACAATTCTTCCTCTAAAATGTGCACGCTGATTGGCCAGCCCAACCAGCGTGCCCGTTGTAAATCCCTCAATATACTAACGGAAAAAGGTCCGGTCGCCCAGACTTTTTCCGTTAGTATAACTACTATCTCGCTATGTTAAAAGAGTTTAACATAGCGACACAGGTTTAAAAAGCAACGCAGATCTCCGTTGCTTTTTAAAGCTGTCTCGCTATGTTAAACTCCTTTAACATAGCGACAATAGTAAAGCAACAGAGATCTTGCGATCTCCGTTGCTTTTAAACCTGTCTCGCTATATTAAATGGGTTTAACATAGCGAGACAGCGTTAAAATAAGTAACGGAGATCTCCGTTGCTTATTTTAAAGCTGTCTCGCTATGTTAAACCCATTTTACATAGCGAAACAGTAAAAGCAATGGAGATCTTGCGTTCTCCATTGCTTTTGCCCAACTCTGATGTACTGCGTAGGCATGCGCAGTACATCAGAACTGCCGCGGAATACCAGACAGCTGCGGAAGTGCAGCAAAGAGGCATTATACAATGCCATTATTTAAGAAAAGTAATTATTTCTTTTCTTAAATAATGTCATTAGATAATAATAACCCACTTCTGGGTGTGGGTAATGCGGGATTTAACCACAGTTGTCTTTGTTTGGTCCCTCGGGCTTCGCCCTTGGGACCAAACCACGCCAACCGTGGTTAAATCCCGCATTACCCACACCCAGGCATGGGTTATTGCTATAGTAGCAATTGACTCTTTCATCCACAAACACAGATATCACTGAGAAAATGTATTTATGATAATGCAACAGCCCTATCAACATTGCAAACACAAGAATAAATAGCATTACCACTGATGACTAATATCTCTGAGGAAAAGGTAAGCATAACCATTCACATACCTTATGCACTGAAATCTTTCAAAGGAACAATAAATTTTTGTTCAGTAGAAGAGGTTTGGATAAGTAGGCTGAAACAATGCAGTTTCACTATGAGAGCTCAAATGGTTCCATTAGCAAGTAGAACTAAATACTAAAAGGAACACTGAATTTTCATTCAGTCAAAAGTTTGGATAAACAAGAAAAAACAATGCAGTTTAGCTATGAAAGCTCAAATGCTAATATTAACAAGTAAAACTAAATACAATTTGACTGTTTATGGATCTCAGTTCTTTAACACTACATAGGACATTGAAATAATGCCAAATATCTAAACAGTAGTTAAAATAAATGCATAGAGACAGGAGACACTAAGCTTACTTGTACAGGAACATACTCCTGGGAGACAAACAGCTGCAGAGGGAATCAAATATGGCTCCCAGGACTTTAAAAAGCTTGGCTACACTAATTCCCAGAGGGAAGGAGTGGATGAGGGAACAAGTGACCAGTACAGATTACACTTAAGATCTTTGATATAGTGTAGGAATATTTCAAAGAATGAGCAGAAATTTTAGTAAAGGTACGTTTGTTTTTCAATGTTCTAAGTGTAATAATTGCTTCATACAGCACTGTAGACTGATTCCTTTTAAGACTAGATGCAGGTCAAGCAAAATAAATCAGAGATCTCCTATTATTGTTGTTTCTTTGCTCTTAAGTAGCCCCTTTTGAACTAGTTGAACTAGTGACACAGAATCCCGCCCTAGATATATTGGATAAAGGTTTAGATACCTGAAGTGAAATATAATTAAGAAGCATTTATTTTATGATATTTAGTACCTTTTTAAAGTTTCTTCCCCTTTTAGAACTGAAAGGAGGGAGGAGGGAGGAGGCTATCAGCTGTGGCACCTTGTAATATGCACCCTTACAATTAAGTATAGAGGACCAATTTTCAATTAGAACACATACATTCATTTTAAGCAAAACTTTTCCTTGATTTTCTGTCACGTGCACCCTTGTTTCGGGTATTATTTATTGGTAGAAGGTATAGTGCCTATCCTCGCAGAGGTAGGGGGAACCCAGTAAGACCAGATATTCTGCAAAATAAGTTTTAAGCAAAACTTTTCCTGTTTCAGGTATGATTTATTGTTAGAAGGGATAGTGTCTGTGCTTGCAGAGGTGGGTGGTGGGCCCATTAAGACTAGATATTCTGCAAAATTAGTTTTAAGCAAAACTTTTCCTTGATTTTCTCTTCACATGCACCCTTGTTTCAGGTATGATTTATTGTTAGAAGAGATAGTGCCCATGCTCGCAAAGGTGGGGGCGGGGGGGCTCAGTAGGACTGGATATTCTGCAAATTGTATAGAAACATACTCCAGGGAGACAAACAGCTGCAACTTACATTACTATACTGTAGGTGTAAAACCCTAATTGTGGATATTACAAAATGAAAAAAAAAGGAACAAAGGAAAAAAGTGCAAATGGTAGAGAACTGCAGTAAATTTTGAAACTCACTGCAGTTCCATTAATATGATGCAGTAGAAAGTCTTCCCTCACATCACCCCAACCCCCAAATTAGTCAATATAAATAACATACATTTTTTTTCTTCACACTGAATTTATATACCTTTGATTTGATGCTATAGGTGAAGACTCTATTTTTATTAATGTTTGTGGTGTGCTTTATATTCTCCACCATTTGTTACCGGTCATTACCTCTATCAGATACTTCTTCACTGATGTCACATTTCAATGAAATATATAATCAGTCCCAAATATGTGAAATTATGGTATATGTTGTGTATCTCACTGGATCATGCATGGCGGTGGGAGACTTCTACCTCCCACAAGCACATACCTCACCAGGGCTGTAGTTTTCTGATTGATATATATATATATATATATATATATATATATATATATATATATATATACAGAGAGAGAGATAGAGAGTAAGGAGGTGTTATTATTGAACTAACTACACATTAAATGCTTTTCTTCTATACATAATTGCAGAATTGTGTGGAGCTGGGAATATGCCCATTCCCACTGTAGTGTAGTCTCGGACATGGTGTATACATACATATATATATATTTATATATATATATATATATATATATATATATATATATATATATATATATATATATATATATATATATATATATATATATATATATATATATATATATCTCAGTAGGAGGGGGTGAGGAGGTGTGGGGACAGTTTCAATCACCTATGCTGATGCTTTAAGGCTTGAGTATTAGACCATGTGTCATATACTCAGACGCACACACACACACACACACACACACATATATATATATATATATATATATATATATATATATATATATATATATATATAATTGCATATTTTTGATGTTTCAGTGAAATGGTACATTGATGGACAGAATTTAGGTTTTATGAACTATTACCAGAAAATTAATTTTGTGTAACAAGTATGTTCAAAATTATCTTAACTTCTCAGGATATGATTCCTAGTTTTATGACTACACAGCAACAGTTGAAGTTACTAGAAAAAGAATATCCTAATCACTTAATTGTCTTTTGAAATTTTGATTATTTGACTTTTAAACTGATTAGAAAATAAGGCTATTATTAAGTATAGTGTGATGTTTCCTATTTATTGCAGTCTCTTTTACAATATGTATTTTTTAGGAATCTTTATGTTCGACATTTTGTCTATCAAATGATAAACATAAAAGAAGCTATTTTGATTAGTTATCGTTAATGAAAACAAAACATTTTGCAATAGGATACTCTTTTAAATAAATACTACAAATATATTTTCAACATCCATTCTGCCAGCAGATTACAAATCTATTTGGCCTGGAGGATTACTTTGAAAGAAAGCTTGATTTATGCAGTCTTCTGTGTAAAGACTAAAAAAATAAAGAAATGTAATTTTTTCTAATTTATTTTCACTTAAAACGAAAGTATCAAATATAATAAGGTCTGACAAGATGACGTGCTCAACAGTATTTCATACTTCACTGCAATGTAGCCGTACATTATTTATAAAATATCAAACTGAATTACTCAACGCTAGTTCTAATGGTCATCTACCCTGATACTGGAATCTGTAAAAAAGAGGGAGGATAAAAAATCTAGGAGAATATTTTACTTCAGCTAGACAGCTAATAAATCTAAAATGACATTTATCAGGCTGTCTGACTTTGTTTTCACTGACATTGGTATCTTCTGTATAACACACAGGACAAAGCCTGACGTGTAATCAAATTGAAGATAAAATCGCCTCAAGTCACTTTATTATTAGTCTACTGAGAAAAAGAGTTTATGGTGTAACTGTTGACACAGCATTATTAACTCTTGATAACAATGATGGTTTTAATACAAAATGAAGCATGTGGGTGACTCAAAAATATCCACAACTGAGGAAGGACTAGAAACAGAAACAATTTAGAAACTCCACAAGGAGATGCATTTGAAGAATTTCGTTTAACTAGTCAACGAAAAATATGGGTAATATTTGTAAACATGGCACACATTTTTCATGACTTTCAGTCCTGGAAAAGCAGAGAAAAATGTCCAGCAGAATTCAAAAAAGACCACGTAAAGGTTGGATCCAGCCTCTTTCTACTGCATCTTAAGGCAGTTTAACAAAATATCTCCTGAGCAGTAAGTTGTCCTGAGTATTACAGCTGACATCTAACCTACGATCAATGCAATAACAACTAAAGAGAAATGTCTCCCAGCTGGAACATCGGAATATTCAATAGCATGCACATTGTCACTGTAAAAGTACCAAAAATATATAGCCCAAAATTTAATGACACACACAGCAAAGGACAAATAGTTCACAACATTTTGTGGTCAGATATTTGCATACACAACTGTAAAAATGTATCTAGCCACATACCATGTTGCAAAACACAGTATTACCCTGCAAATATTCCTATAACCGGTTACTCCTGCAACCTCAATACAGCTGTCCTGTAGTTGGTCCTATGTGGATGCCTTGGCTGTACACCATATAAGAACTTCTAATAGGGCCTTTAAATGTATAACCACAGTGATGTTATTTACAAGAAACAGACTCTAATAAAGGCAAATGTTGCATATTATACATTAAATAGTAATAAACTTCATGCAGGCAAGAAGCTTTTTGAAATGTATGGATCATTCCTGAGTATTAAATGCTTCACATGTCAACACTCCATTGCCCTTCAGCAAATTGATGTTTCATTGCCTTATGCATCATCATGGTTCCCGATGCAAAGTCCGATGTGGGGAAGCTTCAGTAGATGCTGAAACATTTTTGAAACCTGTTAAAAGTGAGTAAGTAATTTAGGACTAGAGACTTTAACAGAAACTCGCCATGAAAAATCCATAGTTATGCATTTGCCTCACATCTGGCCACTGCTAAAGTCTTAACTCTTGCTTCATCTCAACATGACTAATGTCCAACAACAGAGAGACTGTAAGTACATCCACATATAATATTAGACCATTTACTTCTCATTGTTGCAACTATGCTCATGGAGTAGCACAAAAATTTGGGAGTGTAGGTTGTACCCAATCATATTAATGGATTCAGGTGCCAGAGAACCCCCAGATAGGTGAGTAGATGAAGCTTGAGCAGAGAGGCATAATGCTGAGGTCCAGTTCATTGTGGTTTACACCTGGATTACAATGCTCTAGTAGACATGCACAATGAGAGAGGTAGGAGGAAGAAAGATAAATCCAAAAGGCTAGCAAAGAATATTTGAGTAGGAAAAGCAGGTATCTTCAATTATTTTCTAAGATATACTGCTGGAAGTGATTTTTAAACCTTATCTTCTGACATAAGGCGTCCCCTTGGTCGTCCGCATGGTGTGCTGCTCCCTGGAAGCCCAGCGTTCCTAATCGGGTTGTCCCCTTCCCTGCTAATTTTCACAAGGTTTCTCTGAAGCTACAAGGCAGGCCACTATAGCATGGACACCCAGGACGCATCCCTACTACCTCACAGTGTTGGCTATAGTTGATAGCCTCACAGAATTTGCTCCTGGAAGCCCAGCATTCCTAATCGGGTTATCCCCTCCCTGCTAATTTTCACAAGGTTTCTCTGAAGCTACAAGGCAGGCCACTATAGCGTGGACACCCAGGACGCATCCCTACTACCTCACAGTGTTGGCTATAGTTGATAGCCTCACAGAATTTGCTCCTGGAAGCCCAGCATTCCTAATCGGGTTGTCCCCCTCCCTGCTAATTTTCACAAGGTTTCTCTGAAGCTACAAGGCAGGCCACTATAGCTACAGTAGTTTAAACGGGATCAGCACACTCGGGGAAGTAACTGAGGTCGTTATATATTCCTTTTCCCTTCCTTGCAGTTGCTAGTTATTTTTTATTCTAACATTTATAGTTGAATTCCTTTCTCCACTATGCCTCTAGAGGGCAGCAGTACACAGCGTCTGCTAGCATTTAATTCACTTCGTCCTGGATCTCTGTGCTGCCTAATGATACTCTCTGGCTTAGGCATAATTTCTAACCATGAGATCTAACAGTAGACTCCACTTTTAAAGTAAGACGTTGCTGGATTTGTATTAACTTAATTACTATATTCCCTCAATAAGGTGTTTCTTACTTTAACTTTGTACATTACCTGTAATAGTAACTTTAATATTACGTTCCCATAATAAGGAGTTTTCTTACCTTGCTAAGCGACTTCAGTGCTTAGCTTCACTGAAAGGATTGATTGGCTATGCACTCTCCACTAGCTGGTTCTGCCCCGCTTTGCTCCTCTCCCTACCCTCTTATCCCACACACCCCACGTGCTCCTACGCTTATACGTTCCTCACCACACCCCCTCCTAAAAACAACCTACCCTGACAAACCACCAGTTGATATAACTCCACCTCTTCTCACCTATTCAACTTTCCATAAAACCCTCTCTTATACTATCTTACCTTCCTCATATACCTGTAGCTATTACTTCCTAATAAAGACCTTACCTTCCCATAATTTATATTGTAGTTATATCCTAACTCTATCTCTGTAAGATTCCATAACTCTTCTTTGCAGTATGTCTTCCAAAACTAACAGTACCCTATCTAAGACTCCTATAACTAAAAACAACCTAGCCAAGCTAATACTCTTACTCATACCTTCTCTAGTTCTCACACTGTCTTATCTCCTTACCTCTTATGAAAAGGCAAATAATTACCACATCAATTACTCTCTCAAACAAATGGCCTTTGATTTTACTACCCAAAAATTGACTCATTTAAACATCACATCCACCTCTAACTACCTCCTAGCCAAATACCATCGACTTTCACACATTAAATTTAATAATCCTATGTTAAGGAGACTAAAATACCTAACCAGCTTCTCCTGTAAACCATCTTTACAATTTAAAACTTCAACCCTAAAAGATGGTGACATACATCCTAACCCAGGACCCACTAATACCTCTGCTGAAACTAGACATATTATCACAAACTCCACCCTTCCTACACTAACCACTGATTCAAATGCCTTACTTATAGGACATCTTAATATCCGAAGTATTAACAACAAGGTCACCAATCTCCACACTCTCCTTGAATATCACTCCTTTGATATTTTCTGTCTAACTGAAACTAACCTTGTACTAAAGATAATGAAATAATTCCCCCAGGTTAGAATATACTGAGACTGGACTGCACTACACATAAAGGTGGGGGAGTAGCACTGCTGTTTAAGACTGGACTACACATCTCCTCAGTACCCTATAACCCACTGGAGGATACTAAGGCTGAACTCCTTATTTCCCAAACAAGTCAATCTATATTATCTGTATCTATCTACATCCTGGAAATAACTCTACCATAATAGAAAATATCCTTAGTTGGGTGTCTTCTACTTACACACAAGAAACTATCATATTAGGAGATCTTAACCATGACTGGTCCTCAGTCAATACTAACAACCCTTCCTCGCACATTAATCTTTATGGTTTTACTCAGACAATAAACACCACTACTAGAATCAATAAACCTAACAACAAAGAAAGTATATTAGATTGGATTCTTAACAAACAACAACAAACTTATCTAGTAGGTACTTTGCCTGATGATGTAAGTGATCATACTTTAACTTACATCATAAGACAAAAGAGTGTCACTACTAACACCCCAACCTATAGGATCTCCCGAAGTAATAAACACTTTAACCTACTTTTATTTAAAACTGAACTAAATGCCTGCAACTGGAACCCTCTAAAAACTCTCCCACTTGAAGATGCTGTTAAATATTTGAATGCCAAATTCTTAACAATCCTTGATAAGCATGCACCAAAATGATCTATTAGAGTCAAATCTAAGCCTGCCCCCTGGCTAACTAAAGAAACACGACAAAAATGATTACTAAGAAACAAATCATGGGTAAAGTGGAGAGCTAGCAAATCACCCTCTGATCAACAAACCTTTAGACACTTAAGAAATAGTACCAAAAAAGCCATACTTACAGACAAAAAGAACTACTATAGTAAACTGCAGTAAATGAATCACAACAATCCCCAAAGGTTCTGGTCATCCTTAAATAGACTACTTCACCCAGGCCAGACTAGTACACCCTCCCCCTCAGGGTCTGAAAAGAATACAACACATGAAACTGCTAATGCCTTTAATTCCTTTTTTTCTGATACCATTAACTCACTAGCCTCTCACCTTTCCATTGACAATTCTAGCATCCCTAGCCACACATCTTCAAATCTGCCTACTTTCCAACTACAACCCATCTCTATCACCTTTATCCAAAAACTTATCCAAAAACTTAAACCTTGTACCCCCTCTGCTGATCAGCTACCATCAGAATATCTTCAAAAAGCAGCTAATGCAGTAGCCTATCCCATATCCATCCTTATAAACAGAACCATCAGTGAAGACACCATCCCTGATATCTGGAAAATCTCATACATTATCCCCTTACATAAAGGAGGCAACTCTAACGAGTATTCTAATTACAAGCCTATAGCACTCTTATCACCCTTAGCAAAAATTATGGAGAAATGTATTCACTATCAGTTAGTGGGTCACTTAACTAAACATAACATACTAACTAACTGCCAGCACGGTTTTAGGCCATTTCATAGTACCACCACAGCTCTCCTTTCCTTTACTGATTTCATCAATAAGAACCGCAACAATAATATTCTCTCATCAGCACTCTTTATAGACCTGTCAAAAGCCTTTGATATGGTTAACCACCCCCTGCTCATAAAAACCCTAGAATCTCTTCCTTTAGAACCCAAGGCTATTCACTGGTTCACTTCCTACCTCAGCAATAGGAAACAGGCAGTTCTCTGGGATAACAAACTCTCATCTCTTCTGCCAGTCTCACTTGGTGCCCCCCAAGGCTCTATTCTTGGACCTCTTCTATTCTCCTTATTCATAAACGACCTACAAGTAGCTATACCTCAAGCTACATGCATACAATACGCAGACGATTCTACACTCATATGTTCTGCTAAAACCATTTCAGAATTACAAACACTAACACAAAATGTATTTAACGCAGTTGAGGCATGGTTCTTAAAACGCTGCCTCCTTTTGAATGCTAAAAAAACAAACTCTTGCTCTTTAAGCCTACTATTAGGTCCTCCCCAATTGAATTCTCTATCTTATCCAAAAAATGGCACCCATATATCCCCTGACTCTACCACCAAGCTGCTAGGTGTCACTATAGACAACCTTACCTTTGATAACCACATTAATAATACTGTCAAAACTGTAAATAGAAAACTGGGCTCCTTCTACAGAATTAAAATGTTCTTAACTCCAATAGCCAAAGCTACACTTGCCCACTCTCATCTTATTTCCACTCTTCTCTATGCTTCACCTATATACACTAACCTAAAGAAAAATAATCTCTCTAAACTGGCTAATACTTACAATAGTATTGCTTGGTTTGTTACTGGGAACCAATTTAGAACTCACCACTGTCTGAACCTACAGCAACTCCACTGGCTTGAACTAAAAAACATGTTGATACTTTCCCAACTCACCTTTGTCCATAGGATATTTTACCAGCCTAATAACACACCCATACTTTCTAACCTATTTACCCCTTACACTAACCTAAATTCATTGCGCTCTTCAAACAAACTTCTAGTAACCTTAACTAAGTCTAATAACATTGCTGGTGACTCCCTATTCTCCAATACCATCTGTAAATATTGGAATCTTCTACCTACTGCTCTAACTTCCATTCCATCCCCTGTTCTCTTTAAACAAAAGCTTAAAAAAACACCTTAAAATACACTGGTTATGCCCATGCTTCAATCCTGACTAAATTTTGTGACTTCCACAATTTTTTCTCTCTCTCTTTATCATCTTCTTTCTATTCGCTCTCTACTACCTACACCTTGAGAAGTTTCCCTATCAATCTACTTCTTTTACAAGTAGCATCTATTACAATCCATTAAAGAATTTTGAATGTAAAAGAAATTTCCTGAATGTGCTTTACACTTACTACAAATGTTTTACTCTTACAGAACCTTTCTATTTTGTATTTCTATAACTACAACTTAATTGTGTTTCTCTACATGGTATATAAGTAGAATTCTGTAATGTAGTCTAGAATCATGTTTAACCTGCTACTTATTTTTATATGTATAACGTAACTGTGTTTTGTCTCTATGTGGAGCTTTTCTCCCCGGGCCTCTGCTGAAAATGGAAATATATCCAGTCAGACTAGCCCGGTAAACAAATGTAAAATAAAATAAATAAAAATAAATAAATGTGTTTGACCTAGCTAAGATATTTCCCAACTGTTTAGGAAAATGTGCACGTCATAATTCTAAAAACATCTAAACAAAAGTTCTTCAACAAAACGTACACATTTCCTCATAGTGTTGCTCTGCTCCTAGTCACGATGCAACTACTGCTTCGACTTGCTGTCAGTAATGTCCAGAAAATGACAATGTGATCAAATCCACAGATAATATTAGATCACGTGCCTCTCATTCTAGTACTCATTGGACAGCACAAAATTGGGAGGATAGGTTAAAGCCAGTCACAATAACAGATTCAGGTGTAACAAGTAATTTAGACATGTGAGTCAGTGATCTGTGAGCAGATAAAAATAATGGGAAGGTCCATCTCATTGCCTTCCATAATGGGATTATCACAGCAGTAGCAGACAATATCGTGATGCTCAGACAAAAGGAAGATGAAGAAGGACAAATATAAGGAACTGAAGCAAATGGCAATGAATATAAAGAGGACCACATGTACTACCAACAATTGGGTATTCAGTGGAAATGAAAATTACAGAGATGAGGAATGGGGGTACAAGTTTCTACAGCTTATAGTTGGCAAACAATGCAAGCACAGAAAAGCGTGTCTCACTAGACAAAATATGTGTGAGTAGAAAAAGAAGACACTTCAGTTCAATCACCAGTTATACAGATGAAAGTGACTTCATAAGTTCGAAGGTATTTATCAAAATATTCATCCCCGAGGACCTTTAGAAACCTACCATACATTCCCATGAAGTTTTTAGCCCCTATATTTTAAGTATGAATAACCCATAAAAAAGCAGAACATTTACATATTGTCCCTACCCATGAAGGACAAGAGTGCTAAAATAAGGGTGAACTTTGGTTACCAATCAGTTCATACAGATTCCATTTGAATAGTGTAAGACACGTTTGCTTTATGTGGAGAGGAAGACTAGGAAGACTATGCCAAAGAAGTGGTATTCTCTGTGATACATACCAATCACTCCAACATATTTGATTTATGTTGCAAAAGAGACTTAGATCTCTTGTGCTGGTGTTTAAGCCTTCAGTGGACTTGTATATGTGTAGTAGATCTGACAGGACAGATCAGAGATTACCCCTCAGTAGCCCTAATGACACCAAGAAGAGGAACACGTTTTGAGACAGTCTGAATAGTTTTTATGATTTATGCCCTTGATTTTCTTACTAAGAAGATATTATAAGCATTTGACTTGTGTCAAATGTTTAGACAAGTATGTAATGAGGGGGGCATTACACTCAATGATCAGCCTGATGAGTACAGAATACAGTGGAAGTATCACATCCTTGGACCTGGATGCCATGTACTTTGTAATAATCTTTACAATGAAAAAGACTTTCTTGGTGATCAAATGACATTTAATTGTCTATGAGGATTCCTAGGACCCTACTTACTAGTTCAATTTTCAGGGATGTGATGTCAATGTGATGGTTACAAGGAATTGTTGCCTGCTGAATCATCATCATCATCAGCCCCCTTTTTCCCATTTTTCTGCATGGGCTCAAGGTATCATGTTAACACTCACCATCTCTCTTGATTCAGTGTCACACTCTTGCCTTCTTTGACACTCATGCCTGACTGTCGCAGATCTTCTTTCACACAATCCATCCACCTGTTTGCTGGACATCCTCGCTTTCTCTTGGCTTCCTCCTGTCTGTCCCAAATCCTCTTCACCAGGCTTTCTGCTTTTTGGAACATGTTTGAACCACTGTAATCTGTTTTCTTTGATCTATTCTGCAATTGGAGCTACTTTGGCTTCTGCTCTTATGTTCTCATTTCTTCGTCTGTCCTACAGTGTGCATCCTACCATCCTTCTCAGACACGTCATTTCCATCACCTCTAGCTTCCTCATCTTATCTGGCTTTACTGCCCAGATTTCTGTACCATACAGTAGTACTGGTCACGCCACTGTCTGGTACACCCTACTTTTCAGCTTATTTGGCTTTCTTCTGTCATAGACTACCTCTGAGACACTATGTCAATTGGCTGCTGGCCCCTCTGATTCTAGCTTTGACCTCTTCAGTCAGACTATCCTTCTCCTCAATCACCCTTCCCAAATATTTCAAGCTGTTAACCTGTTCCATAGATCTTAGCGCCTTTTGATTTCCCCAATTTGCTGCCATTACCACTGTCTTATCTGTGCTTAGTTTCATCCCATGTGCCTTCAGTTTTACATTCCATTCCCATTTCCTTTGCTGAAGCTCTTGCTCAGAGTCTGCTTGTAATATGATATCATCTGCAGACAGCAGCTTTGTTGATCTGTCCTCTTTGACCTGTTTGCTAATGTAGTCCATCACCAGTATGAGCAGCAATGGACTCAGAGCTGAACCCTGGTGCACACCCTCTCCCACCAGGAACCCCTCTGTAAGACTGAACACTGTTTGTATTTGAGTTTTTTGGGTCCTTGTACATAGTCTGCTCTAATAATACCATTGTTTTGGGGACTTTGAACCATCACAATACAGCCCAAATCAGCTTTCATGGGATCTTGTCATGTGCTTTCTCCAAGTCTAGGAATGCCCAGATGGACTCTTTCCTCATGTCTAGCTTCTTCTCAGCTATCTGTCTCACTGCAAACATGGGGTCAGTTATGCTGCATCCTGATCTGAATCCAAACTGTTCATCTCCCATCTTACATTCTACTACTCTGCATATCCATTTATCAATCACCCTATCCAAAACTTTCATGCAATGTGATAGAAGTTTGATGCCTCTGTACTGACCTCAGTTGTGGATGTCTCCTTTGATCTTATACATTGGCATGAGTATGCTTATTCTCCAGTAATCTGAAATACACCTTTTCTCTCCACACTGCTATGAGTACCCTTAGGAGCCAGTTCTCCCCTATCTCACCCAGCATCTTTATAATATCAACAGTGACCTCATCTGAGCCTGCTGCTTTCCCTGACTTTATTTTCCTTAGTGTTACTCTTACTTTTACTAGGATGGCCTCATCTTCTCTCATCACAGGCTGTGTCTAGGGTAGTACAGCTTCTGTGGGGTTTTCTTCATTCAGAAACTGCTGGGAATACTTTCATCTGCCTTTGATGTTCTGAGGACAGGTGAGCAGGTTGTTGCTGGCATCTCTTATGAAAGGTGTCTGACTATCTTTTTATCTTTCTCTCTCTTTGCCTTGCAACCTGGTAGAGTTTGTTTGTGTCACCTACTGAGTCCCTTTCCAGAAGCGGGTAGAGTGTCTTTGATGCCCTGCTCTTTGCTATTGCAACTCCTTTCTTAGCTTCTTTGTTAGCGAGCTGGTATTTCTTCCTAGCCTGGTCAGTCTTTTCTATCTCCCAATTGTTGCTTGCTGAAGGATACCTTTAGACATTTCTTGGCATTCAGCTTTAATCCATAGTTTTCACATCAGCTATTGGTCATAAAAGGCCCTCTTGGAGGATCATATTGTCCTCTCGGGAGTTTAGGATTGCAACAGGTTTGCAGCCAAAGAGGAGTGTCCCAAGGACTGAACTCTTGGGGTACACCACTATTGATATGCCTTTTAGAGGAGGAAGAACAGTCCACTCTAATTGTCTGTGTTATATTTGTGAGCAAATCTGCTATCCAATGAGTTACATTGGGATTTCAACTTAGATGGGATAGTTTATCTACAGTACCTTTGTTTGGGATGATATTGAACACCTTTGTGAGTTCTAGATATGCACTGCATACTGATTTGCCCTCATCCATTACTTTAGTAACCTTCTCTACAATGTCATCTAGTTTAAGTAGGCAGGATCTGCCCTTATCAAATCTGAAATTGCTTGGGTCAAGGATCTGTAGGTTATCTATTTTCTTATTTATTTTCCATAATGATCCTTTTCATAGCCTTACAAATGTAGTTGATCAGATTTATGATGAGTCTTTTAACTTACTGGTTCTATTGATGATCCACAATTGTTGTCTCCAATTATCCTGTACAGAGCCTGTGTTGAAGCTGATCTTGAATAACCTCTGTAGGGGGTCTAACAGGTTATGCTAACTGGTTCCATAAAAGCAATGTTCTTGGTCATAGAGAGTACCTTGAGGATTTGTTCACAGGAATTTGGGGGGTATAGATGTGGGTATGAAATCTGGGAATGTAGGAGGGGGAGATGGTAGGAGGAAAGGTGAAGTTAGAGCTAAATTATCAGCTACTAGATTGGCTATGTCTTTAGGGTCTGAAAATGTGAAATTGTTATTCTTCACAGTGCTGGGCACTGTTTCTATTATTTCTAATGCAGTGCAAGAAAGGTTTGTAGTAGTTCTTTGCCTATCTGGCTATGTTTGATGCAATCAGTGTCCAAAGTTCTCTGTTAAGTTTATTAATACTTTTTTTTAATTTTTTTTTTTTCATTTTGAAAGTTAGCATTTATTTTTATGTGCAATGATTTTTTGAGAGCCTGTTTATATTTAAGTTCCACCATAATGGTTTATTTTCACATTTGTAAATTTGGCATTGTGTGTTCTTGAAAGGGGGACAGACACATCTATGCTGCTATTCACATGTGCATAGAATTTGGTAGTAAAGGATTCTGCATAAGGTGTGAGATTCTTGAGTTTGAAGGGAATGTTGAGTTTCGCTAGGTCACCACTCAGTTTTCTTAGATTAGCCTTGAGATGATCTCTGAATACAGAGGTATTGGAGGATACTTCTGGCTCCTGTCTTTGTGACTGACTTTTGGTCAGATATGAACAGGGAGAGAGTTAGAATTGCATAGCTGTCCAATACTGGTGAGCAAGAAGTCCAGGATTGTATTGCCCTTGGTTGGGGTGTGGACAAAAAGGTCTAGAGAGCTTTTACTGATTAAGTCCAGAAATCTCTAGGCATACATATTATGGGATGTATATATCTCTCATTTAATGAAAGGGAAGTTGGAGTCCCTTAGGAGAATGGTGATTGGCTTAATACATAAGGACTTCATACTAGTTAGGTAGGAGTTATGGACTGATGGGGAAATAGAGGGGATCCTACAGTCAGCTATGATATCTTAACGTGTTGTGTTATTGCTCAGTTATACCTGGAGGAGTTCCAGGTTGTTATCTTGTTAAGTCTGAAAGTGAAGTTTTTTTTTTTTTTTAATTATGGCAACACCATCACCTTTATTGCCATGATCTACTGCAGTGGGCCCAAACATAAGGTAGATCTTGAACCATCTCCACACCAATGCATATATCAATGTTTTCCAGAGTAATGAGTGCTTTTAGGGAGTGGAGTTTTTTATATGGATTCTGTTTTGTTAGGCTGGAAGATTTTGTGGACTGATATCAGTTAAAAAATCTCTATAGGGAG
The DNA here is from genome assembly GCF_019279795.1 of Protopterus annectens. Classification (NCBI taxonomy): domain Eukaryota; kingdom Metazoa; phylum Chordata; order Ceratodontiformes; family Protopteridae; genus Protopterus; species Protopterus annectens. Next base: position 1,535,539,622 of record NC_056745.1, on the reverse strand, counting down.
GGCAAAACTTTAGCCAATATATAAAAGCCATGGAGAACAAGTGCAGGCCATCCATGGTAAACCAGCTGAGACTTGACCTTGTTAAAGCTGACAACATATATACCCAAATGTTTAGTGATCTGACTATACATAGCTCATAATATTTAAAAAATATATATCTTTACAGGACTTCAACAGAGGGGAATACATAGCAGTCAGAGCTATTACTTATCGAGGCTAGAGAAAATTCATTATGAGATATAAAGATCACTAGAAATTGTGCATTTTCAGCTGTGTTTTATAAATCCTCTAGAGAAGCTAAAACTCATCATGTAGGTTAAATTATTGTAACTTTCTATAGTTTTTTCTGGAAAGTGAAGACATAACAGAAACTCTAATGAAAACTAGCCTTGTGGTCTGTCCACTGTATCCTGTTAAAAGACATTCGCAACTCTGTGTGGACCTAACTGATAGCTTTGTGAATTTTCTTATGCAACCCTTGCGATATACTTGCACTTACATTTCCAGAATGATTGCGTTTTAGTGATTGTAAGCCCAGAAAATGACTCCTTGTCAGGTGTCTAAACGTGAATGGAGTGAGGACTATCCTAAAACTGGTCCTAGAAATCGGCTAGAGCACCTCCCATACAAAAATTAAGTGCCATTTTCTAGTATATGACCACGGTGTTACCGTGGAATATTTAAGTAATTGGTCAGTTGCTGTTCTTATAAGTCACAGTGCTAAGTTCTGAAGTAGCATTTCAGAGTAAATTTGAATTGTTGGTCAGTTAATTAGATGTTGCAGTTGAGAATGCAGCTGCAGTAGAAATATTATCTAAGTGTCTATAGTCCTTGAAGTATAAGAAGAGCTTTTCTTATGTTAAAGTGATCGGCAAAAATGAATAATGTCTCCTCCAGAAGTTACAGGCTGCTGAACTGTATCCTTGTTTGATTTTGAAGTCATAAGGAGACACTCTGAAAAGCAGCCAATATTCACAATTCCTCCAAAGCTCTCTCTGGTTACATAACTTGCACAAGGTCACACATTAGGCAAATGAAAGAAGAGGAAATCAAAGCTTTACCCCTGAAAGTAACTTGTTAACAGCTTTTAGCTTTAATCCTCTACATTGACTATTAGACTTCTTAAGTAGTTATTTGTCTCCTTATCCCAGATAGCAGGCCAGGCTTGTTTCTAATCAGACACTATCCAAATGGCTAGCAAACAGCATCATCTTTTGTAATAATCCAATAGGATAGTGAAAAGGGTTCAGTTTGAACTCCTTCAGCTAGGGCAATGACAATCAGAGCAACCTTCTTTAGGAATGTGGCAGCTCATAGTATTCATGTAATACTTTAAACATCTTTTGAAAGAGCTCCATGAGCTTATGCAAATTATATCATAAGGACATACAAGTATTCCAGTTACATGGCTTCTGAATACCCACTGACATTTAACTATTTCAAGCCTTTATTAAGGCATTCTGTCCAATAAAACCAGACACCATTAGATGAAGTGGGTCTATGTCATAAAATCGCAAGACTATATGATTGAATCTGAGAAGATCGAATCTCTGAACATTGAACCAGCTTCATCTCTGGAAGCTGGCATTTTTTGGGTTTGGGTGTTTATCCCTTCCACAATGTAGAGTGATCATGGAGTTGGAATATATATACATATATATATATATATATATATATATATAGAGAGAGAGAGAGAGCGAGAAAGAGATAGAGAGATATATAGATATGCAGTAGATATATAGATATAATTAAAATAGATGAGAATGTGAGAGGTACAGATGGGCTTGCCCCTGCAAAAACATTGTTTTTCTTGATGCTGGCTTCCATAGCAGAAGCTGGTTTGACATTCTGAGATTTGATCTTCTTGGATTCGATCATATGGTCTTTTGATCATATGAAATAGATCTGCTGCAGCTATCGCATGTTTCTCCCTCTTTATGAGCTCATCAGTACAAGAATTTTGATTAGATTCTTCATGTGCTCCTTCAGTTCAGCCAAACTATAATGAAAAAATAATTGTAAAACAAAAGGAAGGACATGAAAGTGTTGCAGGATCTGATATTTCACTCCTCCCCTCTTCCTTAGACTATGTGATATTGCCTCTAGTGTGACTAGAAGAAGAATCACGTATAGATATCTGATCATAAGAACTCTTTCTGCTGAACACACAATACAAGATTTATGTGAACATAGTGAGTGAAAGTATGAGGCAGGTATTTTTCAGTTTATTAATATTGATCAGTTGAGTGTCATTCTGGGTAATCTGGCATCTCAGGACATCAGGACAACAGTGTAGCTGTGCTGCTACAGAAAAAGATATACACATGGGTGGAAAAGGCTAATCTTATAAACATCTAAGCACAACAGACATTTGGCAACATACAATGGCTATACTTATGGGAGGCATTGGGAGGTTTATAGGGTTTTAACCAGATAAACAGATACACCCAAAGCCACTTAGCCATGAATAATTTCATTAATCATTGTTCCAAGACAGGGTGACAAAGCGAGTTTGGCGTTTATTGACTGACATAAGGCAGAAGAGGGAGATTCAAGGGCTTCTGTATACCACAAAATTAAAAAAATATTATATGTGATGAGAAGTTAGTTCTGGTCAGTACGGAAGATCACACTGGAACAGTGTGCCAAGTACTGTATGTTATTCAAACGGGTCAGGCTATATGTTGATTGAAATGAACCAGGAGATTTAGCAAGATGATTTAATCATTCATTGCATAGATAAAATGATTCAAAGTTTCAAATTGATGTCTAGTACACCCATATCTCAAGAGAAGTTAGCTTGCAAGCTGTATTCCAGTATTTTAGGATGGAACACATCTTCCCTGAAAAGACTATCCAGTTGACATGTTAACACAGCTAATGACATTGGTTATGTAATCTTCATTAGGAGTTTATTACTGCTTCTTGCTACTTTATTCAAAAAGAAATTGCTCTTCAGTTTTGCATTGCGCCTACAAATTGTTATACATAAAGCATGCTTCCCTGTTTGGAAGTTATGTTTTGTGAATTAAAGCAACTCTAGAGGGCATTTGTTCATTCTCTGTACAGATGTAAACCCACATTAATCTCCTGTATGAATAAAATGTAACCTCACGGTTGCCAGTCTCCTGAACTATGAGGCAGAGTGAACATCATAAATTAATTTAGTAAAAAAGGTGTTTCAATCCATTCAAAACTCTCTATATCAAACATGGTGTAGCTGCAGAAGGCTGTAAAATATTTAATGTTCTCACTCGCATCTTAAACAGGGGAATGATAACTTTAGGATGTCTAGATGAAGCAGTCATTAAAATTGTCTTAATGATGAAGTACTTCCAAACTATATAGTTTGCATTTTGGGTTACATTTATAATGCTCGATTATCAGAATGATGAACGGCATTATATTGTTCGCAAAAGGCCAAAATTGAAAATGGTGATGAGACCTCTTTACTGTAGATTGGTATAAAAAAAACCACACCACAGATGCCCCCAAAGGGAGCTAGGAATTCTCCTCAAGCAAAAAAACACTGAACACTGCTGTAGCTGCCAATTTCTTTATTTACTTCATCTGGTACCTCGGCCTCACAGGCCTTCAAAGGAATAACTTAATACAATCCCAGCAGCTTTTATATATTCCATCTTCACATCAATTAACATTGTATTTAATTGAATAATTAATTAATTTGTTTCCTTAAATATTTGTTAAAGCTTAAAGCTTAAAGATGTACCCCCAATACTATACACCATAAATACATTAATGTATAAATATATTAGTTATTAACACCCACAGAGTGACTTAAATCTAAAAATGACATTCTTTTTACACTTTGTTTTTCTCTTTTTTTTCACATTTTTTCCACAAACATATTTTTCACATCCATTTATCATCCTATACCATTATTGCCATTATATACAACTGAATGTCACACACAAAAAAAGAGAAAACATTGACCCTCCCCTGAAAAATTCTACTCTAAACAAACTCCATTTATAATATCATCACTACTATTTTTCTATACTATTTTTCCATTTTATTTCAATTTAATTTTAATTTGCTTAAATTCCATCCCCAACTTAAATCATCACACATCCATTATTGTTCCTCTTGCATCTTAAAAATGAAATATGAGCTAATGTATCCAAAACACTGTCAACCACTCCACCTAGCTTTTCAAACCTATGCTGTGCAGTTAACACCATCAACTAAATTATCTACCTATGTCCGCCAATCTCCAAATTGAGAACCTAGGATATAAAGTGCCCAAATATACTATCAGTTTAGTTTCTAACTTGATCAACCTCCGCCTGAATTCATCCCCTCCCAAACTATAACGTTGTGCTAACACACTAAAGAAGAAACTATCTGTACTACCCCCATGGGTGCCGCAAAAGTGTTGAGCCACTGGACTTTCCATCCTTCTTTTTCTTACATCTCCCAAATGCTCCAAAATTCTCAATTTCACCTTCCTTTTGGTCTGTCCCACATACCATTTACATGGTGTGCATCCTCATCCAATGATGTAGACCACACCTCATGAATCACATCCAAATTCATTCTTTATCAAAAACTTCTTCCCATTTATTATCCATCCATCAACATTTTTCATTTTGCCACACACTTTGCATGCACCGCATGGGAATGCACCCTTCTTTTTAACTATAACACCCTTGGCCCTTGGTCTCAACAACTCTTTTAAGTTATTGAACTGACCATAAGAAAAAAATATTCTATCCGGAAACAACTTCCTTACTAATTCATCCCTACAAACCACAGGCCAAAGGTCATTAACTAGTTCTTTTAATACTTCAGAAAGGGGAGAAAATTTATTCACAAAAAAGAGGCTCAATACCATCCTTCCCCACTTCATGTTTCCTCATGAACTTCTCATGTTCCATAGAACAACTATGTTTCCTTTTGTGACTGGTCTTCCTTTCTAACTTCTTTAATGCCTCACCTATATGTCCTTTAGTGTAACCTCTCTTTAATAATCTTTTCTTGACCATAGCAAACTCTCTTTCCAACACCCTTTCATCAAATGTATTGGTCATGATTCTCCTAAACTCCCCATATGGAAGGTATTTTATTAAATGAGCAGGATGAGCACTGCCAGCTTCTAAAAAACTATCCGCAGCCGTCTCTTTATGAAATGGTTTGTACTGTAAACTACCCCCTTCATTTACATAAAATTTAACATCCAAAAACTGCATTTTATCCCTACTAGTTCTATAAGTAAATTCCAAACCATTGGTATTCCGACCAAGTAACCTCATGAAATCATTAAATTCACTAATTTCTCCCTTGCACACAAAAATCAGATCATCAATAAACCGTCTAAACATTACCACTCTATTTTTAAATAAATCTGTAATATATATACAAACATATTTTCAAAATGGGCCATAAACAAAACTGCATATGAAGGGGCAAATGCTGCCCCCATTGCTGTTCCTTCCAATTGCAGATAATAATCACCGTCAAAAAAAACAAAATAATTATGCATTAAAGCAAACTCTATTATACCATGACCCCCCATTAATATTCCAAAACGTGCACGCTGATTGGCCAGCGTGCATGTTGTAAATCGACTTATACTAATGGAAAAAGGTCCGGTCGCCCGGACTTTTTCCATTAGTATAAGTCTTTTTTTAAAACACTGTCTCACTATGTTAAAAGAGTTTAACATATCAACACAGGTTTAAAAAAAGCAACGGAGATCTCTGTTGCTTATTTTAAAGCTGTCTTGCTATATTAAACCCATCTAACATAGCGAGACAGGTTTAAAAAAAAAAGCAACGGAGAAAGCAAGATCTCTGTTGTTTTTTACTGTTTCGCTATGTTAAATGGGTTTAACATAGCGAGACAGCTTTAAAATAAGTAACGGACATCTCCTTTGCTTATTTTAAAGCTGTCTCGCTATGTTAAACCCATTTAACATAGCGAAACAGTAAAAAAGCAACGGAGATCTTGCTTTCTCCGTTGCTTTTGGCCACAGCTCTGATGTACTGCGCAGGCATGCGCAGTACATCAGAACTGCCGCGGATGCCAGACAGCTGTGGAAGGGCAGCAAAGAGGCATTATACAATGCCATTATTTAAGAAAAGTAATTGTTTCTTTTCTTAAATGTCATAGTATAATAGCAATAACCCGTGCCTGGGTGTGGGTAATGCGGGATTTACCCACAGTTGTCTTTGTTTGGTCCCGAGGGCGAAGCCAAACCATGCCAACCGTGGGTAAATCCCACATTACCCAGACCCAGGCATGGGTTATTGCTATAATAACTGACAGATATAAGTGATTTTCGGTCCTTCACCCATTATTTTAACTACTACTTCCAAACCCATTCTGATGTTAATATTTGTGTATAAAGACTTGACATCCACACAGGCAAGACAAAGGTCCGGGTCCCACTGTATCTTTTTTATACTTTCCAACACATGAGAAGTATTCCTAATGTATGATTGTACTCTGGGGGGGATACATTTTAACTAGGAGTCCAAAAAGATGCCTAGGTTCTGTAAAAATGAACCCACCCCCGAAACTATAGGTCTACCAGGGGATTTAGTCATTGATTTGTGGATTTTAGGAATGACAAAGAACCTGGCATCTTTAGGGTGTTTCAAATATAACTTTTTAACATCTCCAAACGATAATGGATGTGTAATGATTTAAGCTGGGAATGGAATTTAAGCGAATTAAAATTAAATAAATTGAAATAAATGGAAAAATAGTAGTACAGAAAAAATAGAAGTGATGATATTATAAATGGAGTTTGTTTATAGTAGAATTTTTCAGGGGAGGGTCAAGGTTTTCTCTTGTTTTTTGTGTGACATTCAGTTGTATATAATGGTAATAATGGTATAGGTTGTTAAAAGGATGTGAAAATATCTTTGGGGAAAGAAATGTGGAAAAAATGTGAAAAAAGAGAAAAAACTGTGTAAAAAGAATGTCATTTTTAGATTTAAGTCACTCTGTGGGTGTTAATAACTAATATATTTATACATTAATGTATTTATGGTGTATAGTATTGTGGGTACATCTTTAAGCTTTAAGCTTTAACAAATATTTAAGGAAACAAATTAATTATTCAATTAAATAAAATTTTAATTGATGTGGAGATGGAATATATAAAGGCTGCTGGGATTGTATTAAGTTATTCCTTTGAAGGCCTGTAAGGCCGAGGTACCAGATGAAGTAAATAAAGAAATTGGCAGCTACAGCAGTGCTCAGTGTTTTTTTGCTTGTAGAGATTGATACTTTCCACACTGTAGTGCAACCTTTGAATTAGTATATAAGATAAGCAGGGGATGTGGCGGGTTCAGAGGGATAGGGTGAGTTTTTCAGCAATGTGGGTTTCGACCTTCTGTGGTTGACATAATGCCATTTGGCATTCTAATCATTTGGCATTATGAGCATATCCTTCTTTTTCCTAATGCTCATTATGTTGTGTACTATAATGCTCATGTGTCTAAAATGTATAACACTACGCAACTGCTGTCTAGCTATTGAATGTATATAGGATTCCCTGGATTTAGTCAATATGAGTTCCATTTCAAGCAAGTTTTCCAGCACTGTTTAAATACTGCTTAGTCGATGATCAAAATGTATATTTGACAGCTTTTGTTTGGTTGGTTGCAGTTATCAGTACAAGTGAATGGGTGTGCATCATTCAATTGAACATTTAAATTAGAAAGTGCAGGGTTTAAGCTCAGGGTGAGCATGTGTGTGGGGGGTTTAAGTCAGGCGAGTGGAAGTGTTGTCTTAGGGTTAGAGGGGACTGGGAGTTTTATGATTAGTGTCCGATTGTGAGGTTTAGATTTAGCGAACAGGAGGAGAGTTTTAGGGGTAGGGGCTAACATGGAGTATAAGTTGTGGAAGTGGGAGGGAAGTTTAGGGTTAGGGAGTGATCAGGGATTTAGTTTGATGGACAAAGTGCTTAAGAATTATCAGAAGGAGTGGACTGAAAAAGAAAAAAAAATAACTGTCAGTAAAATAAAAGACACAGCAAAGTGGAAATCAAAAAGAACAGGTTCAGCAAAGTGAGGAAAAGAGGCAAGATTGTATATAAGCTGCAAAGGAAATGGAATTAGATGCACAGTCTCACAATTGGCCAGGTTTTCTAATCTACAAAAGAAGAAAAGTAGTCAATTGGAAACCACAAATCAAAAAGAGAAGTCGGGTGGTGATACAAAATAAACCACAGGCCTTACAGGAAGAAATAGTGAGGATGAAGATGGGGAAGATAGAATGAAAGGATACAAGAGAAAGAAATTAAGTAGAAGGAAATGTTATATGTTTGTATGGTTATTAGAAATGTACTGATTGCAAGAGGAACTGAGTAGTGAACATAGGATAAGAATAGTTCTAAAAAAAATATGTAGGCTAAAAAGGGATGTAGACCAGAATTCATAAATATGTTTGAAAAGTGCATAAAACTGGTTTGTCACCCAAATATATACCCCAGCCTTATTCAGTGCATAAAGGGACCTATGTACTACAGAAAACCAAAGTACCTTACTCTATACCTGGAGGATTGCAGGCATCCATTGTTAAGTATGCAGATGGGCATCCATATCATAATTCACTAGCATTGTCAACTCACAGCAAGATGTTCCTCAGTTTGATTCTTGGCTGAGGTGCATTCTGTGCAGTCTGTTCTGCCTGTCCTTCATGTGTTCAAGTGGGTTTCCTCTGCCTGTTCCTGTTTCCTCACACATTCCAAAGATATGCAGTAGGTGGACTGAACACTCTAAATTGGCCATGGGTGTGAGTGTGTGTGCGACTGTGCAGCGTGGAAGAGCTACCGCTGCAGGTGTAGCCAACTGGCAGTCTAAACCTTGGCTCTAGATGAGTGTCACTGTTGAAATAACACCATGACCCCAATTGCAAAAATGGGAAAACGGGGTTGTGGATGGATGGTCACTAAAAAGCAGGGACAAGGATTCACAAGGATACTATTGCAGATGTACCACAACAGCAATAAATACAACTCAATTCCCAATTCCAAGAACTGATGAGAAGTTGCTCAGTATAACAGAAATGAGCAGTGACATACAATATCATCATTATTAGACTAATATTATCCATAAATTATAAAATAACAAAGGGACGTGAAGACAATACCTGGGAGTACTTAAAGTGCACATCACTGCACTAATAGAACCACATCTAATTCATGCATGTCCTGGTAACACTTACAGTGCACATCACTGCACTTATACAACCACATCTGATTCATGCATGTTCTGGTAGTACTTACAGTGCACATCACTGCACTAATACAACCACATCTGGTCCATGCATGTCCTGGTAGTACATACAGTGCACACCACAGCACTAATACAACCATGTCATGTCTGTGCATGTACTGGCAGTACTTACAATGCACACCACCATACTAATACAACCATGTTTGGTTCATGGATGTCCTGGTAGTACTTACAGTGCATACCACTGCACTAATACAACCACATCTGGTCATTTCATGTCCTGGTAGTACTTGCAATGCATACCACCGCACTAATACAATCATGTCTGGTTTGTGCTGGCACTGTGACATGGCTGTAATCCTGCCAGTAAGGACATCATCCAACTGAATCCCTTCTTTGCCATACTATGCTCCTCACTCTTAACTCAGGACTAATGACAATGTCAGATGCATCTTTTATGAGTCAACCTTTGCCATGGCTGCAAAATGTAGGTCTGCCACCTGCCTTCCTACACCAGGCTACAACAATTAACAAACTGCTGTTTATGTTACTGCAGTCACTAGTACATTGCCAAACATTACAGCTAGTACAAGGGTAGCTAAATCTGCTGGTTAGATGCATTAATGGATATGGATCAAGAAAGGCATAGCTATGTGCTGGACAGTGGCGGGTTATGGACTGTGTCCATATTTCCTGTTGTAGCATCCTTGTGTACACCATAGTACAGTAATATTATTCAGGTTTATGAAATGGGTTGCTACCATGATGGTAGTTTAGCCCCACAACACACACACACACACACACACACACACACACACACACACACACACACACGCACACACGCACACGCGCACACACACGCACACACACACACACACACACGCACACACACACACACACACACACACACACACACACACACACACACACACGCACCCAGTCCCTTTAAGAGGCTGTACACATTTCTACATTGTGTATCCTTTTACAAAAGGTGCAAGAACAAGAGGTAAGTAAATTGTGTCTATCGTATGGAATCAGTTTTGCAGATGGAGTTGGAGAACGCAATTTCTTAAACATTCTGGCATACACTTTCACAACTTTTGCAGAATACAAACAGGCATAATTACTGTGGTAGATGGAGTTATAGGGTTTAATAATTGTTTATGGAGTGGAAAAAAACTAAGACTAAAACAGTGAGACACAACAAAGAAATATGGAAAATGAGGTTTTAGTACTAATTTTAGGCTTATGTTAAAGTGCATGTAATGCTGCTATTCAGGTAAAAGAATTCATGATTAGTTTTGAGTTAAGGAATGTGATACATAAGAGGAAAAATAATTTTAACTTTGTTTGTGGAAGTAGGAGGTCATATTTTATTTTTATGTATTTATTTATTTGCATCTTGTTTGCCAGGAAAGTCCACTGGGCCATAGAGAACCCATTTTCAGTGGAGGTCCATGGAGAAACACTCTATAATACTAAAATTTAACAGTTTAAATTACAAGATTTGAGTTACAAGGATTAAATTTATACAGAATACATAGTAAAAAACTATAAGAATAGTATAATCTATACAGACAAGAAAATAAGTACAAATGTGTACAAAATACATAGTAAAAATATAATAATAGTTTAGTTTGCATAGACAAAGTATCAAGTAAAGATTTACATTGAATCATTTTTTCTTTGATCTCTTTTTATATTAGTATTATATGGTCACATGAAATACGGTAGTTAAGAAGTGGTATAGTGCGTGTAATTTTGGAGGGCTTAGTGCAGGAACATGGCCAGCTTGAAGATAGGTGGTTGTAAAGGGAGGTTTTAAAAGAGGTACAGTTTTTGCTTGTTCTAATTAGCATAAATTATTTTATTTATTTATTTAACATTTGTTGACTGGGAAAGACTGACTAGGACAGAGCCTATTTTCAGCAGAGGCCCAGGGAGAAATGCTCCAGATGCATGTCTTTTGTTATGTGGAAGGAAATCAGAGTACCGGGAAGAAACACACATGAATGCAGGGAGGACATGCAGACTTTGCACAGAAGGCACCCCAACCAAGAATTGAACCGGAGTACCTTTTGCTGAGAATAAAATAAATAAAATGCTAAAAATGGCGACATAATAAACTGACAATCTGGTGAATGACTGATGTCATAGGAACAGATCATAATGTTTTTATAGGATATTATACAATTCTTCCTCTAAAACGTGCACGCTGATTGGCCAGCCCAACCAGCATGCCCGTTGTAAATCCCTCAATATACTAACGGAAAAAGGTCCGGTCGCCCGGACTTTTTCCGTTAGTATAAAACACTGTCTCTCTATGTTAAAAGAGTTTAACATAGCGATACAGGTTTAAAAAAAGCAACGCAGATCTCCGTTGCTTTTTTTAAAGCTGTCTCGCTATGTTAAACTCCTTTAACATAGCGACACAGTGTGTAAAAAGCAACGGAGATCTTGCAATCTCCGTTGCTTTTTTTTTTAAACCTGTCTTGCTATATTAAATGGGTTTAACATAGCGAGACAGCTTTAAAATAAGTAACGGAGATCTCCGTTGTATTTTAAAGCTGTCTCGCTATGTTAAACCCATTTAACATAGCAAAACAGTAAAAAGCAACGAAGATCTTGCGTTCTCCGTTGCTTTTGCCCACAGCTCTGATGTACTGCGTAGGCATGCGCAGTACATCAGAACTGCCGCGGAATACCAGACAGCTGCGGAAGGGCAGCAAAGAGGCATTATACAATACCATTATTTAAGAAAAGTAATTATTTCTTTTCTTAAATAATGTCATTGTATAATAGCAATAACCCACTTCTGGGTGTGGGTAATGTGGGATTTAACCACGGTTGTCTTTGTTTGGTCCCGAGGGCGAAGTTAAATCCCGCATTACCCACACCCAGGCGTGGGTTATTGCTATATTATTGACTAATTTAAAGAAGTGGAAATTAAAAGTAACTACCATTGCGCAGTGAAAGGATCACATATGCCAGAAATGTGAAAAATGTTATAGATCTTTCTTTTTGGACAAGGAAACAAAGTTTGAGGGAATAGTATTTCATTAGTTCAAAAGAAAGCTGTTGATAAAGTAGATTTGAAGAAGTTATGTGTAGTTATGAAAGACAAAAAAGAATTTAAAGATGCTTTTGGCTGATGTTTTGTACTTTGTTGCAAGGATGAAGATAATGACAATCGGATGAATGGCTGGGATGAACGAGTAAAGATGTAAGATATTACAGGTGTGTTTGATTACTTCATTTAAACATTTTAAGTAAATGTATAGTTATTAGCTGAGACAGAAAATGAGAGAAGAATTAAAACTGTAAAGAACTTTGACAGACCTGAATTTAAAGTTGCAGCATTTACAAACAATATATCGCTGTTGTCATTAATTAGGAATGTGAAAAGTTAGTAGAATGATTGAAGAGGTGTATATAACGTTATAATTTATTTTCCTATTCTTTGTTCATTAGGTTAGTCCTACTAGGCTAGTAGCCTATTTCAGAGGAGGACTGAGGTGGTATTTATACTATATTACCAGGGGAAATTTGGCCATGGCATGAAGGAACTTTCCCCTATTCTTTTTGATAGGTGCCATGGGATCTTTTACATCCACCTGAGCTACCATCAGCTCATGTAAATGAGGCCTCAGTTTAACATCTCATCTGAAGGATAACACATTCAGGAGAACAGCCTCCTCATGCTGCACTGCATTGCATTGCTAGGAATCTGGACTAGAACCCACAGCCATCAACATTAAAGGGGAATGTTTTACCTGTGGGATCATTGACCCTGCAAAATACAAAATAGTAAAGCATTAGTGAATAATAGTAATAATAAAATCAAATCTATATGCTTTTTTCACATTTAAAATTCAAGTGGATTCAGACAACTAAAATGATTTATAAAATGTTATTTGCCTGGTTTGTATTGGGGCACATGGAAAATAAAAAAATGAATATTAGTATTAAAGAAAGGTAATGAAAAAATCAGAAATTAAATATGTGGAAATAAGTAAAAAAAAATATTTATTTTTAAATATTACATTTTTATTAATTGTGTTTGTGATATTTGTTTTTCTGGATGTTAGTAAGAATGGAATTTAAGGTAGCACAGTTCACATTTTCTTTGAAATGGATTCTAAATCTGACAAAAGGAGACACTGTTTACTTGTAGGTCTATAAAGGGGTCAGACTTGACAAACAGTTGAGAATTCATTAAAGTATTCTATGAGATGATATGTGCATGTTGACATAAGGCAGAATGGCAAAGATTTATATATGAAGCTGTGAAACAAGCTGCAGATCATAGAAAGAGAAGGAAACTATGCATATGCATTTTTTCTTAAAGAGTTCTTAAAAGACTATGAAGAGAAGAATGAGAAAGTATAGAAAGAATATATAAATATATATATAAATATATCTATATATGTTTGTGTGTATACACAGATGTGAACATATAAACTATAGAAGGAAACAGATAATAGGAAAGAGACATTAAGCACTTTATATTATTAAAAATATCACTAGAAATTATTGATATATAGTTAGGGGTATATGAATAACTGATGTTAAATAATTGGAAATATTTTATATATGTAGTTGTTTAATTCTTGGATTCTTGATAACTATCAGTCATACCGAAAGATCTTCCTGATAGCATTGCATAGAAGTACTTTTTCTTTAACTTGACAGCTTCCCTCACATCTGCTATCCACCAAGTGGATTTCATAGTTACTGTAATGACATGTACTAGCTACTTTTTGGCTAGACCACACACCGGCTGTGAGAAGGCTAAATACTCTGAATAGCTCTATAGTCAGACCCCTGGATTCATGAACAATCATGTATGCTTTGCACAAAGCCTATGCAATGTTTATGTGGTAGGGAGTTGAGTAGAAGTGCTAATTGCATATGCATGCTGCTCATCACACCTACACTAATATAAGCATGTTTCTGTGGCCAGCAGCAGTGTTGGTGGTCAAGAAAACATGTTGAGCAGATTCCAAGATGGCCGCCGACTAGTCTAGTCCTTACTCTCTGAGCTCCTCACAGCTATTTAACTTTTGTTTTTTTTTACAACTTTATATCAACCTTTTTCCTCAAATTTTTATACTAAAAGATTTTATAAATCTTTTTCTACGCATTTGGATTATTTTTTCTTCTGGACTTATTATCCTGGGATTTATTTTACCTCAGAACATTCTTGGTCTCTCTGCTGCTGGGACTCCTACTGCTCCAGTCTGTTCCTGGTTCCTGGTATCCTGTTGACTGCATTCCATTTTTGGGCATGGCTACAAAATCTGACTCCATGGAGACTCAGCCTACAAAGGCCAAATATACTTCAATGCTCTCTCCTGAAAAAGATTCAGGTTCAAAAAGACTGAAATCATCTAGACAACCTACAGAAACTATTAATGTAAGTAATAAAGATTTAAATGGCTCAAATTTCCTTTTAGAAGAACTAAAAATAGCATTAAAACCAATCCAAAGTGCTATACAAAACTTTTCTGAACAGTTTGCAGACTTTAGTAAATCTTTAAAGCAAATAAACGTTAGTATTGTTACTATTGAAAATAAAATCTTAGCTTTGGAAGTTAAAACAGACTTATTGGAAAGTGACTTTAAATCTAGAGATAAAACTATTTCAGATTTACAAGCTAAAATATTGGATCTGGAAGCCAGGAGTCGAAGAAATAACATCATTATTCGTGGTTTACCTGAATCTTATGACAATAAAAACTTGGACAAGGCAAGGAAAAAAGATGGCAGGACACTGCTGCTGCTCAATGTAGCTTTTAATAAAAAACTTAAAAACAAGTAAATCCAAATGCAAATAAGGTATAAAAGTAAGCGCTTTCGGGTTACAGACCTGATGAAGGGTGTAACCCGAAAGCGCTTACTTTTATACCTTATTTGCATTTGGATTTACTTGTTTTTAAGTTTTTTATTAAAAGCTACATTGAGCAGCAGCAGTGTCCTGCCATCTTTTTTCCTTGTTTTGTCAATTTTGGATTCGCAGGACTTTGGCAAGGCTGAGTGGATTTTTTTCTGTACAATAAAAACTTGTTATCTGTGACTAAAAATATCTTTGAAACACTGTCAAATTGTGAAGCTTCTTCAAAATCTATAATTGTAGAGAGAGCACACAGAGCACTGCGTACAAAGCAAGATTCTTCTATACCAAGGTTAATTTATACTAAGTTACTAAACTTTCAAGACACTTTCCAGATCCTAGAAACTGCTAAAACAAAGAAACAATTCATATGGAAGTCTCACAAACTATCATTTTCCCAAGATCTTCCTGCACAGATCAAATTAAATAGACAAAAACTAGCCCCTATTGTGCTGACTTGATAAAAGAGGGATTAGATTTCGAATGGCTTATCCTAATACCTTGTCTTTCACAGCTAATGACAAAAGATTTGTATGTTCAGATCCTAAAGATGCAAAAGACATTTTTCTTAAAACATTTAAAAAGCTTCCTGACACTGTATCTTAATATTCTACTGTTAAAGAACTACAATAAGGTTTGATTATTTCATTTCTTTACTCTGACAGTATTTGTGTTACATGATTTGTAATTCTGGTGTGACATAATTATATTAGCTTAAGAACTTGTCATGTAATTTACACATGATAGATTTGGTGTGACAGTGTGCAGTGACAGGATATATGCTTGTTAGATTTGTGTGGATTAATAGAAGCATTTAAATTGCTGTATTTACTTTTTTCTCTTTCTATCACATATGCTTGCTGTGTAAATAGATAATATGTTAATTTTACTACAAGCTTTTGAGTTACAGCCTTCTGTGTAAGCTAAATGATTTTTGGAGGGAAAAACATTCCATCTCAACATTCTAGCAAGAAAATCTTCCCCTCAGAGTTCCAACTGATGCTCTGCATGAACATGCGCACACTACAGTCTCTCTGAGATGGATGGTGATGTCATCATTTGTGAGGAAAGAAGGACAGTTTCAAATACACAAGTCTGCTTGTTTTCAACAAGTATTCAATAGCGCTAACTTTTTAATAGATCTGGCTATTATTTAAAGTGGTTTCTCTTCATAAATGAAGGTTGCTTTTTAAATTTAAACAGATTCATGTCACATAATATATTCAGTGACTTTTAGTGTGTCTGCATGACTTCAAAGCAAGCTGCTACTTTCATAAAGCAGAGTGAAAATGTTTCTGGAAACAAATGAACAGGTTAGTTATATATATTAAAATTCTCAAGGATGTGTAAGGAAATGAACATATTTTCCTATTCAGAATATTTTTTCATACAATATTTTATATTATACTGAAGTGTTTAATTTGACAAATTTTACAAAGTATACCTGTTCATATGAAAGTTTCATGTTCTTTCTATTCTCTGCTCTCTTTCTTCTCAGAGGCTGGATGTGATATTTATGATTAGTAGTTTATGTTTAAGAAAGCCTTTACTTACTTGAAAGGTTTGAAATAACTATCTTTAATATGATTAGCTGAATCTACCTGTATATATTTAAGCCCTTAGATTTACTGCATTTAGCTTGCTTGTTTCTGTTTTAATTAGATGTTCAAAATGTTTACTTTAAAAGCCTTGTCTTTTCATGCTGTTTTGCTATGTTACATCTATAGCTTAGAAGAATAGTATGGCTACATAACCTAACAGAGCCATTAGTAAAATATTCAAAAAGTAGATTTAAAATTATATGTATGCACATTGTTGTACATTCAGTCCAATATATATGATGCTGTTTAAGTTACTATTTAATAATATAATTATACTTTATTCATGTATATTAACTAGTGTTAAAAACCTTACAGCTTATAATATTTCATTTTGAATAGTTCCTGTACTACTATTATCTAGTTAATAGATGCATCTCCAGACTGAATTGTTTTCATTTTGAGATATGGTTGCTTGGTAGTTGTTTTTGCTTTATTTGAACTATAACTAAATACTCATTCTACAGGTATTAGTGCTTTTATCATACTAATGGTCATGTTGATTAATGAAATTATCACTAAAGTACTAAAGAAGGTTCAGTAGATAGTGCATGACTATTATCTTTAGTTCAGTAATGCTATGCTTATTTACTTATATTATAATGTTACCAGTTGGTTTTGTTATACTTATATATGTTATCTTACATATCTTTCAGTTTTAATTGTATTACTTCTTATGATAGAGTGTTCTAGTTAAGCAGAGTGTGATTTATTTATTATTTACTTGTTTTTCTTTCTCTTGAAGTACTTGAGGAAATACAGTTAATCACTATAAATTTCAATTTAAGGATAGGAGCTTTAGATTAGTATTAGAAGTAGGGATTAAGCATGTTGGACGTCTTGAAATTAGTTAATTTTGTATATATTTTTAGTAGTATTACTCGGACTTTATGTTATGTTAGGCTTCCTTTGAGTAATTTGTATTCTAACTTGAGGTTATTATTATCTATAATTACAATGTTTTTTTTATGTTCTTCTGCTCTTCCTTTATCACATGGGGATTGGTGGGTAGGCACTAGGGTTAGGATAAAGGTTATTATTATACATTTCATAGTTCTTAAAAAAACTTTTTTCTTTTTTCAACAAATGTTATTTGATGACTTGCTTGAATACTTAAAGACTGTTTTTCTTTTATTTTTTTCTTCTTCTTTTAATGTTGTGTTGGATTTGCACCTTGAGTTCACTTTTATAGCATCAATAATGATTATACTTGTAGAATATGCCTGTTGACATAATTTTAGATTCTTGGAATGTCAGAGGCATTCAAGATAAAGCGAAAAAGTCACTATTATTTCATATGATCTTTAAATCACAGGCTAACATTTGTTTTATTCAAGAGACCCATATTTCACGTATTGATTGGAATAAAGAGTTAAAAAATGGATCAAAAGATTATAGCTTCAGGTGACTCATCTAACTCCAGAGGTGTAGCTATAATCATTAAACAAAAATTCATTGGGAATATTATTGATGAGAAATTTGATGATGAGGGAGGTGGTGCTTATTTACGCTTCTATTGCTGGTTTGGACAAACCCTTATTAATTTTAAATCTATATGGCCCATGTAATTCACAACATTTGTTCATTTTAAAAATTTACAATATTCTTGCATCCTATAAGGATCATCATATTATAGTAGGTGGTGACTGGAATGCAGTTATAAACCCTGTAATTGATCGTTCCCGCTCCACTGGCACCTATAATCTTCAATCTACCCTGGCTATAAATGATTTGATGACAGAATATAATTTAATAGATCCCCTCCGCACTGTTAAAAGTATAAACAAGAATGATATATATACTTATTATTCTAAGTGCTATCATTCGTGGTCCAGATTAGACTTCTTTCTAATTTCAGATTATATTTCAAAATATATTGTGGACTTTACTACAGAACCCAGATTCTTTTCGGATCACTCAAGAATTTCACTAAAATTGAACATAAAACCCAATATCAAAAATAAAACTATGTTTAATAAGTGGACCTTAAATAATAACTTATTGTCAAATGAAGATATTTGCAAACAAGCTTCAGAAATCCTAAATGAAATGGTGAATAGTCTTGAAACATCTGACATTCCTTATGACATACAATGGGCTGCATGTAAAGCAAGATTAAGAGGTTTATTTATTAGTAAAGCTGCTTTTTTCAAAAAACAATACTTTAAGAAAGAGGAATTCTTAAAATCAAGAATTTCTTCGTTGGAAAATCATCTTAGTCTGAACTATGATGCTACTTTAGAAAAACAAATTTTTGATTGTCAGAAAGATTTAATTCTACTTTACCAAAATAACCTCTCCTTAGCTGAACAAAAGCTACTTGCTTCATATTCAGAGTGGGCCCAGGTTCCATCTAAATTGTTAGCGAGAATTATTAAAGTTAACTTCAGAAATCCAAATATTACATCTTTATCTTATAATAACAGATTATATAATACTGATGAAGAGATTATTCAACTTTTCACCTCTCTTTACACTGAGTTATATTCAGGTTCTTCTAATTCTGTTAAAGATAATCACTCAAAATTCTTTTTAGACTCTTTGCAGTTCCCTAAACTTAATGATAATCAGCAAAAACTACTTTCTACCCCTATATTGGTACAAGAAATCTCGGATTCAATAGATAGTCTTAAATTGGGTAAATCTCCGGGACCTGATGGTTTTACTCCAGAATTTTTCAAAACTTTCAAATTGGTAGTTCTTCCCTTTCTATTTAAAGTTTACAATCACATAAGAGTTAATGATATCTCAGATATTCATTGGAACACATCCAAAACCATTCTAAGTCTAAAAAATAATAAAGATAAATCTGACCCAGTAAATTATAGACACATTTCTTTAATTAACGTCGATATTAAGATTCTGTCATCTATTCTGGCTAACAGATTGAAACGGATTTTACCCTCAATTATCTCGTCAGATCAATCAGGTTTTATGTCTCAGAGACATGCTTGGGATAATACTCTATCTTTAGAGACTATACTTCATCTCATTAAGAAAAATCCAAACCCTATATATGCTTTGATTATAGATGCATCAAATGCCTTTGACAGAGTATGTTGGAACTTTCTATTTCAAACTATGTTATGTTTTAATATTCCCTTATTCTTTATAAATTTTTTAAAAGTTTTATACAAGAATATGTTTACTAGACTATACATTAATGGTAAATTTTCTGCTCCGATAAAGATCACTAAAGGAGCAAGACAGGGTTGTCCATTGTCCCCTTTTCTTTTCAACATTTATTTAGAACCTTTGCTATTGTTTATTACTCAAAATACTTTTCATAACATCCCTAGAATTCTTAATACTAATATTCATTTCTCTGCTTTTGCGGATGATTTAGTAATCTACTTTCAAACTCCATTATCTGATTACAGAAAAATAATGAATTTCTTTACCAATTCTCATCATCTGATCAGATAATTTCAAAAAAAATTTTTGAGTCTGTAAATAAAGCTTTGGCAAAATTCATATGGTTCCCTAAATCTGTTAGAATTTCCTATTCTAGATTGGTATTTTCGAAGGACAAGGGAGGTTTGAGTTTACCTAATCTTTATCTCTATTATTTGATTGTCTCATCCAATAAACTTCTTACTATCTCTAAATTCAATAACACTTCTTATCCAAATCACTCTTTATGGATAAAATTATGGTATAATTATGTCATTTCTAATAATTTAAATCCTGAAGCTATTCCCTTTATCTCTCTGGATAGTTTATTTATTAAAAATATATCTACAGTATTTAAACAAAAGATTAGAGATTTCCAAACCTTACTCAAAATGTGTAAACTAGAAAAGATCTCGCACCATGTTCAGCCAATTCATCTAAACCCAAATATATTATTGGACAATAAACTTTTGAACTTAACAAACTATCCTTTAATTAAAAATCTAAAAGTAGGAGATGTTTTGAAATATCTTGACTTGCCTTTATCTGACTGGTGTAAGTTATTGAAAGTAAACTGGAATTACTCACCAATTCTTACACAACTAAGAGCAATAATTAAAAACAAATTTGTATGTCTGGTCCCCATAGACTCACAATTGAAAAACCTTAACACGATTATCAAAATACTTTCATCATCTGATAAAATGCTCTCAAACTCATATAAATTAATTAATTCTTTAATGATGGACCACAACTGTCTTTTATCTAATGTTTGGTTGAATTATAATTCCCAATTGTCAGAATCTCAGAAAGTCCTGGCTATTAGACACACTAAGGAATTTATCCCTTTTAAAAAATTAGCATACACACAATTAATGATTAATAATGATGCCTACTTTACCCCAATCAAATTAAACAAATTTAACCCACATAAGTCCCCTTCGTGTTCATGCTGTTCTCATCCCCAAGCAGACCTCCTTCATATTCTATGGTATTGTCATTTTTATCACAGATTGTGGACATCTTTGAAAGTCAGACTGCAGAAAATGGGATCTCAAAAATCCACGTTGACGTGGGAATTTGCTATTCTACATATTCCATTGATTCATCTTTCAAAAGTTGATATTCATGTTATCATTTTTATTTGCTCATTACTAAAACTTTATATAATACAAAATTGGATTGATCATTCTAAATTAAAATGGGTTACTTTCCAGAAAATGGCTTTTAAATTTATTGATGCTCAAAGATACTTAGGTGGGAGTCCAAAAAAAAAGCTATTAGAAAGGTTGTGTTAGAAAAGGTTCTAAACATACTAAATAGTTAATGTTAAATATTTTTTTTTTCTCTCTCAGGTTGCCTAACTTGTATATAGTGTACATATGGTGTATGTTTTATTTCTAAATAATTTATCAAAATCTCAGGAAGGTTGTTATCACTAGATGAATTGTTATATGTTCATTTATGCCTTCTTGTTATGTATAATCTTTTAATTGTCTTGCTATTCATATAATTAATAAAAATTTTTTTGAGAAAAAAAATGTGAGCAGTATGAGCACACACACTAAACAAACAGGCCTGCCTATGGCCAAACCTGTTAGGTGTGCTTGTGCAGACAGCACAAACAGCTACATAGTAAAATAATGAAAGCTGTTCCAGGCAGGGAAAGCATACTAAGTGCAATGTGCACATAAATCAAACATACGAATGCGCAAGTAAGCAAGAAGGGAGGGTAAACAGTGACTGTGAGTTTCTTGGAGGCCAGTGCTTGCTTGAGCTAAAGAGAAGTCTCTGTGTTCACCAGTGGTAGTGCAGCCTGCCTGTCCCTGTAGGAGTGGTTACTGCCTAGAAGCTGTAGATTTATTGGCCATTTTGGGTCAATTCCAAACTCCTTGATCTCTCTCTTAAAACCCTGCTGCCTCGTGGTTTTGGCGTTTTTACAGGCTTGTTAGTTGTTGCTGAAGCACCTACCAAGGGGAGAAAATGCTGAGAGAAGAAAGGAGCCACTTTTGAGATTTTAAGTATTTTCTTCTGATTTTTTGTTCAGAATTACTGCTTTGCCCTCTACTTTTTGGCATTTTCCGACTTGCTAAAATTTATATCTGTATTAGAAACAGTATTTAGAACACATCTAGAGCCTGTTTACTGCATTTCCTGTGTTGCACTTAATTTAAAATCTTTTTTTTCTCTTAAAATTGCATTTTACCTGACTTTGGCCTAGCACTCAAGTGTGGGGTCATTTATTGCACTGTTGTGAATATTTTGCTACTTGTGTATCTCTGCTACCTTTAAACTAAAAAAAAAATCTTGCTTTTTTCCCACTTTCTGAAATTTAAGAAAGTTCAGTTACAAATTTGCTGTTCTGAACTGTTTGTAAGTTTCTTGGAGGCCAGTGCTTGCTTGGGCTAAAGGGAAGTCTCTGTGTTCACCAGTGGCAGTGGTTAACACTGAGCAACCTGCCTGTCCCTGTAGGAGTGCTTACTGCCTAGAAGCTGTAGTTTTATTGGCCATTTTGGGTCAATTCCAAACTCCTTGATCTCTCTCTCTCTTAAAACCCTGCAACTCTCTTTTTGCACGGTCATGCGAACAGAGCAGTGTCGGGCAGCGCCACTTAAACAGGTTTAAACTATTCCCAGCTCCACAAAGTCTGCTCTTCACCTTTTCCCTTAGAACTGCCCTAAATCTCAAAATAAGCACTCTATTTTCATTCTAAAGCCCTGCACTTGCTCGCATATGTAATCTCATAGGTAAACACAAACTAAAGCACTACATCCTCTTATACTCCTTCTAAGCACTTGCTCCCTATTGGTTCTTTCTGATCAGTCAATAAGTAGTTCCCTAAGGTCAGTTTCGAGTTTACTCTCTAGTCCAGCTGGTGAATATGGGAATCTTGAGGCAATGTTACAACTGCCTTATGTATACAGACCACCCTCTCCTCCTCCCAACAAGCTCAAATATATGTGAGAGATGCAACTATATAACCAAACTGAAGGCTAAGCTCTCTCTCAACCCAGTACTGGCACAGCCTGTCAGGAGGAGAAGGTAACCACACACACCACAAATCCAGTCTCACATAGACCTATCGCATCAACAAACCAAACACATAAACACATAAAAACATACTCAGAGGCTCTAAATAAAAATCTGCCTAAGCAGCAGAGACCTCCAAAGCAGACATCCAAGCAACACTTACCACGAAACAATATCCACATAGCACATAGCTCACAAAGTCAGTGTGCCACACAGTCACAGCCCTTAAGGCTAAACAACACACCTAATACATTTGTAATAGGTGACTCTATTGTCAGACACACTGACGTCCCACTCACCACACTGAACAAGGAGAAGGTCACTGTAAGCTGCCTGTCATGTGCCAGGATCTGCCACATAACACAAGCACTCAGGTCACTCCAAAGCAAGTACAAATATGACTCCATCATTGTCCATGCTGGTGAGAATTACTTGAGACGTATCTCCCTGGACTACATGAAAAAAGATGTACAGGAGCTCTTTGATCATGTAGCCAAGGCCGGTATGACCCGGACCTTGAGTAGCATCTTACCCTCCCCAAGAATGATGCCACAATATAAAAACAAAATGATCAATTTTAACAATTGGCTAAAGTATTGGTGTCATTCAAAGGGGATCCAGTGTCTGTCAGCCTGGGATGACATGCTTGACAAGCCACGTTGCTTCGCTAAGGACGTCTTGCACCTGTCACTCCTGGGTTTTTGAATACTGGCAAAGGTTCTTGCCTCCCCCATAGTGCCTTTTTTAGGCAAGGCTCAAAAGACAAACCCACGCCCATAAACAACACAAAGAAAAAAAAACTAAGGGTAATGCTGCTCAACGTCAGAAGTCTAAACCTCAAGAAGCATGCACTTGAGACTCTCCTCAGTATGGAGAATATCGATATCTGTGCAGTAACAGAATCCTGGTTCAAGGCTCCTGAGAGCACCCCAGCACTAACAAGTTATACTTCATACCAAGCTTTCTGGCCCCAAAACTCGGACCGAACCACAAAAGGAGGGGGAGTATCCATATTTATCAAAGATACCCACACCTCCAGGTTAGTGGCACTGCATGAAGCATCGGAGACCATCCATGTGCAACTAACAGTGGGCAAAACTGCCTTTCAGTTTGTAGCCTGCTACAGACCACCCTCCCAAACAAAGGAACCTCACTCGGCTTTCCTGAGAACACTGGAGAATATGAAGGTCTCTCCAAACACTATTATATTGGGTGACTTCAACTACCCAAATATCGATTGAGAAAACTACTCAAGCCCAAACACCCTCACCCAATGGTTCCTAGAATTTATAAACTCAAATGCTATGGAACAACTGGTCACCACTCCCACAAGAGAGGAAAACATATTGGATCTGGTCATCACCAACATGGGGTCTCTATGTTCCACATCAGAGGTATACCCCTCATTGGTAAGATCAGACCATAAACAAATCTCACTGGACATCCATATTCCATCCCCACCCCTAGCCAAGGAAACCACGGTGAAGAACTTCTCAAAAGCAAACTTCACACTTCTCAATATGGAAGTGGAATCCTTCAAAGCCCCCGGGCCAGTGGAAAATACGGCCCAAAATGCAGAATCCTTTACAAAAGCATTCTATGGACACCTACAGGAATGCATGGAGTATGCTATCCCAAATAAAACCAAGACTCACTCCTCCAGAGGCAGGAAACCTGTCTGGTGGACACTGGCCATAAATAAGCTATACAACAGTAGGAGAAAGCTACTACATGACAGAGCAAAATCCCAAAAAGGGAAGGCGTCACTGATCAGTACTAGCAAGAAACTACGATCCCTCATAAAATCATCTAAGGCCAGCTTCGAAAGAAAAATTGCACAAGACACTAAAGATAATCACAAGGCCTTCTTTAGTTATGTCAGAAACCTGGGAGGCAACGCCAAGATATGCTCTGAGTTAGTACAAAATGACAAAAAATACACTGAAGCCACAGACATTGCCAACATCCTGGCAGAAAGGTTCAGTGCACACCCCCCCCCCCTTCCTCCCCAAAAGAGCAAATATCTTTCCCAACAGAGTGTAGCCTTTCTGAGATCACAGATGCACAGGTGAGAGCTGCCGTCTCCAAAGCAAAAAACACAGCATCAATGGGACCAGACGGTGTCCCAGGCTGCGTCTTACACGAGCTCTAAGAAGAACTAAACCCTCATATAAAGTCACTGTTCAGTCTCAGCCTTACTACAGGATATGTACCCAAGGAATGGCGTACAGCAACAGTGGTCCCACTCCACAAAGGTAGTGCCACAACAGACCCTGGAAACTATCTCCCTATAAGCCTGACTAGCCTGGTCTGCAAAGCTATGGAGCGTATCATCATGGAAATCATAAACAAAGACATTGGGAACCTCCAGACACTGGATCCTACCCAATTCGGCTTTGTTAAGGGCAGATCTTGCCTCTTGAACCTGGTTGACTTCTTTGAAAACAGTTACCAAAGTTATAGACGAAGGGAAGGTAGTCCACACAGCCTACTTGGACCTCACAAAAGCCTTCGGCACAATACCCCACTCGGGCATCATAAATAAGCTCACCAGCTTAAATATCAACCCCTATGTCACAAGATGGGTTGCAGACTGGCTCAGGGATAGAACCCACATGGTCAGAAAAGCAGGTGCCATGTCAGACTCTAAACCAGTTACAAGTGGCTTCCCACAAGGCTCAGTCCTGGGACCTCTCTTGTTCGGTATATATTTCTCCGAGGTACAGGCTAACACAGGTGGACTATGGCTGACCAAGTTCGCAGATGACTGCAAACTGGAAGCAGTAATCGACTCTCTGGCTGACACAAGCATCCTCCAAAAGGGTCTCACAGAGATGGATAACTGATGCCAGAGCCATGGCCTAAAGCTAAATGCCAAAAAGTGCATAATCATCCCCTTTGGAAAAAACAAAGTGCCCACAAATTACCACATAGGTGGTAATCCATTAAGTACTGAAGAAGTAATTAGGGACTTGGGGACCCAAGTAGATAGCAATCTCTCCTTTGACACTCACGTTGCCAAAGTGGTTAGAAAGACCTTCTATATAGCCCACCTTATCATGAAAGGGTTCACATCTAGATCAAGAGAGGTCATTGTGCCCCTCTACTCATCACTTATCAGGCCCATAATTGAGTACAATGCCCCATTTGGGATGTACCTTACCCGACACCTGCAGCAACTGGAAAGACCCCAAAAGTATCTCACCAAGAGGATCAAGGGGCTCAAACAGATGCCCTATGCAGTTCAGCTAAAGAAACTCCAGCTCAACTCAGTTGCGTACCGCCTACTCAGAGGCAATCTGTGCCCAATGTATAAAGCCATGTCCAACCCAGAATTAATGGACATGCGTCACCTCAGCGAATCCAAACCCCTTAGAGCTACATGCTCCGGGGATTTGAACCTCAGCACAGAAATAAATAGGACATGCTGGAGGGACAGATTCATATCCCAGAGGCTCCCCTCACTCTGGAACAAAACCCCAATCCATGTTAGGCAGAGCCCCTCACTGACCCTCTTCAAAAGAAATCTTGACGAGTGGATGGGAGATCATAAGTTTACCCCTGCGATCTCTTCTGTGTCCCTGCTTGACAGAGGTACAGTAAACTAACCTTAAAAGGGCTTCCTTCTGTGACCTACTATACAGTGGCACAGTCAACTAATCTAAAAGGGTGGCGAAAGCCAAACACACTCTGGCTAGGCTTATAAATGCCCTAGGGCAGATAGCCTAGTATCAACTTATGAACCTGTGAACCTATGAATAGATGGGTTACCAGGCAGGGAAAGTATACTGAGGACAATGTGCACAGAAATCAAAGATATGTACATAGAAATACGTAAGAGGGGAGGGTACATGTTGAAATTGTACTAAGATAATTGATGTAAAGGTGTTTATGTCACAAAGACAGTTTTGTAATAGTACAGTTCTGAAATATACATATCATAATAATTAATGGTGTTCATACTTTCTGAGCAAATATAGGTGAAGAAAAAGAGACATGATATTATGGGATGTGAGAGTTACACACAGTAACATTGCAACAGATGGGATTAAATGAGATATACATGTCATTAACACGCTGAGTTGAGGTGACAGTTAGCAAGGACAGTGTATACATTAGTGAATATTTGCACAGTGTGCATTTCATCAGTATAACATGCTGTAAAATAATAATGTCTCAGAAGTCACCATCTCATTTTGCAAGAATCTAACCCATGTCACTAGTAATACCAATGAGCTGTGTATTAACTGTGTACACTCCAGTAATAGGCATAACAAGTGTATGAGAAGGATAACCCTTGACGGGAATTATGTACTTTAATATTATAATGAATATGCATCTCATATGTTGGTGTGTGTGTGGTGTTGCAAATGTGGGAGCAGAGTGTGACATATGTAATATCTTTGCTTAAGGCACTCCTGCCTGATGCAGCTATTGTGCAGACTGATAATTACAGATGAAAACAACACACTATGATGCAATGTATTCCACAGAGCTATACATTACTGGCATCTGCCACATTAGGTAACAACTGAAATTGTCATAAACAACTGAAATTAATGTGTGAATTAAGAAAGGATCCCTGATAATGAATGTCAATCAGCACGTGAGACAAATGTCGATTAATTAACTCTGCTCAAGTGCACACAACTGTGATCAGTCCTATATCAATGGTCCATGGTCAAGGAAGGGTTCTCTATATTTTTGTACCACCCAAAAACTAAAACACACTCATACACAACACAGTACTCAATGCATGTGCCACAGTTGCACTCTTGCAATTATACTGACAGAACAAATTTCTACTCCCATGAAATCCAAAGATATGTTCACATGTGTTTGTGCAACATTTGAAGAAATAATGCTTATGTGATGTAATGGTTCCTATGTGACATCAGTACATTCACACAAAATAATTCCCTATGCTAGAATTGAACCTCAAGTTTTACAACTCCTCCGGTTAACAATATGGCTATAAAACATATACTCCACAGTGGAGCTGTTATTAAAGCTGTTGAACTCCACCTATGTGAAGTCATTATATCAGAAGTATTTTATTTGCCCATAATTTTATTTGATAAAATTTATGGGGTAGGCCTCTGCCACTCTATACGTACATGTTAGAATTGGAGATGACATCATTCCTGCAGAACAGTTAAGGACACAAATGCTTACAGTCACTCAAGGCTGGTTTGGAACACTTGACTAAGTATTGAGAAAATTAACACAATAGTGGGATCATTCAATGTGCCGTGGTAGAAGTGTATCACCAGCTGTCATATGTGTGGTTATGTGAAAGCATTACATCATATGTATTAATCAAGGAATATGTGTCCCTGTAATTGGGCGGCCACGGTGGTGCAGTGGTTAGCATTGTTGCCTCACAGCAAGAGGTTCTCCGGTTTGATCCTCGGCTGGGGTTCCTTCTGTGTGGAGTCTGCATGTCCTCCCTGTGGTTGCGTGGGTTTCCTCTGGGTGCTCTGTTTTCCTCCCATATCCCAAAGACATGTTTCAGGTGGACTGAACACTCTAAATTGGCCCTAGGTGTAAGTGTGTGCATGTGTGTGCCTTCTGTGGAAGGTTGGGCGCCGGGCTGGCAACTCAACACCGTAAAACTTTACTGCCAATCATGAGCGGACAAGGTGATCTGCTATGGCGACCCCTAACTGGGAAAAGCCAAAAGAAGAAGAAGATGTGTCCCTGTAATCACTTAGAAATAATCTTGCTGTATGTCACACAACATTGCCTGATGCTAGATATACCCAAAGACAGCTATGGCCTCCTGCTGTTGTCACTGTGATGGTAGAACAAGAATTATATGCAATGTGGATATAATCCCATACTGGAACACATGCCTTACATAAGCAACAATATATATTACATTATCTCATGCTATCAGTCCCGATGAGGTGTCCTACTAGAACTGATATGGAAGGACAATATAATCAAATGACAGCATCAGTCTTCAATACAGCATTGCATTTCAAAATGAAAATTTGACTAAGCAACATCTACACAGCACATGTGGGTGACAGCTCTGTTGACAGCACATACGGTGAGTGTAAGCAGGGATGTTGGGATTTAATCTACATACCTAACATCACAAGCTACTGAATGATTGCTAAAGAGATTTATTTATTATACTGTGACCCTGTGCATTTCAATAAATGACATCACTGTTGTGTATTACATCAATGTTTCTACTAAAAAGTGGTTGTACAGCACAAGCTCACTGTATACATTATGTATCTATCTGCAGCCTATGTATAGTAAGAGCAAGAATTGTACTCATATAAGACAGCCCTGTATTTGAACTCCCTACATATCTACTGACACAATCTATATGTAAGTGTATTTTAGACATGTGCCACAGAAGTCTGACTGCATGTGAGTCACACTGCATCTTTGAAGTGATGACATCAGCTGTGTCATGCAAAGGAGATGTGTATTCAAATATGATTTCTACAGCCATGTAGGTTTCTAAATGTTGTCAAAATGAAGAGGTGTAAGATACTGCTGCATCCATTTACATGCACACTTCCATAATCAGGAGATTCCCACTGTTATATTCAAACTTCCTGCCTATCTACTGGCACAATCTATATGTAAGTGTGTTATGTGCGCATACCACTGGAGAGGTCTGACATTAGGGGTGTGACAGTGCATTTTTGAAAGGATGACCTCATCATTGTATTGCAGACAGTATGTGTTTGTGGACAGAGGGAAAAGGGGAGGTGGGATTCATCTGGCCATGTGAATGTTTCTTATGAGTCACAGTCAGATTAGCATAGCTGTTGAACTAATCCTCAAGGGATGCTATGGCCTCATCATCACACATGCATACAATGACTGTTGGGAGATTAGAAATCCCTAATTATTTAGTTGCACAATCTACAGTACACATTACTTGACAAACGCACCACTGCAGAAGTTTGACTCATACCAGTCAACCTCTCAGTGCAAGAAATCTGGACAAGGTTAAATATAATGTGGGGAAACAGGCCCCAAAATAAGGACAGATTGTAAATGTTACTCTTATAAAGTTAGAAAATTGCTAAAATAACATGTTTTGTATCAATGTAGATTTCTGAAGGATATAAAGTCTGAAACTCAAATTCCTCTCATTAATTATCTTCGCTCCTCGATGCTTTGCCAGAAAAACACACAATTTATGAGAGACAGACCAAAAATATGAGGCAAAAATCAGGACATTCTGCTAAAATCTGGACAGTTGAGTGGTATGGTTTGACATACATTGTGAGAGTACACTTTATAAGGATGGCATCAGCATTGTGTTACAGAAATGATTAAGTTGGATGAAAGGGCTGACATTTTATTTATTTATATTTATTTTATTTATTTATTGACATTTGTTGACCAGGAAAGTCCACTGGGTTGAATAACCAATTTTCAGTGAAGGCCCAGGGAGAAAAGCTCCTCAAATAATTATAGCTTTAACCTCTCAATGCAAGAAATCAGCATTGTGTTATAGAGAAGATGATGTTAGGAGACAGGTCTGATGATGATGTGGACTCACTCTCCAGTGTAAAAGTTTCTCCAGACTGCTAATTCAGTGAGGCCAACAGTGCATAAGGTCATATGGCTGTCTAAACAAACCATATACACACTTCCATAGGTAGACTGTTGTGAGATTAGAACCCCACTACCTGTCTATTTGCATAATCTAGAGGACACAATACTTAATGAAAGCACCACTGCATAAGTATGACTTCGATATTGTGAGAGTGCACTTTATAGAGAATGACATCAGCATTGTGTTGTACAAGAAGATGATGTTAGGAGAAGGGTCTGACATTGATGTGGACTCACCCTGTACTGTAAAATTTTGCCTGACTGATAGTTCAGTGAGGACTGCAGTACATAAGGTCATATTTGCATAACACTATACACACCCTACATACACACAAAAGTAGCTTACTGTGAGATTAGAACCCCCTTTACCTAGTTAAACAATCTAGAAGACACAGCAATCGACACAAGGCCCACCACAGATATCTGAGTTTTATATTGTGAAAGCGCACTTTTTAGACAGTGACATCAGTGTTGTTTTGCAGAGAAGATGATGTTGGGAGAAGGGTCTGACAATAATGTGGACTTACCCTCCAGTGTAAAAGTTTCCCCAGACTGCTAGTTTGGTGAGGGCAGCAATACATAGGGTCATATTTGCATTAGTCAGTATACAACCTACAAACACTTACATGCGCAAAGTTATGCATTGAGATTAGAACCCCTTACTGATCTAGAGGACACAATAATTAATGGAAGTGCCACAGAAGAAGTCTGACTGCTACAGTATGACAGTGCAGTGTACATAGGATTAGTTTCTCATTTTGTGTCAGAGAAGATATTGTGCTGTTTAAATTTTTGTGCAAAGCCATTTTTGTTGATATGAAGGAGTAAATGTAAGCATCTGATCAATAATAAATGCATGCTGATTATTTAGGTCAGCTGTGCTGTCATTAATGTATATTGCAGAACTGAGACTGACATGTACCTGTTTTACACGATGTATAGATGAGACATACACAGTTGTGAAACACAGGATGGACAATCAAGCATTCGTGACTCATTTAAACCTTTATGAATGTTACTGATTTTAGCAATGGTATATACTCATGCACAGACAATGTGCACTTTCAATACAAAATTAACTTTAATGTTCCAATTCAGTAGAGCTAATTAATGAAGTACGTCTACTAAGGCTCTATGTGCTTGTATATCATTTGCAAGTATAAGTGCTGCAGTGCAGACATACCTGTACAGAATGAAGTAATAACATGCAGGAACAAGACCTATTTGTGTTCAAAATCTCTTTCTAAAGCACAATATGGAGAAATTAATTTGAGCTGATGTTGGCAAAATATTAACACATGCACAATTCTACTATGAGTTGTTGAACTTGGAATGTTAAGAAGCAGTGTTCAGTGGTGATCCCTACCAACCTTTGCACAAATAAGGAGCAGGCTGAAAATGGTCTGATTGTGATTAAATGTAGAACATATCTGTTTTATGTTAATGCTTAATGTGTCATGATGTCAGCATTTGTCATGGCAGCAATTGCTCACTGCCTTGTGGATAAATACATTATATGTTGGACTGTACCTCTGCCATGTTAGGGCAAAAACTTAATTCAAAAATAAATTCTTGCACTAGCCTTCCTTGTTTGTATGATGTTAGGTGGTGAGCAATGAGGGTTAACCGCAGGAGGAA
This sequence comes from Protopterus annectens, assembly GCF_019279795.1. Taxonomy (NCBI): domain Eukaryota; kingdom Metazoa; phylum Chordata; order Ceratodontiformes; family Protopteridae; genus Protopterus; species Protopterus annectens. The sequence continues at coordinate 1,535,507,268 of NC_056745.1, read as the reverse complement.
AAAAGTCAAAAGTGTTTTGGTTAGCCCACTGTAGTGCAAACAGGCTTGGCAGTGATGTATGGCCATGAGTACTCTGAACAGTACTGAGTAGAGACCTACCTGTCAGCTAACTTTCCTGGTGGCACACAGTGTAAGTTATGTGTGCTAAATGAAAAAAATCAGATGCAAAACTGGGTTTCCAAATAAATTTAACAAGGGTGTCAGAATGTGATTATTATAAGTAAGTTTAATCAAGACTGTAACACTACATAGGAATGACTATTCTAAATGTTTTGATTGTCCAAACGTGTAAGCAATGCCTACTGAGATAAACTTTTATATCTATTATATATCAGCCATGCTTCAAGGGAAATCACAAGATAACAAGCAGGTAGATGTTCTCCTCTCAGTGCTGTCCAGCTTGCTGATGTCCATGCACCACCACTAAGTCTGCTTGCTCTACAGAACGCTGCCCAAATAAAATTGTTCACTTTTTTCCTTAAGCTGATAAGTTTGAATGTGCACTGCTCAGCAGTGAGCAAATGGGGAAGGCAAGAAACAGAAAAAAAATCGCATATGAAGTTGTGATGAAAGTATGTCAAGAATTCTGAACATTTCTTTCAACATTCCCTTCACACAGTATGAACTTAAATCACAGAGCAACTCTGTTATTGGTCCAAAGTCACTGCATTTACAGTTTGTGCCACAGAGAGAGGGACATTTCAGGTGCACATCACTTACTCAGTATAAATACTTTACAATGGTGCCAGGAGTGTTTGCAATAATGAGTGCTAAGGAAATGAAATGTTTCCTTTTTTCCTACAAATGTGTGGCTTGTTTGCACTCTGCCAAGCAGTGCACAAATTGCAAAGGCAAATATATATATATATATATATATATATATATATATATATATATATATATATATTTAAAACTATAACACACAAAGGCAAACATGTTTTTCCATGCAGCAGTTGAAGGAACAGTTGATGAAGGAAGGGAATGAGAGGGAGAGAAGGTTGGATGATGTGCGGATAGTGAATCATGAAGTGCAGTGGATTAGCAAGGAGGAAGTAAGGATAGCTATGAAGAGGATGAAGAATGGAAAGGCTGTTGGTCCAGATGACATACCCGTGGAAGCATGGATGTGTTTAAGTGAAATGGCAGTGGAGTTTTTAACTAGATTGTTTAATGAAATCTTGGAAAGTGATAGGATGCCTGAGGAATGGAGAAAAAGTGTTTTGGTACCAATTTTTAAGAATAAAGGTGATGTGCAGAGCTGTAGTAACTACAGAGGGATTAAATTGATCAGTCATAGCATGAAGTTATGGGAAAGAGTAGTGGAAGCTAGGTTAAGAAGGGAGCTGATGATTAGTGATCAGCAGTATGGTTTCATGCCAGAAAAGAGTACTACAGATGCAATGTTTGCTCTGAGAGTGTTGATGGAGAAGTACAGAGAAGGTCAGAAGGAGTTGCATTGTGTCTTTGTGGACTTAGAGAAAGCATATGACAGGGTGCTTAGAGAGGAGTTGTGGTATTGTATGAGGAAGTCAGGAGTGTCAGAGAGTATGTAAGAGTGGTACAGGATATGTACGAGAGTAGTGTGACAGCGGTGAGGTCTGCGGTGGGAGTGACGGATGCATTTAAGGTGGAGGTCGGATTACATCAAGCATCAGCTCTGAGCCCTTTCTTATTTGCAATGGTGATGGACAGGTTGACAGACGAGATCAGACAGGAGTCCCTGTGGACTATAATGTTTGCAGATGACATTGTGATCTGTAGTGAGAGTAAGGAACAGGTGGAGGAGACCCTGGAGAGGTAGAGATATGCTCTAGAGAGAAGAGGAATGAAGGTCAGCAGGACTAAGACAGAACATAAGTGTGTGAGTTAGACAGAGGATAGAGGAATGGTGAGGATGCAAGGAGTAGAGGTGAGTGAAGGTGGATGAGTGTAAATACTTGGGATCAATAGTTCAGAGTAATGGTGAGTCTGGAAGAGAGGTGAAGAAGAGAGTACAGGCAGGATGGAGTGGGTGGAGAAGAGTGTCAGGAGTGATTTGTGACAAACGAGTATCAGTAAGAGTGAAAGGGAAGGTCTACAAGAGGGTAGTGAGACCAGCTATGTTATATGAGTTGGAGACAGTGGAATTGACAAAAAGGCAGGAGTCAGAGCTGAAGTGGCAGAGTTAAAGATGTTAAGATTTGCAATGGGTGTGACGAGGGTGGACAGAATTAGGAATAAGTATATTAGGGGGTCAGCCCAGGTTGGAAGGTTTGGAGACAAAGCCAGAGAGGCAAAATTACATTGGTTTGGACATGTGCTGAGGAGGGATGCAGAGTATATTGGGTAAAATATGCTAAGGATGAAGCTGCCAGATAACAGGAAAAGAGGAAGGCCTAAGATAAGGTTTATGGATGTGGTGAGAGAGGACATGCAGGTGACTGGTGTGACAGAGCAAGATGCAGAGGACAAGAAGAAATGGAAACAGATTATTCACTGTGGCGACCCCTAATGGGAGCAGCCAAAAGAAGAAGAAGACTGTAGCAAGTGTATTGAGTATATTATCAACTTCAAGGGGTTGTGCATATGTAGCTAACAGAAGTTTTAGGCTTCTCAAATGTCCTGTGGAAATCTCAACAAAACTGGAGAGGCAAAGGAAATTTCCTTGGTGTTTCTACTTTAAATTTTTTTCCTGTTTATTCATAATGCTGCGATTCAGTAGTCAGTTATACAACTGCTGTCCTCATTAAGAAATGTTAACAGAATGGATGTAATGCTAATGTATTATAAATGTTCTTGTTTTTTTAGGGGGTGGGCTCCCTTAGCTTGTGTGTAGTCCTAAATGAGCAGTGTGTGTGCTCAATTGTTTTGTGTTGATGATGGGTACACAGATTTCATTATAGGAGAATGATTTCTCTATGTGCTACAAATGCGTTTTATCTTTTTTTCTGTTTCATATAATATAGGATTGTGGCACCCAGGCTATCTATTTCACACAAACCACCATTCAGTGATGCAGAGAAGGAAGTCATCAGTGGTATTTTTTATCTGATGAAGTGTTTCATACGAAAACGCAGTGGTTGTATTGACAGCGTTAATTGTGGTGGACTATGGTTTGTTCAATAAAGTGTCTTCCTTCATCCGACTCTTATTTGGTGGCTCGTGCATTTTTATAGTTCCTAGTTTTCTTTTGGCCATTTCTTGTTGGTTTAGGTCATCACTGAAGCCTTACGCTGCCATGGATCCTTCCTGCTTGCAGAGGCAGAGGTGATATGTCAGAAAAAGCATATGGCAGTAGGTGATCACTGGCATAAATGCAATGGCCAGCTGCGCCAGAAACTATAATCAAGTGTGACAATGTGCCTTTGATATGATTACACTGGCATGTAAGATGGCAGCTGCAGTAGCACATGAACAGAAAGCTATGGGGGTAGTCCTGCTATCAAACCACCACTCACTGAAACTGAGCAGTTTCAGTCCACTGTCAGAAATCCTAACAGCTCAGCGGGGAGTTCATACAGACTATCTGATATTTGTGCTGATGTGGAAAACAAGCCAAGTGAGTCCCAGCAACAACTTTCACATATGCTACATATAAGGCATTTACTGCCATTCCAAATATCTTTATTTGTTGATACTTGAATACAACTGGTATATTTGGAAACATGAAGCCATGTGGCTTAGAAGAAACACAATCCATCAGAGATTGTGTTGGTGGGAATGGTCAGTCTGACTAATCCTGAGATATTTCTTAAGACTATAGCAAACCATTATTTTCTTGTCCTTGTGTCATTTGGGTTGTGATATCTATTGGTCTTAAATAAAAGAAATGAACATGGCCAGCCTAAAAAATTCAGAAATTTAACAGCAAAACAAAAACTTGGAGATAAAAACAATCACATGTTAGCACTTTTGTCTTATTTAAAAGACATCATCAGAACCATTAAACAGGAAGTAAAACCCGCTTTCTAAAGGACATCCATAAACACACCCACATAAACGGGTCTATGTTAAATCATCGACTGCTTAAAAAAGTGAACGATGATTTACTGAACCCATGTAAGCAAAAGCTTAAAATCTCGAACACCTAGAACAGCAATTTTTTTCCAAGGGAAAACAAAATCGCTGTTCCACAAAACAAAAAAATGAAAACATTATATAAACTAGGGGGCTTCACACCCCCAGATGTGGGGAGCTATGTCCCCCACACCCCTCTACTTAAATATACCAACTCCAAGATCACATTACAGTCACGAAAATGCCAAAGTAATGGCAACGGCCAAGTGATTTCTTTCCCACAGAAAGAATTTCCTTATATGCCGTTTCGCTATTTTGCCTTCTATTGCTTTCAAGTTCAATCAAGATGCAATCAAAAGAATGTATCTTCAGTCATTTAATAGGAACCCCACATAAACACCCATTCAGGTGACAGAAACCATTAAAAGCCCAGGAAAATCTTAAAGAGACAGTGAATACAGTATTTACTTTATTTACAACTTGGGAGCTCTCATTTTAAGTTCACTGCTGATAGAAATGCCATCATTAATTCCTGGTAAATGTGAGGCATCTAATCTAAGGTGCCACAACATTTTACAGTGCAATAATTTGTTCTTCCAATCCCATGTAGGCAGATCCTTGTACTTGTTCCAAAATAAAAAAAAAAAAAAACTTGAATCTTTTAAAACCTTGACAGGATAGGGAATACCAAGCAAGTGCATTCTTGCTGTCAGCCTTCTGTATACTATAAACATGTTGATAGATTCTTTTTTTGAAGGCATTGTTGGTTTTGCCTACATAAAACACACAACACTGGGTGCACACTGTGATCATGCAAATGCTTTGGGTCAGCTGGTCAACACCCACACAAAAGGTGGATAATATCTTGGACTTGGTATTAACCAAAATGGGTAACCACTGCAGCATCCCTACAGTGTCATACTCCCTGGTAAGATCTGATCACAAAGCGGTCATTTTCAAAGTCACCATCTCCCCCCACCCCCCATCCCAGTTAGGGTCAAAGCTGATTACAACCTCCCAAGAGAAGCTATAAACAGCTTCATACCCCCTTCCCCTCTGTAGGAGCTGGCACAAATGTCCAGACCTATACCAAATTACTGTACAAGCATTTATATAGCCTCATGGAATCAGGGGAAACTGACAAGACAAAATCCTCCTCCTCATGGAAGACAAAATCTGTCTGGTGGACATCTGCAATAAATACATTCTATAATAAAAGGAAAAAATTGCTTTCCAGGCCCAAAATGGAACAGGCGCATAATTGAAAGCAATTCCTCCTTAGCCTGAACAAGTAAATAAGAGCACTAGTGAAATCATCTAAAGAGAACTTCAAGTCCAAATTGGCCACATCTACTAAAAACAATCATAAGGTCTTCTTCATATATGTCCACAATCTCAAAAGAAGCACTCATCCTCTTAGAACTACTGGTCAAGGACACCACATACACAAATGCCATATATATATAGCCAACTTGCTGGTGGACAGGTTCAGTGAAAACCTCAACCCTCTGCCCCCCATCAGTAAATCAGCACATCTCCAGCACTTGCCCTCCCCATCTCCTTATCTCTAGGGATCAAGTCATCACTGCCCTCTCAAAAGCATAAAACACAGCCTCCAAGGGACCCAATATCATCCCAGGCTGCATACTACATGAACTCAGGCAGGAACTTGCAGCACCATTAGGCACCCTATTCAACAAAAGCCTGATTACTGGCCTTGTCCCAGCTGAGTGGGGGACAGCCATTGTCATCCCTTTTCACAAAAATTGGAGAGTCCACTGATCCTGAAAATTATAGACTCATCAGCACTAACTAGTCTTGTCTGCAAGGCCATGGAGAGGATTATTATGGACCTCATTAACAAAGACATTGGCAACCTCCAAACACTCCATCCCACACAGTTATTTTTGTCAAGGGGAAGAGGGGAGGTCATGCCAGTTAAACTTGGTTGACTTCTTTGTGACAGTCACAAAACCATGGAAGAGGGGAAGAAGTTACACACCGCCTACCTTGACCTTACCAAAGCCTTCAATATTATTCCCCACTTGGGTATAATAGTTAAATTTTGTCAACTTGGCATCACTCCATATGTTACCAGAAAGTTACCAAACTGGCTCACCAATAGGGGACACCACCTCAAGCAGTAGACCAGTAACAAGTGGCATACCCCAAGGGTCAGTCTTGGGGCCTCTGTTGTTTGGGATATACTTTTCTGAGGTGCAGGCCAAAACCAGTGGGATATGGCTGACCAAGTTTGCAGACAACTGCAAACTGGGCGCTGTAATCAATTGCCCTAGTGATGTAGACATCGTCCAAGAGGTTTTCACCCAAACAAATGACTGGTGCCAGAAACATGACCTCAAACTGAATGCCAAAAAATGCATCATCATCCCCTTTGTGGAGATTGATGTCCCCATAAACTATCACATTGATAATAAGTTCCTAAGCATGCAATCAGTCGTGGGGGACTTGGGTACCCAGGTTTATAGCAACCTAACTTTTGACCACCATATTGCCTCTGTTGTATGGAAGGCTTTCTACATGGCCCACCTCATTAGGAAGGGTATCTCATCCAGGGACAAGGAGGTCATAACATCCTTGTATTCTTCTCTTATAAGACTACTGAGTACAATGACCCTTTTGGTATGTACCTCACAAAGCACATGCAGCAGCTGGATAGACCACAGAATTTCCTCACCAGGAAAATCCAGTGCCTCAAACATCTACCTTACATAGATAGGATAAAAGCCCTGTCCTTCTACTCAGTTTCACACAGACTGCTCAGAGGTGACCTCTGTTTGGCATACAAAGTAATCTCAGACCCTGCCTTGATGGGACTGCTACATATCTGCAAGTCAAGGTCCACTTGAGTAACCCGCATGTGTGACCTCAACCTGATCTGTGACATCAATAATACTTATTGGCAGGGCAGATTTTTGTCTCAGAGACTCCCCCATTTGTGGAATATAATCTCTCTCCACATCAAGCAGAGTACCTCAGTGTCCCTTTTTAAGTGTAACCTGGATAACTGAAAGGGGAACAGAAAATACACCCCTGGGATTCCAGCTGTGTCTCTGCTGGACAAGGGCATTGGGTACTAACTTATCAAAACATGAGCTACATTTTTGGCTAGGCTTGTAAGGGCCTGAAGGCCAATAGCCTAGGAACCACCCTTTCAGAATAGCAATAAGACTTTCCCACTTTCGTGTGTTTCATGATAATGTTCACTAAGGGGCCCATATAATTGTTCTCAATTAACAGCATTGAGGACATCTCCCAAATTTCAGAGTCACTGGAAGTCTGGAAATGAGGCCAAGATAAGGTCTCTCCAATAACGTTTTAATGTTAGGCTTCCTTTTGTATGTGAATGTGGACTGGCTGTTAACCAACTGCTGGGTCCCTTCATCACAAGAGTGAACATGCCAATTCTTACAAATAACCTGTTCAATATTCTAAACATCCAGGGGGTATTGAAGGATCATGCAAATTTGATCAGTGAATTTATTGATATCCTTCTGGTTAAACCTGGTAGGATTCACCAAGCCACCCTTTATAACAGATGCATACCTCTCAATTCTCCCTTTTCATACCTCGGCTGGACCACTGTCCAATAGGGAGATGGGGTATCCACAATCTAAAATCAAGTTTTTAAGGACTGAGAATTCTTCAAGACAAGTAGCATCATTGGAAGTCAGTCTTGAGACTCTGATGAATTGACTTTTCACAATTAATTTCCTTTGGTGGAAAGGGTTGCAACTTGTGAAGGACAAAATTGCAATAGGTAAGCTTCCTATATACCCGGGTTTGTAAACAACCATGACTTGTTCTCTGGATATCACTATCCAGAAAGTTAATCCACTGGACCTCAAAATGGCAAGTAAACTTAGAAAAATTGGTAGTAGACCCCATCATCTCCACTAATGCCAAAAAGTCATTGGTGGTGCCCTACGACACAAATAATAAGTCATTGGGGTCATTACTAATATCATTAATGCTACATAAACCTTAGTATTCACTGATATGGATTCTCCTCAAGTTCACTTGTGTCTGAGGTGGGGGCAGCAGAGTTTCCCTATCAACCACGTATCACTCAAATGTTCACATACCACGGACTGCATGATAATGTAAACAGGGTTTGAGCACCCTTCTTCTCTTTGACTGATGTTTATCTGCAGCAGAAGCAGCATAGACTGGAGTCTGTTGCAAGTACACATACAAGAGAGCAGCAGCAGCCCTTACCGTTGTTTTTTTTTTTTCCTAAGTGTGATGGGGCCTGCATTTCAATAGGTTTTGTAGTTCAAAGTAAAGAGCTACATGAAGTGTACACATTTACTTTATAGCCTTCTGAATGGCTCTTCTATCTTGGATTGGTTAATTAGCATGCAATTTTTCTAGTTATGCTTTCATTAGCATATGCTGCCATTAATCTTTGTTTTGTGGCTTCACACATAGTGAATAGCCATTTAATGAATACAGAATAGCACAGTGACGTGATAGCAGTATAACATGTAGCCTTTCATGAATCTGGCCCAGAATTTTCCTCTCTGAAATTCTCAGTCACTTTATGGAATGACCCTCCACTTATAGGTACAAACTCCATCTGAAAATCACCCAGCACTCATTTCAACTACTTTGCTCAATAAATCAGGAAACAGACAAAAAACAATGTGGAGTGAAGGGGCAAGTGCCCACAATCAAGGACATTGTTCTAAATATTGCTCTAATTGACTTATATAAAGTTGATAAAATAACAGGGTTTGCATTAGTATGCATTTTCTTAAGAACAGGAAGTATGCAACTCCAATGCCTGGTATTATTGACTCAGTATAATCCTCAGTGATTTACCAGAAAAATCAAACATTTTATGAAGGAGAGGGTAAAAAACTAGGCAAAATCATGGACAATCTCCAAAATCAGGCACAATTGAGAGGTATAGTACTAAGGTACAACTATGTAAGTTCCTAAATAGATCTAGGGCTCAGCTAGGGCACTATCATTAAAACATTAGAGTCATCACTTCTGCTGGCTTACCTTTGACCCAATGAGGGGTGCTATTTCATTTAATTGTTTTTGAAAAATAAGTTCCAGAAACTATGGGACAGATTCCAAAAGAAAGCTGTGAACAGCGCAGCACATCGAAGGAAGATGTCAGTGCATCAGCGGCAGGCACAATTTCATAAAGTACACTAAAACAAGGCTAAGTAATTTCCTGTTCATCATATGATAATTATGGACTCTGCCCACAGATTCCAGAACACAGCATGCATGCCCAACACCATTTAAATGTGATAAATATTGCATACTTTGGCAACAACTTTGTGAAAGCACTTAGTGGGTGCCATACGTAATGTATTTGACACCAGTATTAGATAAATTATCACGACTCCTGCAAAACCC